>NC_133128.1:123442693-123760875 GCF_048418815.1 Hemitrygon akajei | reverse complement strand
AAAAGCTTTCTTTACTACCCTATTTACCTATACTGGCACTTTCAACGAATTATGGACCTGTATATCCATATCCCTTTCTTCTTATGCACTCCTCAGTGCCAAAACATTCAGTGGGCTAAACCAAACCCTGTTTGGTCCTACCAAAGTGTAACATCTCACACCTGTTTGCATTAAATTCCATCTGCCATTTTTCAGCCTATTATTTCCAGCTGGTCCAGATCCTGTTGCAAGCTCTGAAAGTCTTCCTTGCTGTCTACTAAACCCCCAATCTTGGCATCTTCTACAAATTTGCTGATCTAGCTAACCATATTATGATCCAGACCATTGATATAGATAACAAACAACAACAGACCCAATACTCGTGCAGCACTCCAAGAGTCACAGGCCTACAGTCAGTCATCTACTGCAACTCTCTGGCTTTTCCCATAAAACCAATGTCTAATCCAATTTATACCTCATCTTGAATGTCAAGCAAATGAACCTTCTTGGCCAGCCTCCCGCATGGGACCTTGTCAAATCCCTTGCTAAAGTCCATGTAGACAACATCCTCTGCAGTGCCTTCATCAACTTTACCAGTAACTTATTCGAAAAACTCTCTAAGACTGGTTAGACATGATATACTTCACACAAAAGCCATGCTGACTATCTTTAATTGGTCCATGATTATCCAAATACTCATATATTGGATCCCTAGAATACCTTCCAATAACTTTTCCACTACTGATGTCATGCCTACCAGCCTATAATTTCCTGTTTATTTTTAGAGCAGAACAACCATCGCTCTCCTCCAATACTCTGGTACCTCACTTGTCACTAAGAACATTTTAAATATTTCTGCTAGGGTCCCTGCAATTTCTATACTTGACACCCACAAGGCATTCTGAGGCAACACCTTGTCAGGCCTTGGGGATTTATCCATTCTAATTTGCCTCAACACAGCAAACGCCTCCTCCTCTGTCATCTGTTTTGGGTCCATGACCTTGCTGCTGCTTTGCCTCAATCGCAAAGACTCTGAATACATCTCCCAAGTAAATACAGATGCAAAAAATCTATTTAAGATCTCCCCCATCTCCTTTGGCTCCAAACATAGATTAACATTTAATCCCATTCTCCTGCCTTCTTCCTGTAACCTTTAGCGCCCTGACTAATCACAAATCTATCAATCTCTGCTTTATATATACCCAATAATTTGGCCTCCACAGCCAGTTGTGGTAATGAATTCCACAGACTCAACACCCTGTGGCTAAAGAAATTCCTTTCATCTCTGTTCTGAAGGAACATCCTTGTAGAGTCTACATGGACTCCAGCAAAGTTTCTGATAATGGATTTGAATACTCAGATCCAGGGCGAGTAAGTAGATTGAATACAAAACAGGTTTGACAGTAGGAGGCTGTTGATTTCTGAAGGGTTGTGTTTCCACAGTGGAGGCCTAAAACCTGTATGATGCAGAGACTGGTGCTAGCTCCCCTGTGGTTTCTGATATTTATTAATAATTTTGATGAGAATATAAGTGCCAAGTGTGCAGACAGCTTTTGAAGCTTATAACAAGATTTTGATCAGCTTCACTGAGCAAGGAATTTACTCGCACTCCGATGTAAATAACAATGAACTAAACCAATTAACTAATGGTGGGCAAGTTGGCAAGGAAAGAGAAAACAGAATTTAACTCAAACAATTGAGAGGTGGTGCATTTTGGAACTTAAACAAGGGCAGGAATATTTATTACACTGTTTACCCGTGCTGTGCACTACATGTATTTTGAATTATTTTATTTACTTATCTATGGTAATATTTTAAGTTGATGTGCTATGTGTGATATTTTATTTGAGGGTGCACCATGGTCCGGAGGAACATTGTTTAGTTTGGTTGTACGTACAGTCAGATGACAATAGACTTGAAATTGAACCATAATTTGCAGGTCTCCAGAAAGTGTTGTTGAATAAGAACACTAGTAGATAGAGAGTGAGGAGGGAGTATGCCATGCTTGTCTTCCTCAGTTGGGGCACTAAGTATACGGGTTGGGACATTACATTACAGTTGTAGAGAACATTGGTTAGGCCACACTAGGAATATTGTGCACTGTTTTGGCCACCACACTGGATATAATTAACGTAGAGTGGTCAGTACATGGAATGAGCTACCAGAGAAATGGTTGAGGCAGGTACATTAACATTTAAAAGGCACTTGGATGTACATAGATAGGAAAGGTTCAGAGGTATATGCACCATACACAGACAAATGGGACTATCTCAGAAGGAAGTCTTGGTCGATGTGGATCAGTTAGGCCAACGGCTTGTTCCTGTGCTGTAATACTCTATGCCATGACAGCATCAACATAAATTAAAATTAGATGGAAGAAATTAAAGTATAGAGTAGGGTACTCTTCGTTTGCAGCTGTTTAAAACTTTAGTTCAGCCACACTTGAAGTATTGAGTATATTTCTGGTCCCTTTATGTAGAAGCTTTGAAAAAAATGCATGAGAGGTTTACCAAGATGTTGCCTTAATTTGAGGGTATGGGCTAAAAGGAGAGGTTGGTCAAGCTTAAGTTATTTTCTCTGGAGCATTGAAAGATGAGGGGAAACCTGATAGAAGTTTACAATATTATGAGAGACACGGATAGGATAGATAGTGAGAATCTTTTCCCCAGGTTAGAAATGTCAAGTATAAGAGGACATGTATTTAAAGTGAGAAGGAGAAGGATCAAAGGAGATGTGCAGGGCAAATTCAATTTCTATACAAGGAATGGTAAATGTCTGAAGCTAGCTGCCAGGGCTAGTACTACTGGCAGATACACTAGTAGAGGTTGTTAAGAGATGCATGAATATGCAGGGAATGGAGGGATATGAATTTCATGCAGGCTGAAGCGTTTCTGTTTAATTTGGCATTATGTTCAGCGAAAACAACCTGGGCCAAAGGGCCTTGATCCTGTGCCGTACTCTATTATGCTCTATGTTCTAAATTGACTTACTCAGACATTATTATAATAAAAACCCATTAAATTAACTAGCTACAGGAGCCAAGCCAGATGTGCCATAAGATTTAATTTGATACAATACTGGGTGAGACTGAATAGGACTACATGAAATTCCTCCATTCCAGAATGGTCTTCTACTGTGTTGATCATGTCTTTTAGGTACCATGCAACCTCTCTGATACGTAATTCAAACTTGAAGTCTAACAAAGTTATGGAAAACAATTATTTAAAAATTTAGTTCAGTAGTGCAAATAAAGACAAACTAACCTGTGCTTTCAAGCCAATCTTCTCCAGCTTCTTTCCTTTGATGAATCCCTTCATGCCATTATCCACAAGAAATAAGCTTATCCCATGGGCTTTAGAGCGGGCTTGAGGATCTGTTACAGCTACAACAATGACCACATCACACATCCAGCCATTTGTTATAAAAACCTACGACAGAGAAATTACTGGTAAAGGGAGATAGCTTTCGAACCATATTTATTCTTCATTGTGTCTGTACTTTTGAGAAACCATCTCTAATTAGTCCCATTCTGCTTATAAACCTCTCCTTTCCACATCTCATTCTTTTTCAACGATTTAAGATTGAATTTGCTTCCACCAGTCCTTCAGACAGCGCGCCTGAATTCAATATATTGTGTACAAAATACATTTGCAGTCTCCTCTGTTTATTTGGCCATTTATGAAAGCATGACGTCCTTTGCTTAATGATCTTTGCCAGTGAAAACATCACTTATTTTTGTACCAATAATCACAGTCATATAACAGAGAAATAGGCCCTTCAGTCCAACTGGTCCATCCTGCTTAAGATTTCTAGTTAAGTTCTATTTGCCTGCATTTGACTCATATCCCACTAAACCATTCCTATCCATGTACCTGTCCAACTACCTTTTACATGTCGTTAGTGTACCTGCTTCTACCACTTTCTCTGACAGTTCATTCCATACGGTGACCACTCCTTGTGAGAAAAATTTACTCCTCAGGTTCCTATTAAATTTCTCCCCTCTCACCTTAAACTTATGCCTTCAATGGAAAAAAAGACGTCAGAGTAAAAGGTTGGGGAGAGGAGAGGAAGATGTACAAGGCGGTAGGTGATAGGTGGGAGGGGTGATTTGTGAAGTAAAGAGCTGAGAAGTTGATTGGTGAGAGATAAAAGGATGGAGAAGGAAGAATCTGGGACAGGAGAGGACAGAAGACCACAAAAGAAAGGGAAGGGGGAGGAGCACCAGAGGGAAGTGATGGGCAGGTAAAGAGACAGGGTGAGAGAGGGAAATGTGAATGGGGAATAGTGGAGGGACTGCAATTACTGGCAGTTTGAGAAATCAATGTTCATTCATGCAACAGATTGGAGGCTACCCAGACGGAATACCAGGTGTTTCTCCTCCAAACTGAGTGTGGCCACATCTCAGCAGATGGTCTCAGCCTAAACTCTGACTGTTTACTCTTTTCCATAGATGCTACCTGGCCTACTGAGTTCCTCCAGCATTTTGTGTGTGTTGCTCCTCATAAACCTCCTCTGCACTTTTCACAGCTTAATGTAATTTTTCCTACAGCAAAATAACCAAAACTAAACACAATATTCCACATGCGATCTCACCAATGTCTTGTACAACCGCTACACTACTGTGCGACCTCTAAAATTATTGTTTTATTTCTCACCCCCACCCCCACTGCCCTGACCTTCCCAGTCGCCAGGCAGCCACTGCTGTTTATTGTGTTTCCTACTTTTATTCCTTCACCTCTGGTGTTGTTCAGGCAGTGATCAGTTAAAATTGATGCGGCCTGGGTACAGTCCACCTTTGGAATAACAGCAGAAAGGAATCTGAAAGAGACTGTGTATTGCCACCCGCAACCCAGCAAAAACCAAATTTCCCCTTCCTCCTCCCCCCCCTTGTTACCACTTTGTCCTTTCAATAACTTACCACCCCTTCAACCAACCCCTCAAACTACTTGCCAAAATTTTTGCCTTTTAGCCAAGATAAATGTGAAAATAAATCAGAATTATTCCTTTTAGCTCATGTGAACCCAAATTTCATTTATCTTAGTTTGAAAATTCCATTTCAGCTATCATTGGATACCATACAAAAGAAACAGCGACAAGCCATTAACAAGAGATTCTGCAGATGCTGAAAATCCAGAGCAGCACATACAAAATGCTGGAGGAACTCAGCAGGTCAGGCAGCGTCTATAGAAAAGAACAAAGACATTACAGACCAGATGAAGGGTCTCAGCTCAAAACGTTGACTCTTTATTCCTTTCTGTAGATGCTGCCTGATCTGCTGAGGTCCTCCATTTTGTGGTTTTGCACTTACCATTGAGAGACAATCTAGCTTGGAACTGACGAAGTGCTCCACTGCACACTCTGTAATGTTGTCTTTTGCATGTAACAGTGTACGTTATCTTTTCTTTTTCTTTGGTGGATCAGGTAGGTCTATTATTCTGACAAGGAACCTCAATGTTATCTTAGCGTCTAAGCCAACATTTATCTCTCAAGCAACATCATTAAAATGGAAAGCCTGGCAATTATTTCAGTACTGCTCACTTGACCTTGTTCTGCCAGAGACGGCTGAACAAAGGTGATCATTTTTCAAAGTGCAAGCTAAGGCACTCTAGTCAAAGGGTGGAGGCAACAAATAATGTCTGATACAGGCAGAGGCTCAGCTATACACCAGACCTGGGAGCAGCGGACTGCAGTTGAATCCAGAGCCTGGGAACTTTACACAGCAAATCTGTGGAATGAAGGTCAGCAGAACACTTGTCCTATCCTTTTTATATAACGTGGTTATCAACAAATAATAAGCAGTCTAACTCAACATTTGCCACTGCTTTCTGTGCCCAGTCTCAGTCCATGAAATTATTGAAAAGAAAAAAAATGGTAGTGTTGAGACATCCATAAACTCTTGACAGTATGTAAAAACATGCATCCCAGTCAAATAGGACTTGTGATGAGAAATGGGAAGTCTTGATGAAGGATCTTGGCCCGAAACATCAACTCTTTATTCCTCTTCACAGATGCTGCCTGACCTGCTGAGTTCCTCTAGTATTTTGTGTCTGTTACTATGAATTTCCAGCATCTTCAGAATGCCTTGTGTTCATAGTAAAGCTGTAAAAGCTATTTTTAAGCAGACAAATGAATTGGAAGTTGGAGTTTAATGTAGACAAATGATTCTAAAAATAATAACTTAAGTTGTTTGACTGACCAGAAATAACAGCAAACTGAAGTATCAAATAAACACTGGTCTTTATGTGGCATTACTTTCCACTGGCATCTGAAGAGCAAAATGTGCATACTGTAGCACTTGATCATTATCAAGGAGGAGGCACATTAACTAAAGGAATTTTATTGTGAATTATTCCTTACTTTGCTGCCATTGAGAATCCAGTCACCACCATCCTTCTTGGCATTTGTTCGTACTCCTTGTAAATCACTAAAGAGTCAAAATTTAAAGTTAAGCAAGCATGGGGTGGGAAACCCTGTCTCTTATTTCTAAGATGCTTGACTGTATCAGCTGACAGCTGATAGCAGAGTTAAGAACATGGTCAGCTTGTTTGGTGTTTCAGGTAGATAAGGCAGAGTTGGCTCATATTTCTCTCTGGCTATAAGGGAGCCACTGTGAAGATTCATTTAATACTACATTTTATTTGCAAGCCCCTTTCCTATCTTGCAAATTAAATCCTGTTGAACATAGCAAGTCAAACCTCGGCTGTTCTTCTGCATCCAGTCATGAATATCACTATTATTTAGCAGTTAAATAGTGAATGGCAGGAGATGGAATCTGACAAAAGACAAAAGGCAACATGGTTTCCTTAAGGGGAAATCTTGCCTGACAAATCTGTTAGAATTCTTTGAGGAAATAACAGGCAAGATAGACAAAAAGAGTCAGTGGATATTGTTTATTTGGATTTTCAGAAGGCCTTTGACAAGGTGCCATCCACGGGGCTGCTAAACAAGAGAACAGCCCATGGCATTACAGGAAAGACTAGCATCGTTGACTGGCAGAGGGCAGAGAGTAGGGATAGAGGAGGCCTTCTCTAGTTGGCTGCCAGTGGTATTCTGCATGAACCAGTCAGATGATACAAAGCTAAATGGAGAGGCAGGGAGTCTGTAGAAGAACTTGGACATAGTAGGAGAGTAGGCAAAGTGGTAGATTAAATGCAATATAGGGATGTACATTTCTGTATACGGCCATGCACGTTCACAGAAGAAATAAACTATTTTCAAAATGAGAAGAGAATTCAGAAATTGGAGGTCAAAGTGAATTGGGAGTCCTAGTGCATGATTCCCTAAAGGTTAATTTGCAGGTTCAGTTGATAGCAAGGAGGGCAAATGCAAAAACAAGGATGGATTGCTGAGGCTTTATAAAGGCATTGATCAGACCACATTTGGAGCACTGTGAGCAGTAAGGGCATCAAATGTTATGAGACAAAGCTAGAGAGGACAAAATAAATCATCCATGACTGAATGACAGAGAAAACTGATGAGCGGAATGGCTTAATTATGCTCCTTTGTTTTATGGTGTTATCTTACCACCAAGGTAGACATCAATTTTGAGAGCTCAATATAGACATTAATACAAACCTAAAGTAACGTGTTGTTGGAGGAATTCAGTGGGGCGGGCAACATCTGTGGAGAGAAATGGACAGTCAGCTGTTTGAGTTAAGACCTCCCCCCAAAGAAAGGATCTTGACTGAAACACTGTTTGCCCACTTCAATCCACAGATGTTACTAATCTGCTGAATTCTTCCATTAGTTTGCTTTTGTCCCAGATTCCAGCATCTGCAGGCCTTTATGTCTCCAAAGTAACATGTGATCAGACTGATGTATGCAACCATTTCAGACAAGTAGATGCAAGGTTTAAACCTCTACTGTGTCACATTAACTAATGCTAGCAGTGGGTCGGGAAGAGCAACATCTAAATTATTTCAGTTGCACATTATTTGGCAAATGTCAGTCAATGCAGAGAGGAAACAAAAATTACAGCGCCTCTAATTATTAATTAAATTAATAGACATGGTAAGATGGCACCATTAAGTGGCGACTTTTTGTGTGCAACTCCAATGGAAATCATCAAATATTTCTACTTAGGACTACGACAACTGAAAACTGGAGTCACAGCCATGCGTACTTTAAAGTTCAAAGTAAATTTATTATCAAGTACATATATGTCACTATATACAATCATGAGATTCGTTTTCTTGCGGGCATACTCAGTAAATCCATGAAAGATAATAGAATCAATGAAAAAGCACATCCAACAGGACAAACAACCAATGTGCATGACAACAAATTGCAAATACAGAAGAGAAAAAAATTAACAAATTAGCAATATATATTAAGAACATGTGATAAAGAATTCTCGAAAGTGAGTTCATAGGTTGTGGGAACAGATTAGTGATAGGGAAAGTGAAGTTGAATGAAGTTACCTCCATTGGTTCATGGGCCTGCTGGTTGAGGGATGATAATTGTTCCTGAACCTGGTGGTGAATCATGAGCTCCTCTACCTTCTTCCTGAGGACAGCAGCAAGAAGAGTGTATGACCTGGGTGGTAGGGTCCCTGATAATAGATGCTGCTTTCATGCGACAGGGCTCCGTGTAGATGTGCTCAATGGTGGGGAGGTCTTTACCCATGATGGACTGGGCTCTATTCAGTACTTTTTGTAGGATTTACCATTCAAGGGCATTGGTGCTCCCATACCAGGCTGCATTGCAATCACTCAACATGCCCTCCAACACAGATCTTTAGAAGCTTGTCAAAGTATTAGATGTAATGCTAAATCTTCACAAACTTCCAAAGAAGTAGAGATGCTGCCGTTCTTTCTTTGTAATTGCACTTACGTGCTAAGCCCAGGACAGGTCATCTAAAATGATAACACTGAGGAATTTAAAGTTATCCCTTTCCACCTATGATGCCTCAATGAGCATTAGGTCATGAATCTTTGGATTTCTCCTCCTGGTCAATAATCAGCTCCTTGATCTTGTTGAAAATGAGTGAGAAACTGTTGTTATGACACCACTCAGCCAGAGTTTGAATCTCCCTCCAATATACTGATTTGTCACCACCTTTGATTTGGCCAATGACAGTGGTGTCATCAGCAAAATAAAAATGGCATTGGAGCTCTGCTTAGCTGCACAGTCATAAGTATAAAGCAAATAGAGCAGCATTGTCTTAAGATATTAAAAATAAAAACATCAATACTCAAAATCGATGAGCCTCGGAAGATAGACTCGGGTCACAAGTGCCGATTCCCTTTAAGAAAATGGAAACAGAGACACCTTACTGGCCTACAGGTAAGATTGAAACACAGTGGCCTTCAACTTCCACTTCCAACTATCCTGCTGACAAATGTACAGTATTCAGAAAGTAAAATTAGAAATCTCAGAGCAGGATTGCTGTATCAGAGGGAAATCAGCGACTGCTGTATCCTCTGCTTCATGGAAACATGACCCACACCAGCAACTTCAGATGCAGTGCTGCAGCCCGATGGCTTCACCATTCTCCGCAAAGACAGGACAGCTCATTCTTTTAAAGGCAGAGGATGTGATGTATGCTTTATGATTAGCTTATCGCAGTACACAAACATGACGGTTCTGTCTCAGTCCTGTTCAGCCGATCTGGAACATCTCCAGCACTTTGGTATGAACATCAAATTCTCCAACTTCTGGTAATTCCCTCCCTCTCCCTTCCCCCATCCCACTTTCACTCTGCCTCCTCTTCTGCCTATCACCTCTCTCATGATTCTGCCTTCTTCTACTACCCAGAGTGCTTTCCCCTTACATTCCTTCTTCACCTTTCCTGCCTATCCCCTCCCTGCTTCCCCTCCCCCACCCCTTGATCTTTCCTCTGATTGGTTTTTCACCTAGCACCTTCCCCCCTCCCCCGACCTTCTTTATAGGGCCCCTGCCCCCTCTTTCTTCAGTCCTGACGAAGGGTCTCGGCCCGAAACGTTGACTGCTCATTTCAACGGATGCTGCCCGACCTGCTGAGTTCATCCAGCTTGTTTGTACGTGTTGGTGATAACATATCCTCCTCGCTAACGATCAACACTGGCGCACCTCAGGGGTGTGTGCTTAGCACACTGCTCTGCTCTCTGTATACACATGACTGTGTGGCTAGAACACTGACCATGCCACTTGACACCCACACTTTGAGAAATCTGATCACCTGGCTGTATTTCTATAGGCAGAAACTAAAGACTGCAGCACCAGTGGTGAGGACCAAGAAGGTATGGTCAATGGCTGCGGAGGAGTGCTCACAGGACTGTTTGAGTCCGTGCACTGAACAATATTCAGTGATTCATCTTTGAGTCTGAATGAGTATGTCACAGTTGTCACTGACTTCACCAGGACCTGTGTGGATGAGTGTGTGCCTTTAGGAACATACCAGATATACCAAAACCAAAAGCTGTGATTGAACCAGGAGACGTAGTGCGCTGAGGACTAGATCTGAGGCATTTAAGATGGATGATCCAGAACTATACTAGAAGTCCAGGTAGGAGTGTTCAAGGACATCTTCAGTCTGTCACTGCTTCAGTCAGAGGTTCCAACCTGCTTCAATTGAGCAACAATCATACCAGTGCCCAAGAAGAGCAGGCTGAGCTGCCTCAACGACTATCACAGTGACACTCACATCTACTGTGATGAAGTGTTTTGAGGTTGGTCATGGGTAGAAACAACTCCTGCCTAAGGACCTGGACTCGCTGCAATTTGCCTATCACCACAATAGGTCTACAGCATATGCAACCTCACTGGCTCTCCACTCAGCCTTGGATCACCTGAACAATAGTAATATCTATGCCAGGCTGCTGTTTATTGACTACGTTTCAGTGTTCAATACCATGATACCCACAGTTCTAATCAACAAGTTCCTAGGTTTCTGTACCTCCCTCTGCAACTGGATCCTTGACTTCTTCACTGGGAGACAACAGCCTGTGCGAATCAGAAATAATATCTCCTCCTTGCTGATGAACAGTACTGGCACATCTCAAGAATGAATGCTTAACCCACTGCTCCACTCTCTCTACATCTACAGTTGTGTGGCTAGGTACAATTTAAACATCATTTATAAATTTGATGACAACACAACTATTGCTGGCAGAACTTCAGATAGTGACGAGATGCTGTACAGGAGAGAGGTAGTTCAGCTGGTTGAGTGGTGCTGCAGCAACAACCTTGTGCTCATCGTCAGGAAGACCAAGGAATTGCCTGCAAGCCTCAGGAAGAAGTCCAGGAAATATGCACTAGTCCTCATCGAGAGACCAGAAGTGGAAAAGGTTAAGTAGTTCCTGGGTGTCAAATCTCTGAGGATTTAACCTGGGCCTAACATAATGATGCAATTACAAAGAAGGCACAACAGCAGCTATATTTCATTAGGAGTTTTAAGAGAATTGGTATGTCACCAAAGACACTCACAAATTTCTACAGATGTACCATGGAGAGCATTCTAACTGGCTGCATTACCATACGGTATGGAGGGACCACTGCACAGGATCAGAAAAAGATTCAGAAAGTTGTAAACTTCACCAGCTTCACCATGGGCACTAACCTCCCTAGCATCAAGGATACCTTCAAAAGGCAGCATTAAGGACCCCCATCACCAGGGCATGCCTTCTTCTCATTGCTACTATCAAAGAAGTCGTACAGGAACCTGAAGACACACACACATTTCAGAGAACAGCTTCTTCCTCTTTGTCATCGGATTTCTGAACATATGAACACTAGCATTTATTTTTTTCCTCTCTTTTTGCTCTACTTATTTAATTTTAATCATTTTTTCTTATTGTAATTTATAGATTTAAGGTATTGCAATGTATTGCTGCCACAAAACAAATTTCATGACATATGCCAGTGATATTAAAACTGATTTTGATTGTGATCATGGACCTTGCCTAGCTGGAAAAAGCACTGAGCGTTAAGTACATTCTCAGCTATTATATCCTCAACAATCAAATGAACATCCAGTACTTTTCTCTTCAAGCTTACACGTAAAGTAATTAGGCAGAGCTTTAGGGAATTGTCTGCTTTCGACAAACTGAGCTCACCCTCAAGGTCACACTGGAGCCAAACGGAAACTGAAAACCTCTCAATAAGGCTGAACACTACATAACCATATAATTGGAAAAAAAATATTATTAGGCATCAGTAGTTAACAAAATACTAATTCAAACTAACCGGATGCATTTATTCAAAAAGGCAGCCTAACTAGAGTCTGAATATAAATGTTAAAAAGCCAGATATAAGCACTTTAGATTTTTACTCTCACACTTATGTCTGTAATACAATCCATGTGGTTCCAGATGCTGTATATAGAGTACTATGCAAAAGTCTTAGGCACGTATATATAACTAGGGTGCCTAACAGTTTTGCACGGTGCTGTATTTGTCAACAGAGAGCGAGTTGGTAAATCTGGTGAGAGTAAAGTACGCTGGGCATGGCGAGGGTGGAGTGCCATGGGAGGGAATGGGACAGGTGGCAAAGGAGTGCCAGGGATGGGAGTGGGGTGTCATGGGTGCAGACACACCCAGCCCTAAGACACTGACAAGGTCACTTGATTCCAAACAATTGGTTTATTGACCATTACAGGATGTTTGTCTGGTGCTTCCTGCTCCTCCCCTGTCCCTTCCCTTTTTCCCCAACCATGATTCCCTTTTCTGCCCCCTTCTCACTCTCAGTCCACAATAAGAGAACTACATCAGATTTATCACCACTTGCACGTCATGAAATTTGTTTTCTTTGCAGCAGTACAATACATAAAATTACTACAGTACTATGCAAACGTCTGAAGCACCCAAGGCACATTTGCAAAAAAAAGTTTGGAAACCCTTTGCAATAAATGTGATTTCATCTTCATCTAAGTCACAAAAATAGGCAAGCATAATCTAACTAAACTAGTAACACCAAAAAACAACTGTACTTCTCATCAATTCTCAGTACACCATTTAAACAGTCACAGCCTAGGTTCAAAAACAGTTTAAAGACCTGACTGTTCATCAGTTCACAGTAACAGAAATTATCTACAAATGGAGAAAATTCAGTATTGTCGCTACTCTTCCTAGGAGTGGGCATCCTGCAAAGATCATACCAACAGCACGATGTACAATGCTGACTAAGGTGAAAAAGAACTCAAAGGTAACAGCAAAAGACCTGTAGAAATCTCTTAAAATTTGCCAAGGTCTCTGTTCACATGTCCACTATAAGAAAAAGACTGAACGAGACTGGTGTTCATAGAAGAACATAACGAAGGAAACCACCGCTTGCCAAAAAAAACACTGCTGCACGTCTCAAGTTTGCACAAGACCATCTGGATGTTCCACAATGTTCTGTGGACAAATGAGACAAAAGTTGAACTTTTTGGCAAAAATGCACACTATGTTTGGAGGAAAAAGGACACTGCACACCAAAACCTCATCCCAACTGTGAGGCATGGTGGAAGGAGCATTAAGGTTTGGGGCTGCTTTGCTGCCTCAGGGCCAGGACAGTTTGCAATTGTTTCAAACAATAATTTCAAAATTGTATCAAGACATTTTACAGGAGAATGTCAGGGTAGCGGTCTGTCACTTGAAGCTTAATAGAAGCTGGATGATGCAACAAGACAATGATTTGAAACACAAGAGTAAATCAACAATAGAATGGTTTAAAAGGAAGAAAATTCATGCTTTGGAAAGGACAAGTTAGAGTCCAAACCTTAACTCAATTAAGATGGTGTGGCAAGACCTGAAGAGAGCTGTTCATGCAAGGTATCCCAGAAATATTGATGAACTGAAACAGTTTTGTATCAAGGAATAATATAAGATTCCTCCTCGCCATTGTGCAAGTCTGATCAGCAGTCACAGGAAATGTTTGGTGGAGGTTATTGCTGCTAAAGGAGTTTCCACCAGTTATTAAATACAAGGGTTCACATACTTTTTCCAGCCTGGACTGTGAATGATTAAACAGTATGTTCAATAAAGACATGAAAAGTACAATTGCTTGTGTGTTTATTAGTTTAGGCAGATTGTATTTGTCTATTATTGTGACCTAGATGAAGGTCAGACCACATTGTTTGAGTAATTAATGCAGAAAACTAGGTAACTGCAAAGGGTTCACAAATGTTTTCTTGCAACTGTATATGTGCCTAAGACTAATGCAGAGTACTGTAAATAGAAACCTTAAATGGGGTACTTCATGGCCAATCTGGACTCCATGCAGTGAAACATTACTTAAATTTAAAGGCATACTCTAAGCATAATTAAGTCTTACAAATGGAAAGTTGGGTTGCTTGAATGTGCACTCCTGATTCACAAGAATAGGAGTAAGTGTCCATCCAAGCAACCAAATAGGAGGAGATGCAGGCCCCTCCCCATTCAGTAAGATGCATGCTGATTTGTAACACAATTTTCCCACTCCATCCCCATATCCTCTATCCAGGTATCTATTCATCTCTGTTTTGACTAGAATTTTCAGAACACACACCTGTAATAAGCTGTAACTTAAGAGCAGCACTCAAGATTCTCTAATAAGACCATAAGGCTTCGGAGTTGAATTAGGCCATTCAACCCATTGAGTCTGTTCTGCCATTCCATCCTGGCTGATTTATTATTCTTCTCAATGCCACTCTCCTGCCTTCTCCCTGTAACATTTGATGTCTTAACTAATCAAGAATCAATCTCCACTTTAAATGTACCCAATGGCTTGGCCAACCATCTGTGGCAATGAATTCCATAGATTTACCACTCTCTGGCAAAAAAAATTCCATCTTATCTGTTCCAAAGGGATGTCCTTGTTTTTTGAGGCTGTGCCCTCTGGTCCTATACTAGACCAGATTAAGGGATAATAGCGACAAAGTATGATAACGGCGGTAAAGTATGAAGTCATGCAGATCGAGTTCCAAAGAATACACATACAACCCCTCTCTCCTATTCTAACCTCACTCCAAATCCCAGGTCCCTCTCTGCCTCTCTCCCCTTTCAACTTTCTGCTTCTTTATCTCTACAGTTCTTTCATGCTTATCCCCTCCCTCTCTCCCCTTTATCTTTCCTCTGATTGGTTTTCCACCTGGCACCTCTAGGCCCTACCCCCTCCCCTATCTCTATTACTGGGCTTCAGCCCTCTCTCCCCCCCCATTCCTGATAAAGGGTCTCGGCCCGAAACGTTGGCTACTCTTTTCTCATGGATGCTGCCTGGCCTGCTGAGTTCTTCCAGCGTTGTGTACATATCTTTAGTCAAGATGCCTTCTCTTAATGTCAGTTTACTGACCGCTGCATTAAAATGTGTAGAACCTAAAAAATTGATCATCTGTTCTATTAGTGAGTAGGAAACATAATCCTGGTGAAAGTCAGCATCTTCGAGGGAGTTGGGAAAGAGATGAAGCATCACAAGGAAGAAACCTATCCAATGAATGAGAAAGAAAGATGATTTCTTTCACAGTGAATTACAACACAATGTACTTCACATCAGAAAAGCTGATGGCATATTTCAAATCTCCTACCTGCCAGCACTGGGTTCTGTCATTGCAATGGCACCAATACATTTTCCAGAAACCATCTGAGGAATATAACGCTCAATCTGGTCTTTAGATCCATAATGAGTGATGTAAGGCATGACAATGTCTGAATGTAAGCTGAAGCCAGGTCCACTGCAGTTCGCATACATCCTAGAAAAGAGTACAATCATCAGTCATACAATCATTCAGCATCTCAAACAGGCCCTTTTGCCTATTGAGTCTACACCAACCATTAAACACTATGCCAATCCCATTTTACACTAACACTTAGTACTGTACAAATCAACGGAGGAAACTTACTCTTTACATGGAACTAAAAACCATCTTAAATGAGATGATGAAAGGTAAGTAACTTCATGTACTGCAGTTATGTTGTTGCATGTTTTATTTTCAGCAAAGTCCATGTGTTCCTTAGAATCACTGATATCCATCCAGAAATCAGTTTTCTCATTCTTTTTCAGGTCTCCCCCCTCCCTCCTCTCTTTATTCTTTCTCACTTACAGCAGTGCTCCTGATTTAGTTCTAATTTAGACCAACTCTACTTTACCTAATTGAACCACTAAAAAAAATACAAATGGTGGAAATCTGAACTACAACTGTTACGAATGAGGAGCAACTCTGATGGGCAGAAGGGTGCAAAGTCGCCCCCCACTTTTTGAGAATCGCAAAATCACTATTATTTTGGGTCTGATACCAAGGAAATGAGAGAGATAAACAGCTCATGTCAGTAATGAGAGAGAGACAACGCAGGGATACACAAAGGTGGAATGTCTCCTAACAAAAGTGGAACGGAGCCACTGATTACTGCTATTGTCTCTTGGAGAAGGAATTGTGTATTGAGTACTGTTCTATTCATTGAAACCCCTCAGGGGACAACCAGAGTGGTCTGGTTGATGTGTTGCATCATCCCAACCTGATTGACACCTGAGACCCCGTGAGTGGGGATAAAAGTAGGGTCTGGGGAAACACCCCTCAGATGTACCAGGAGAGACACTACGAGACTGGTGGGGGCTTGTGTGTGTGTCTACCCTTGCCTGGGTGACGAGTCCTCCACGGAACGGTCTAGCTAAAGGACGGAGGGGTCATACGTGAATGGCCACAACAACGACGGATCAAGATCGTAAAAGGAAAGTCGGCAAGTCAATAGCTGTTACTCTCTCTCTCTCTCTCTCTCTCTCCAACAATTGCAACACAGTGATCAACAACTACCGCAGCCTGCATGAACTGAACTGAACTGAACTTTATATTTCCATCTGACAATTCATTATCCCCTAGACAACGATAGAGCTTATCTCTTATTGATTATTATTATACCCGCACTTTTAGGTTTAGTATTGATGCCGTATATTATCTGTATATTTGCATTGATATTATTTTTGTGTATTTTTACTAATAAATGCTGTTAAAAATAGTATCATCAGACTTCAACGGATACTCCTATCTTTGCTGGTAAGATACCCAGTTACGGGGTTCGTAACAACTTAGGGCCTCGTCTCGAGATTTGATACCAAATTGGGAGGGCCAGGGAATCGGGCTTTTAAGTCCAGACTTGGATCTGGTTGTGCGGGTAACCAGATGGGAAACCAGCAAAGATGGACGTAGACGAATTTACAAAAAACACGACTCCGGAGGCGCTAGAGGATGCCACAAAGTCGGACTTGGTAAATATTGCGAAAAGATTAAAACTCACAGAGGTGAAGTCGTCAATGAAAAAGTGGGAGATACAGAGGGCCATAGCTCAGTATTATGTTAATAAGGAGGTGTTTTCGGCTGAGGTAATGGATCCTACCCCTGAAAAGGTACCAGCTATTGGGACGGCTCAGTTAGAGTTGGAAAAATTAAGGTTGGAACAGAAGGAAAGGGAGTATGAGCTCCAGCTAAAGGAGTTAGAGGTGAAGAGGGAGCATGAAATTAGGTTAAAACAGCTGGAAGCAGCTGAAAAGGAGAAGGACAGAGCTGAAAAGCAGAGGGAGCATGAAATTAGGTTAAAAGAGCAGGAAGCAGAGGAAAGGGAGAAGGAGAAACAGAGGCAGCATGAGCTGGACATGGAGAAGTTAAAGCAAGAGAGAAGGGTCCAAGGGGCAGACCGACAGGAGAGGTTTAATGTTAGTAGGGAGTTTAGGTTAGTACCTCCATTCGAGGAGATGGATGTTGATAGTTATTTCTTGCTTTTTGAAAAGGTGGCAGTGAATCAGAAATGGCCCAGAGATCAGTGGGTGGCGTTGTTACAAAGTGTATTAAAAGGGAAGGCACAATGGGCATATGCGGCGTTGTCTGTGGAGGAGTATGAAAATTACGAGGAAGTAAAACAGGCCATTCTTCGGGCCTACGAATTGGTACCTGAGGCCTATAGACAAAAGTTCAAAGATTTAAAGAAAGTGTGGAATCAGACGTATGCAGAGTTTGCCTTTGAGAAGGGTGTGCTCTTGGATCGCTGGTGTGCGGCAGAAAGGGTGGAAGAGGATTTTCGACGTTTCAGGGAGTTAATTCTGATTGAGGAATTTAAAGGTTGTGTTTCGGATGATATCCGGATTTATTTGAACAAGAAGCTGAATAAGTCCATATCAGAACTTGCCAGGTTTGCAGATGAATATGCCCTAACCCACAAGACAAAGTTTTCCTCGAATAAGAGTTACCAGAAAGACCATAGGAACGGTAGAGAAAGCCCGCCGGCTGAGGCAGAAATTCAGCAGGGAGCTAGTGGTAAAAGTTACGAGGAAGAAAGGCAAGCTGGCAGGAGGGTTCCTGGCTTGACCTGTTTTAATTGTGGAAAGGTTGGTCATATTGCATCTAAGTGCTTTGCTCCGAGGAAGGAGACAGGAAAAGGGAACGCAGCAGTCCCTACAGGGTGTATTGTGTCGATCAGCAAATCGACGAGAAAGCCCCAGGTAGATAAAATACGAGAGGGGCGTGAGAAATTTATTTCAGAAGGGACCGTGTCTGTGAAAGAGGGAGAAACACCAGTTCCAGTGCGGATCTGGAGAGATACTGGAGCTGAGCAGTCATTGATTCTCGGTAAGGTACTAGATTTTGGTCCTGAGACTGGAGAGGTAGTTTTGAGAGGCATAGGAAAAGGGACAGAAGCTGTGCCTTTGCATAGGATCATTATAAATTGTGATCTGGTATCTGGACCAGTTGAAATAGGGGTACAGTCAGAATTACCGAGAGAAGGCGTGGACGTCCTTCTTGGTAATGATTTAGCAGGTGGTAACGTGTGTTCAGCAAGGAAGCTGACGAGCTAGCCTGTAAGTGTTGAGGACCCGTCCCTAGGTTCCAAGATCTATCCCGCATGTGCGATCACTCGCAGCACGTCGAAAAAGGCAGCTGAGAAAGAGACCAGTTTAAATCAGTCCAGTATCGATTTGGTTGAGACGTTTTTACCGACCCTGTACCAAGAGGGGTTAGAGGGTGGTAAAACGGAGAATAGGGAGGTGAAAGAGAGTAAAGGAGAGGAGGTAGACCTACCCTTAGCCAGGAGGAAATTTATAGAGGCACAGAGTAAAAATGAGAAACAGATAAGTCTGTTAGAAGGTCCAAGGTTGGACATGGATGATCTGTCTGGCTTGACAGAACTGTTTGAAGAAGTTGAAGAATTTAAAGGTGTTCCCGATAATGAAAAAAGGGCAGTCCTAGATGAAAAGGATGCCATTACCTTGAAGGAGTCTGCTGGGTTAGCAGATGAGGTTGTTTTAATCCGCAGGGTTGAGTTTACTCCGAAAGGGAGTTGCCCAGAGAGTAACTGGGAGGATCAGGGGAACTTAGAATTTGAAAAGGGGACAGGTATTGAAAGCCTGGAAGAGGCAGATGTCCCGTTTGAGTGTGTTCAAGATGTGGATGCACATGGTACTGAACCTAGTAATGAAACGCAGGAAAAGTCTGAGGTATCTGATTTAGTTGAAAAGGTATGCAGTCCTTTTGGGTCAGATGGACTTGGTTCAGTGAAGAAAGGGTTAACCTTGGTACGAGTGGGAAGTGAGAATTCCCAGTTGTTTGTGTTAGAAGGTGTGTTAAAAGTTAGTGAGGAGATAAAAGGTGGTGATGTGGATATTATTATTGAAGGAGAAGGGAAAAGTGTAATTCCTAAATTGAATGAAGAAAATTTAAAGTCTGGATTGGTGTCAGAAGCAGTAACCAGGCTGAAGGAACAATGGCTTGTTAACAAGGTGCCTGCGAATCAATTACAGTTTGATTTGGAATGTAAAGGTACCCCACTCGCTAATTTTATTCAAGGGTGTGCTGTGAAGAGGCAGAATTTGAAATCTTGTTTGGACAAAGAGGGATCGCTTGCAGATATTAAACTGAAAACTAATAGAATGAAGGGTCCTGAAGATAAAACTAACGACTTGCTTAAAAATAAAGAATGGTGTGGAAGTTCAGAAGATGGGCTAAGTTTGGAAAACATTGTTGATAAAATAACTCCTATTAAAGGAGTATGCGAAAGCCTATTCCACACTGGTGAGCAAGCTAACCACGTGAGAGTTAACTGGAAAAGAGGCGACGGTTGAAAAAATGCCACTTTAAATAACAGAATCTGGTTTTAAGGGATTTCGACAAAGCATGTAAATAATAAAGACAACACCATGGAAGATTGACAGTTAAGTTTAAAAGTAAAATAAAGATTAGTATTTGCATAAACTTTTGTAATGTACTACAGAATAATCACACATGTATTGGTTCACATTTTGTATTATATACTTAAGATCATAACCCTTTAGTTTTGTTTTTGCTGAAGAAAAGGAATAAAAAAAGTGGTCATTAAATTGGAGTCTGATGCTACTGGAATTTATTAAGGTACAAGATATTAAGATATTAAAGGAAGTGATAATGTACTCGCTGACTGTTTATCTAGATGCTAAATTGAATGTATAACTGTATTACTCTGTAGTGAAAACTCTTGTATTACGTTAGATTCTGAAATTCTGTAAGACTCTGTATTAGTTAATTTTCCCCTTTTTGGGTGAAAATTCTTAGAAGGATGGGGGTGTTACGAATGAGGAGCAACTCTGATGGGCAGAAGGGTGCAAAGTCGCCCCCCCCCCTTTTTGAGAATCGCAAAATCACTATTATTTTGGGTCTGATACCAAGAAAATGAGAGAGATAAACAGCTCATGTCAGTAATGAGAGAGAGAGACAACGCAGGGATACACAAAGGTGGAATGTCTCCTCCTAACAAAAGTGGAACGGAACCACTGATTACTGCTATTGTCTCTTGGAGAAGGAATTGTGTATTGAGTACTGTTCTATTCATTGAAACCCCTCAAGGGGCAACCAGAGTGGTCTGGTTGATGTGTTGCATCATCCCAACCTGATTGACACCTGAGACCCCGTGAGTGGGGATAAAAGTAGGGTCTGGGGAAACACCCCTCAGACGCACCAGGAGAGACGCTACGAGACTGGTGGAGGCTTGTGTGTGTGTCTACCCTTGCCTGGGTGACGAGTCCTCCACGGAACGGTCTAGCTAAAGGACGGAGGGGTCATACGTGAATGGCCACAACAACGACGGATCAAGATCGTAAAAGGAAAGTCGGCAAGTCAATAGCTGTTACTCTCTCTCTCTCCAACAATTGCAACACAGTGATCAACAACTACCACAGCCTGCATGAACTGAACTGAACTGAACTTTATATTTCCATCGGACAATTCATTATCCCCTAGACAACGATAGAGCTTATCTCTTATTGATTATTATTATACCCGCACTTTTAGGTTTAGTATTGATGACGTATATTATCTGTATATTTGCATTGATATTATTTTTGTGTATTTTTACTAATAAATGCTGTTAAAAATAGTATCATCAGACTTCAACGGATACTCCTATCTTTGCTGGTAAGATACCCAGTTACGGGGTTCGTAACACAACAAACAAAAAATAATGAAAATACTCAGCAGGTCAAACAACATCCATGTTTGGGTCAAAGGTCCTTTCATTAAAACTAGGAAAAGTTTTAAGTTTTAACTTAAGTTAAAGGAAGGGAAGAAGAGAACAAAGGGAATTTGTGTGATCAGATGGGGACCAAAAGAGATAAATCTGGTGGTGTTGCCAGCTGATGGAAGGTGAGTTGCAGCTAATCTGTCTGGAGAGACTTTTTCTCCTTCCCTATCCTTATTCAGCTCTTTCCTTTAGCTGTTTCATTACCGCCACTGTGACAAGATGTGGTAGAGCACAGAAATCAGATCTGATGCATTGATGGTGCAATGCATAGCTCTACCTAATGAAAGTCGTTTTAATGATTTAGTGTGCATATTGTCCTCAATTGCAGCTTCACATATTATCTGTCTGATGCTGCACCCAGCAAGTCCTACCATAATCCTAATGAAACTGGTTTAGAGTAATGGCAGAACAAGGGAGATAAGACCATAAGTTATAGGAGCAGAAGCAGGCCAGTCGGCCCATCGAGTCTGCTCCTCCATTCAATCATGGGCTGATCCAATTCTTCCAGTCATCCCCACTCCCCTACTTTCTCCCCATACCCTTTGATGCCCTGGCTAATCAAGAACTTATCTATCTCTGCCTTAAATGCACCAATGACTTCTCCACAGCCGCTCGTGGCAACAAATTCCACAGATTTACCAACCTTTGACTGAAGTAATTTCTCCACATCTCTGTTCTAAGTGGATGTCCTTCAATCCTGAAGTCATACCCTTTTGTCCTAGACTCCCCTACCATGGGAAATAACTTTGCCATATCTAATCTGTTCTGGCCTTTTAACATTTGGAACATTTCTATGAGATCCCCCCCTCATTCACCTGAACTCCAGAGAATACAGCCCAAGAGCTGCCAGATGTTCCTCATACAGTAACCCTTTCATTCCTGGAATCATTTTCATGAATCTTCTCTGAACCCTCTCCAAGGTCAGTATATCCTTTCTAAAATAAGGAGCCCAAAACTACACACAATACTCCAAGTGTGGTCTCACGAGTGCCTTACAGAGCCTCAACATCACATCCCTGCTCTTATATTCTTTACCTCTAGAAACAAATGCCAACATTGCATTCACCTTCTTCACCACCGACTCAAACTGGAGGTTAACCTTTAGGGTATCCTGCACAAGGACTCCCGAGTCCCTTTGCATCTCTGCATTTTGAATTCTCTCCCCATCTAAATAATAGTCTGCCCGTTTATTTCTTCTACCAAAGTGCATGACCATACACTTCCCAACATTGTATTTCATTTGCCACTTTTTCGCCCATTCCCCTAAACTATCCAAGTCTCTCTGCAGGCTTTGTTTCCTCAACACTACCCGCTCCTCCACCTATCTTAGTATCATCGTCAAATTTAGCCACAAATCCATTAATCCCATAGTCCAAATCACTGACATACATTGTAAAAAGCAGCGGTCCCAACACCAACCCCTGTGGAACTCCAGTGGTAACCAGCAGCCAGCCAGAATATGATCCCTTTATTCTCATTCTCTGTTTTCTGCCAATCAGTCAATGTTCCACACATGTTAGTAACTCCCCTGTAATTTCATGGTCTCTTACCTTGCTAAGTAGCTTCATGTGTGGCACCTTGTCAAAGGCCTTCTGAAAATCCAAGTACAGCACATCTACTGCAATTCCTTTGTCTACCTTGCTTGTAATTTCCTTAAAAAATTGCAGTAGGTTAGTCAGGCAGAATTTTGCTTTTAGGGAACCATGTTGGATTTGACCTATCTTGTCATGTGCCTCCAGATATTCTGTAACCTCATCCCTAATAATCAATTCCAACAACTTCCCAACCACTGATGTCAGGCTTAACTGGTCTAGTTTCCTTTTTGCTCCCTCCCACCCTTCTTAAATAGCAGAGTAACATCTGCAATTTTCTAGTCATCCAGTACAATGCCAGAAATGATGGGGCAAAGCATTCCAGAATTGATAACTACTAATTAACATCAGGAATATGCTAAGGGCCAAACTTCAGAAGTGCAGATACTCAGGAGAATTGTCAGGTTGGAAAAGATCAGCAATTGAATAGTCATCATATTTTCTGCTTCTTTGAAATACAAGAATTGAGGAGTTGAATCAGTAATCTGAATCATGAATATGTTACTACTGTAATGAAACATGGATTATATTTGACTGATTTTTGATACACAGCAATATACAAAAGACATATCATCAGTGAAATATCTAAACAAACAATCACAAATAAAGTACAAGGTAAAAGTGGAGTGGATAAGAGACAACACACCTCACCATTCCAACTTACATCTTTGGGTAAATTTGCAGTGTGAATAGTCATTGAAACAATAGAAGGACATTTACTGTATTGGGCCTGTTCTAGCATTCCATTAGATAGATTAGGTTATGCAGGTTAACTCTGTGGTTAAGAAGGCATACGGTACACCGTGGGATTGAGTTTAAGAGCCGAGAGGTAATGTTGCAGCTATATAGGACCCTGGTCAGATCCCACTTGGAGTACTGTGCTCAGTTCTGGTGACCTCACTACAGGAAGGATGTGAAAACTATTGAAAGGGTGCAGAGGAGATTTACGAGGATGTTGCCTGGATTGGGGAGCGTGCCTTACGAGAATAGGTTGAGTGAACTTGGCCTTTTCTCCTTGGAGCAACAGAGGATGAGAGGTGGCTTGATAGAGGTGTATGAGAGGCATTGATCGTGTGGATAGTCAGCGGCTTTTTCCCAGGGCTGAAATGGCTAACACGAAAGGGCACAGTTTTAAGGTGGTTGGAAGTAGGTACAGAGGAGATGTCAAGGGTAAGTTTTTTTAGGCAGAGTGGTGAGTGCGTGGAATGGGCTGCTGGCGACGGTGGTGGAGGCGGATATGATAGGGTCTTGTAAGAGACTCCTGGATAGGTAAATGGAGCTTAGAAAAATAGAGGGCTGTGGGTAACCCTAGGTAATTTCTAAGTTAAGTACATGTTTGGCACAACAATGTGGGCTGAAAGGCCTGTATTGTGCTGTACTTTTTTCTATGTTTAATCTATCGATTCTTGAAGGATCATTGTTAATGCCTCCGCAATCTCTCTAGCTATTTCCTTCAGAACCAGAGAGTACATTCCATCAGGTCCAGGAGATTTATCCACCGTCAGACCATTAAGCTTCCAGAGCATCTTCTCAGTTGTAATTTTCACTGCACAAACTTCACTTCCCTGACACTCTTGAATGTCCGGTATACTGTAGATGTCTTCCACTGTGAAGACTGATTCCACTGTTCCTCTACCATCTGTGTGTTTCTCATTACAGTATCTCTGGTGTCATTTTCTATTGGTCCTATATCTACCTTCAACTCTCTTTTACCCTTTATACACTTAAAAAAGCTTTTAGTTTCTTCTTTGATATTAGTCACCAGCTTCCTTTCATAATTCATCCTTTCCTTCCTGATGACTTTCTTAGTTTCCTTCTGCAAATTTTTAAAAGCTTCCAAATCCTCTATCTTCTCACTAGCTTTGGCTTCCTTGCATGCCCTCTCTTTTGCTTTTACTTTGGCTCTGACTTCACTTGTGAGCCTTGGAAGTGTTCTTCTTCCATTCGAAAATTTCTTATTTGGAATATATCTGTCTTGCACTTCCCTCATTTTTTTTTTTTGCAGTAACTCCAACCATTGCTGCTCTGCTGTCCATCCTGCAAGGGTACCTTTCCAGTCAACTTTAGCCAGTTCCCCTCTCATGCCATTGTAATTTCCTTTATTCCACTGAAATACCGACACATTGGAATTTAGTTTCAAAGTGAACTCAATCATATTGTGATCACTGTTTCCCAAGGGTTCCATAACCTTAAACTCTCTTATCACCTCTGGGTTATTGCACAACACCCAAACCAGCACAGCCAATCTCCTAGTGGGCTCAACAACAAGCTGTTCTGAAAAGCCATCCCTTTGACATTCTACAACTTCTCTCTCGAGGTCCAGTACTGGCCTGGCTTGCCCAATCCACTTTCATGTTAAAATCCCTAACAATTATCATGACATTGCCTTTCTAACAAAGCCTTTTCTATCTCCTGCTGTAATTTGCAATCCACATCCTGGCTACTGTTTGGAGGCCTGTATACAACTGCCATCAGAGTCCTTTTACCCTTGCCACTGAGTGCATGTTCATGGTTTTCTGCTGTAGCCATCCACTTCAAAGTTCAATATGTTATGCATTCAGAAATGTTCTTCTGCACACCACTGTCGTAAAATATGGTTATTTGATTTACTGTCACCTTCGTGTCAGCTTGAACCAGTCTGGCCATTCTCTTCTAACCCCTCACATTAACAAGGCATTTCCACTCACTGGATGCTTTTTGTTTCTCTGTAAACTCTAAAGACTGTTATGTATGAAAATCCTAGAAGATCAGCAGTTACTGAGATACTCAAAGCACCCTGACAGGCATCAACAATCAATCCATGGTCAAAGTCATGTAGATTATTCCTAAAGTCCTCATTGAAAAGCTACAGAACCTGGGCCTCTGTACCTCACTCTGCAACTGGATCCTCCACTTGCTAACCGGAAGACCACAATTTGTGCAGATTGGTAATAACATCTCCACCTCACTGTCAATCAACACTAGCACATCTCAGGGATGTACGTACTTAGCCCACCGCTCTACTGTCCCATGACAGTGTGGCTAGGCATAGCTCAAATCTGTTGTTCAGTCGTTGAGTCCAACTCTTTGTGACCTCATGGACTCCTGCACACCAAGTCTTCTTGTTGGAACCTGTCTCTCTATAAGATCCCCCAAGGTGATACGCATTGTCTGAGCAATATTATCTATCCATCATAGCCTGTTGCCCTCTCCTTCTTTTACCTTCTGTTTTAACTAACACGAGAGTCTTCTCCAAGGAATCCTGTCTCCTCAAGATATGGCCAAAATATTTGAGCTTTTGTCTCATAATCAAGCCATGTGGTGAGCAGTCTGGCTGTATTTTGTCAAGAACTGACTTGTTGGATCTTCTTGCTGTCCATCAAACTCTTAACACTTTCCTCCAGCATCCAAGTTCAAAGGCGTTGTTTCTTTTGTTAATAGTCCAGCTCTCACAGACATACATCACAACTGGAAATACCATAGACTTGACTATACGGATCTTCGTAGACAATATTATGTCTCTGCTCTTCAGTATTTTCTAAATTGGCCATTGCTGCTCTCCCCAGAAGTAAGCACTGTTTAATTTCATGGCTGCAGTTACCATCTATAGAAATTTTTGAACTGAGGAAGACAAAATCCATCACTGCCTCTACTTCCTTTCCATTTATTACCACGGAATTAATAGGGCTGGTCGACATAATCTTGGTTTTCTTAATATTGAGCAACAAGCCAGCTTTTACACTTTCTTCTTTTACTTTGATTAGAAGCTTCCTCAGATGCTCCTCACTTTCTGCCATTTGAGTAGTGTCATCTGCATATCTGAGGCTGTTAATATTTTGTCCAACAATTTTGATTCCAACATTTGAGTCCTCTAGACCAGCATTCCTCATGATGGGTTCAGCATATAGATTAGGGTGACAGTATGCAGCCTTGTCATACTCCTTTCCCAATCTTGAACTAGTTTACTGTTCCATGTTCAGTTCTAACTGTTGTTCCTTGATCTTTGTACAAGTTTCTCAAAAGGCAGATCAGATATCCAGATATCCCCAGTTCTTTAAGGATTTTTCACAGTTTATTATTGTCCACACTGCCGAAGGCTTTAAAGTGGTCAATAAAACATAAATACTTTCCTGGAATTTCCTCGATTTCTCCATTATCCAGTGTAGGTAAGCAATTTGGTCTCTGGTGCCTCTGCCTCTTCTAAAACCAGCTTGTATATCTGGCAGTTCTTGTTCCATATATTGCTGGAGTCTTGCTTGCATGATCTTTAGCATTATCTTACCAGCATATCTCTGAGGATCTAACCTGGTCCCAACATTTCGGTGCAGCTATAAAGGTGGCAAGACTGCAGCTAGAATTCATCAGGTGTTTGAGGAGATTTGGTTTGTCACCTAAAACACTCGAAAACTTCTACAGATGTACCGTGAAGAGCCTTCTGACTGGCTATAACACAATCTAGTATGGGGCAAGGGGTGGGGGGGGGGGCTACTGCACAGGATCAAAGTAAGCTGCAGAGTTATAAAATCAGTCAGCTCCATCATGGGTACTAGTCTCCGTCATATCCAAGACACCTTCAAGGAGTATTGCCTCAGAAAAGTAGCTTCCACCATCAAAGACCCCTCACCACCCAGGACAAAAATACATAAGAAATAGGAGCAGGAATAGGCCACCTGGCTATCAAGCCTGCTCCGCCCTTCAATAAAATTATGGCTCATCTGGCCACGGACTCCTCTTCACCTAACTGCCTTTACCCCATAACCTTTAATTTCCCTACTATACAAAGGTCTATCCAACTTTGTCTTAAATATATTTACTGATGTAGCCTCCACTGCTTCATTGGGCAGAGAATTCAACAGATTCACTACTCTTTGGGAAAATCAGTTCCTCCTAATCTCCGTCCTAAAATTACTCTCCCGAATCTTGAGCTATGTCCCCTAGTTCTAGTCTCATCTAGCAATGGAAACAACTTTCCTGCCTCAATCTTACCTATCCTTTTCATGATTTTATGTTTCTATAAGATCTCCTCTCATCCTTCTGAATTCCAGCATGTACAGTCCCAGGTGACTCAATCTCTCCTCGTAGTTTAACCCCCTCATCTCTGGAATCAACCTGGTGAACCTCCTCTGCACCACATCCAAAGCCAGTATATCATTCCTCAAGTAAGGAGACCAAAACTGCACGCAGTACTCCAGAAGTGGCCTCACAGTACCCAATACAGTTGCAGCATAACGTCCCTGCTCTTAAATTCAATCCCTCTAGCAATGAAGACCAACATCCCATGTGCCTTGATAGCCTGCTGCACCTGCAAACCATTCGCGATTCATGCACAAGCACTCTCAAGACCTTCTGCACAGCAGCATGCTGCAATCTTTTACTATTTAAATAATAATCTGATCTTCCATTTTTCCTTCCAAAGTGGATGACCTCGCATTTATCAACATTGTACTCCACCTGCCAGACCCTTGCCCACTCACTTAACCTAGCTATATCTCTCTGCAGACTCTCCGTATCCTCAGCACAATTTGCTTTTCCACTCAATTTAGTGTCATCAGCGAGCTTAGATACACTACACTAGGTCCCCTCTCCCAAATCATTAATGTATATATCATGAACAGTTGTTGACCCAGTACCGTCCCCTGTGGCACACCACTCACCACTGATTGCCAACCAGAGAAACACCCATGTATTCCAACTCTCTGCTTTGTATTGATTAACCAATTTTCTATCCATGCTAATACATCACCCCCAACTCTATGCATCCTTATCTTATGGATAAGTCTTCTATGTAGCAACTTATCAAATGTCTTCCGGAAATCCAAGTAAAATAACGTCCATCTATTCTCCTCTATCCACCGTGCTCGTTATATCCTCAAAGACCTCCAGTATGTTTGTCAAACAGGACCTGCCATTGCTGAATCCATACTGTGTCTGCCTGATGAATCCATTTCTTTCTCTTTCTTCTATAATGATAGCTTCTTCTTTAATGATAGCTTCAAGCATTTTCTCAACTACAGATGTTAAACTAACTGGCCTATAGTTATCTGCCTTTTGCCTACATTCTTTTTTGAACAGAGGCATGACATTCGCCTTCTTCCATTCCACCGGGACCTGCCCAGTGTCCAGAGAATTTCGGTAAATTGTCACTGAAGTCTAAACTATAACCTCTGCCATTTTTTTCAGTACCCTGGGATGCATTCCATCAGGACAAGGGGACTTGTCTATCTTTAGGCCCACTAGTTTGTTCAGCACTACCTTTTTAATGGTAGTTATTGTATGAAGGTCTTCACCTCCCATTGCATCCATATCATCTCTCTTTAGCATGTTAAATGTGTTCTCCACCATGAAAACCGATACAAAATAGTCATTCAAAGCCTCAGCCATTTCCTCATTACCCAATATCAATTCCCTCTTCTTGTCCTCCAAGGGACCTACGTTCACCTTGGCCACCCTTTTCTGCTTCATATAATTATAAAAACTTTTACTATCTGTTTTGATATTTTGTGTTAGTCTATTTTCATAATCTATGTTCCCTTTCTTTATTGCTTGCTTAATGGTTCTTTGTTGCTTTTTAAAGTTTTCCCAGTCTTCCAGTTTCCCCACTTGTCTTGGTGACTTTGTACGTACGAGCTTTAGTTTGAACCTTCATTTATTTCCTTAGTTAACCATGGCTGGCTCTGACCACCCTTACTGCCCTTGCTTTTAACTGGAATATACTTTTCTTGGGCACCGTGAAAAATCTCTTTGAAAGTCTTCCACTGCTCCTCAACCGTCCCACTAGATAGCCTGTGTTTCCAGTCTACGCTATCCAACTCCTCCTTCATCCCGTTATAGTCTTCCTTGTTTAGGTATAATGCACTGGTTTTAGACAAAACTATTGCACCCTCCATTTATATGAGAAACTCAGTCATACTGTGATCACTCTTTCCAAGAGGATCCCCAACTACAAGATTGCTAATTTTACCTGTCTCATTGCACAGGACCAGATCCAAGAAAGCCTTGTAGGTTCAGTAACATGCTTTTCAAGAAAGCTGTCACATATGCATTCTACAAAGTCCTCCTCAAGACTGCTTCGACCAACTTGACATGCCCTCTTCTCATTGTTACCGTCAGGAAGGAGGTACAGAAGCCTGAAGGCACACACTCAGCAATTCAGAAACAGATTCTTCCCCTCTGCCATCTGATTTCAAAAAATGGACATTGAACCCATGAACACTACCTCACAAATGGTTTTCAAATTTCTGTTTTTGCACTACATATCATAAATTAACTATTTAAGATACATTTATACACACATATGCACACACACACATGCCTTTTACCCTATATTTATCATGTATTGCGTTCTATTGTTGTCGCAAAGTTAACAAACTTCACAACATATTTCACGGGTGATATTAAACCTGATTCTGAAAACATTTCTTCCCCAGTCTGATGTTTGGCCTGAACAACAAATGAATGTCTGGACCTTGTCTGCATGCTTTTATGTATTGAGTGGCTGATTAGACATTCGCTTTAATGAGCAGGTGTACAAGTGTACCTGATGAAGTGACTACTGAGTGTACGTGACAATAATAAACCAGTTTACCTATTTAGCTTGATAATGAAAACCAGAGGGTCTACTATGACCATATAAGCTTTTTGACATAAATAACCATAAATAACAGATTACTAACAGAACTAACAGATGTACTTTTGCAGAGATGTTGATGTGAAGGCTGAAACAATTTCCCAATAATATTCGAGCTGTGTGCAAAAAGGCAAATTTGACACTCAATTTACAGCTATTGTAGATCAGTATAAACATTAGCAAACATTCCTTATTCTCAGCCATTATTACACATAACATACTTACTGTTCTTCCCAAACCACAGCAGCAGAAAGTATATCACCACCGAGCCCACCATGTTCTTCAGGTGTACTGACTCCTAGAAGACCTTGCTGTCCAGCCTTTTCCCAAACTTCTCGACTCACTTGGCCATCTTTCTCCCATCTGGAACAATAACAGTTATATACTGAGACACCTGATTCCAAGTGGGAGCACTGAATGTACATGATGTGTCTGCAGCACTTCACCATTTCTTGCACAGTTTTCTATTTGTTAATTCTTACAGCAATGACATCTCTATTCTCAGTTTTATTATAGTTTCACATATGGTATCACCTTTGCTGTTACACATATACATTAACAACTAGGAGCACAGCGGAGTGATGATGGCACTAAATAGCAACTCCTTTGCTTGGATCTTTGGAAACAGCTCTATTTCCATCTTTAATATCTTTATTTTCCCCTTTCAGGGTTTTTTTTTTGAAGACCCTGACCTGGAGTTGCACACTGACTACGGTTCTTTGCAGGAATGGGATCCACTCCTGGGGTTTCATAACCGGCCGTTGTTGTGTGGCACGTCAACGGTTCGGCCTTGGAGGCCTAGGATCTCAGGGCTCTGGAGAGGAGTGGATCAAAGGTGGGTGTCAAGGCAGGAGACCCGTGTGTCGTCGGGGGAGTTGGAATACCTACAGCTTGTGTGCCCAGATCTTTGGGCACAGAGCTCGAAAAAAGCGACATAACATATTTTTAACATCATAAACCAGCTAGTTGTTTGTTATATCTCCCGCTCACTGTGAAAACGAAAAGACCTCGTTCTCCCTTATTAGGGAGAGAGCGAGCCTGTGTGATGTTGAATACCGAGTAAAACACAAAATCTTTGGGGTAACTGCAAGCCTGTGTCTTTGCTGTTGCTTTGCTCATGCTTGAATGCTCAGTGGCGGGTGCCAATGCTTTTTTTTTTGCCAGTGGAGAGAGGGGAAATTGTTGCTTGCTGCCGCTTATGCATGGGAGGGAGAGGAGCTGGAGTGGTCTTTGGGGTTCTAACATTTAACTGTCATTCATTCTTTGGGGCACTCCTCTGTCTTTGTGGATGGTTGCGAAGAAAAAGCATTTCAGGATGTATATTGTATACATTTCTCTGACATTAGGTGTACCTTTGGAACCTTTGAGGATGGGAATATAGGAGATATGATTAGTAAGATTGAGAACTTAAGGTAAAGGAAGCATTAGGAGGCAGTGATCATAATATGATAGAATTCACCTACAGTTTGAGAGAGAAAAGATAAAATTAGATGTATCAGTATCACCATGGGGTAAAGGGAGTTACAGAAGCATGAGAGAAGAGCTGACCAAAGTTGATTTGAAGGGGACACCAGCAGGGATGTCAGCAAAACAGCAAAGGCTGGAGTTTCTGGAAACAATTCAGAAGCATCAGGATCAATACATAACAAAGTAGGGGAAACATTCAAAAGGAAGGATGAGATAACCATGGCTGACAAGGGAAGGCAAAAGCAGCATAAAAGCAAAAGAGAAAGGAATATAATATAGCAAAAATTAGTGGTAAGTTAGAGGGCTGGGAAGCTTTTAAAAACCAACAGAAAGCAACTAAAAAATTAGGGAATAAAAGATGAAATATAAAGTTATGTGAGCAAATAATATAACGCAGATACCAAAGATTTTTCCAGATATTTTCAGCATGGACTAGATGGGTCAAAGGACCTCAGTGACCTCTTGCATTAATCTTCACTGTGGAAGGTGCCAGAAATTTGAGTGTCAGGGGGCAGCAGAAATGAGTGTAGTTGCAATTACGAAGGAGAAGGTGCCTGGGAAGCTGAAAGGTTTGATGGTAGATAAATCCACTAGACCAGATTTACTATTACTACACCCCAGGATGTGCTGGCATTGGAGAGGGTCCAGATGAGGTTCACAAAAATGATCCTGAAAATGAAAGGATTAACATATGTAAAGTGTTTAATGGCTCTGGCCCAGAACTCGCAGGAGTTTAGAAGAATGGGGGGGGGGGGGGAATCTTATTGAAAGCTTTCAAATATTGAAAAGCCTAAATAGAGTGGACACGGAGAGGATGTTTCCTATAGTGGGGTACTCTAGGACCAGAGGGCACAGCCTCAGAATAGGATGTTCCTTTATAACAGAGCTGAGGAGGAATTTCTTTTGTCAGAGGGTGGTGAATCTGTGAAATTCATTGCCACAGATGGCTGGAGGCCAAGTTATTGGCTATGGAGATGGTGGCACGCATAGTCACAGCAGTTTCAAGCAAACGTTCTAAGATATAGCCGACAGCAATTTCTGACTATCATTATCAAGTGTATGAAGAACATTAAGAAATCTCAGCTTATTCTGACAGAACACATACCATCAGAGATCGCCATAACACTGGGGAAGCCAGGCACAAGCACCAGCCGGGAGATGCTGCAGACAGCACAACGAGAGGAAGCAGAAAGGTGGCAGGTGAGCCTGGAACAGTGCTAAGCTAAAAGCTACACTTTTCAAGACTCTGCTTCCAAGCGTTTTCCTTGAAAACACCTGATCGATCGCTAATAAAATGGATGAAATCAGACTGAAACTTACCATACAAAAGGAATTTACTCAACGGCTGTGTAATGATCTTCACTGAAACCTGGCTGGATCAAAATGCACCTGATGCAGCTATTGAGCCAGCAAGCCATCTGGCCTACCGAGCTGACAGAATGCAAGATTCAGGTGGTGGTTTATGGATTCATGTTAACAATGTCTGGTGCAGGTACTCTGACCCAGAGCTCCTGTCTGTTCCAGATGGTCACTGATGTCCCAAACTGGAATATCTCATGCTAAAGTGCATTGCAGTGGTCAACATCCCACCACGAGCCAACACTAAGTTAGCATTAGTACAGTTACATGATGCTATTAATGTCTGCCTAGCCTGATGGCACCTTCAACTTAGCTGGTGATTTCAATCAAGCCAGCCTTTAGACAGTATTCCCTACATTTTTGCAGGAATGTGAAATGCCCACAAGGGGCAACAATAGACTGGATCAGGTTTACACCAATATTGCAGGTGCATACAGGGCTTTGTCATGTCCTCACCTGGGACAGTCCAACCATCTGTCTTTATTTCTAAACCAACCTATAAAACAGTAAAAAGGAATGCAAAACCAATTACCAAGTCAGTGACAGAATGGCCTGAGGGAGTTGTCTCATTGCTTCAGGACTGCTTTGAGGGCACAGACTACAACCTGTTTGCATGCCAAGTAACGCATGATTCGTCATGCACCGTATCAAATACTATGTAGACAATGTCACCAGCAATAAAAACATCCATGTGCTCCCGATCAGAAGCCATGGATGAACAACAAAGTCCAGAACCTGTGCAGGGCTCGAGATGCTGTTTACAGATCCAGCGATGCTGCAGCATACAGTGAAGCCAAGTCAAACCTTAGGAGAGACATTAAAATCGCAAGGACAGATACAAACAACAGAAAGACACACTTCAATAACGCCACCAACCCCCGATGCATGTGGGAAGACATCAGGTTCATCACTGACTATAAAGGAAAGATCTCCTGCCCTGCAAACAGTGATGCCACACTAGCTGAGAAGCTGAAGAACTTCTTTGCTCGGTTTGGCAGGGACAACAGTGACAAAGGCCTCAACACCTGAGGAGGACACTGAGCACAGAACGTGAGATGCACTCTCTGCAGTATCAATAACACAGAGCAGTTGAACCAGACAGTGTACCCAGGGACTACGCTGACCAGTTGGCAGAGGCTTCTACTGAAATCTACAACCCCTCTTTGTCCCTTATTGCAGTCCTTGCATGCTTTAAAACATCAATCATCACACCAACCCCAACATGCCTCAACAACTGCAGACCAGTTGCACTTACCTCCATAGTTGCTAAGTGCCTGGAGAGACTGGTTATATCCCCTGTTACGAACACCACCCTGCTACTCTGACCAGCACCAAGTTTGCCTATAAGGCAAAGAGATAATCCGCAGACACCTCCTCCATTGCTCTCCGTATTGTACTGGAATAGCTGGAACAAAAGGACACCTACACCAGAATACTTTTTAGTGACTACAGTTCTGCGTTCAACACCATACTCCCCAACAAGTTGACAATCTGGAACTCAATACATCAATTTGCAGCTGGATTCTGGATTTCCTTACCAATTGCACCCAGACACTCAGAATGGACAAGTACACATCAATCTCCCTGACAGTGAACTCTAGTGCACCGCAGGGATGTGTATCAAGTCCACCCCGTTACACTCTTTTCACTCACAATTGTAACCCTGCCTATACCACCATCTCCATCCTCCAATTTGCAGACAACACCAAAGTGCTGAATTAATTACAAATAATAAAACAGCATATAAAGAGGAGGTGCGAAAACTGAATGGTGCGATAATCATTACCTTTTACTCAACATAAAAAAGAAAACAAGTAAATAATTATCGACTTCAGGAAATCAAGGTAGTGTGAAAAAGCTCCACTCCTCAAACAGTGAAGCAGTGGAAAGGGTCTCCAGCTTTAAGTTCTTGGGAGTGAACATCACAGAGGAGCTCTCTTGGACCACCGACACCTCCTTGATAGTAGAGAAGACTCAGCAGCGCCTGTGTGAACTTAGGAGTTTACATGAGCAAATTTGCCCAAAAAACTACTGGTGAACTTTTACTGATGCGCCACTACGCATACTGACCTATTGAATGACAGTATGGTACACTAGCTGCAACAAAATTGACCAGAAAGCACTTCAAATAGTAATCAGAACTGTACAGATCATCACTGGGACACAACTACCAGATATGGAAGCCACCTATAACTCACACTGTCTACAGCATGCTCACAACATCACGGTGGGTTCATCCCAGGCCAGTAATCACCTGTTCAATCTCCTACCTTCCAGCAGGAGATAGAGAAAGATCTCTGCGCAGACATCCAGACTGAAAAGCAGCTTTTTGCCTGGGGCTGTCATGCATCTGAACAATGCCCCCCCCCCACCTACCCATAATTCATAGACACTATGGACTATCTCCAAGTGCAATACACAGACATGTGCAATATTTGGATTTAAATGGGGCAGTTACCTTCCTTTGATTTCAAAGCTGTTTTTTTAATTCTCGAAGCTATTTTATATTTAATCAATGTATTTTATAACATTGTCATGAACAACATCAATGGGACAGGCACTGTTTCTCTTCATTTTAGAGATGCTTGTTTTTAACTTAGTTGAAACTTAGATGTCATTCTAAATAAATCACTTGTTATTTTAAATGTCGTCATTGTGTTTTTAGTAATTGAATTGCCAGTGTGCTGTTTTGCACTGGATGGAGTAGCATTGCAATTTGTTGTCCTGAACAATGAAAATAAAGCTCTAATGACTAAACATAGTCTAACTATATTTCATGCAAAGGTAAATACTAAGGGCATCAAAGGTTAAGGGGAGAATGAAGGGGAATGCGGTTGAAAGGGATAATAAAACAGCCATGATGGAATGGCGGAACAGACTCGATGGGCTGAACGACCTAATTCTGTCCCAAAGTCTTCTGATCTTATGAATGCAAATGACACAGGAACTTGTGGTGCTGTAGATAATGATGAAGGTTGTCTAAATTGAATAAGGATCAGATGGAAAGTTAAACAGAGGAAGTGGTATTTAAACCCGAACTGAAAGTGATGCACTATAGGAAATAAGGATAGGACATATATAATTGGTAGAGCACTAAGGAATATTGACAAACAGAGAGCCCTCAGGGTTCAAGTCCATACTTCTCTAAAACAACAGGTAGTGTTGGAAACCACTGTTTTTAAAATACTTGCTATAAGATATTAAATTAATTAATGTAATACTATAGCTGTAGTTAAATCATATGTACATTTACTAAAGTTTACTTTAATCAGAATTTGTCCTTTTTTAACAAACTTCTGTATTTTGCACAGTATGTGGTGGTTTGTCCCCACTTACTGACAGAAAGCAGTACAGGAGTTAAACTAAGATTTTATCACCGTTCTAATTTTTCATTGGCTAAGTATTGGCACATTACGTATATGATATAATTGTGCAACCAGAGATTGGTTTATTTTATCTAAGAAATTTCTCTTATCTAGATTATAAAGGTGATGAATTTTACAGAGATCCATCTTTTATCTTTGCCTTCTTTGTTGTTCATTCTTCTCTGCTTCACTTCTCAGCTCTTTGTTTGTTTAAACTTTAAAATAAACAATTGTTAAGAATTAAGATAGCTCACCATTCTTGACTCCCAGAAGAACCCTAAGGATCAGAAAATAACAACAATTTGGCACCCGAACATAGGATAATTACTTGAAGAAAACTGAACAAAGAAAGGAAGTTTAATCGTGTATCAGGGAGGTAAAACAACTTCCTCCGTTCCTCAACTGTCCGAGAATAAATAACTTCAGTATATAGTTTAAAAGGAGGTTAAGAGTGAGTGGAGGCTGTATTTTATTTTTACCTGTGGTGGATCAGGTTAAAATGCTCATGGTTGTGCAACCTGAGGGGCCAGTATAAATTACTGAAGAAACCCAAAGTCCGATATAAGTTACAGCACAGTTGACGTTTTGGGCCAGAACTCTTTGGCAGGAGGGTTTTGGCCGGAAACATCAACTGTACTCTTTTCCGTAGATACTGCCTGGCCTGCTGAGTTCCCCCAGCATTGTGTGTGTGTTGCTTGAATTTCCAGCATCTGCAGATTTTCTCGTTTGTCTGATATATGTTGTCGGACAAGAAGCAGACAAAAGTTTAATGTACCGGATGATTGTTTGTTTCAGGGTTATAACCTGACATTATAGTCACAATGGGGTTGTGAGATTTTTGACGTCTCCTTAAGATTGATTCTAATACAACAGACCTGTGATTCCCTCAAGTTTTCAGATGGGAGAGAAAAGTTAACTGAAATCTTAAGCACTTATTTAAGTGATGCATATAAACTTGATCCTGTTGATAAAGAAATATGGAAGAAATTTGCTATCGATGCCAAGTCTAGTGAAGACTAGCCAACGGTGGCATGCAAAAGTGTGGACACCCCTGGTCAAAATTTCTCTTACTGTGAATAGTTGAGTAGAAGATGAACTGATCTCCAAAAGTCATAGTTAAAGATGAAACATTCTTTTCAACATTTTAAGCAAGATTAGTGTATTATTTTTGCTTTGTACAATTTTGAAGTGGGGAAAAAAGGAAAGGAGCACCATGCAAAAGTTTGGGCACCCCAAGAGATTTGAGCTCTCAGATAACTTTTACCAAGGTCTCAGACCTTAATTAGCTTGTTAGGGCTATGGCTTGTTCACAGTCATTGTGAGGAAGGGCCAAATGATGCAAATTTCAAAGCTTTATAAATACCTTGATTTCTCAAACCTTGTCCCAACAATCAGCAGCCATGGGCTCCTTTAAGCAGCTGCCTAGCACTCTGAAAATTAAAATAAATGATGCCACAAAGCAGGAGAAGGCTATAAGAAGATAGCAAAGCATTTTCAGGTAGCCGTTTCCTCAGTTTGTAATGTAATTAAGAAACGGCAGTTAACAGGAACGGTGGAGGTCAAGTTGAGGTCTGGAAGACCAAGAAAACTTTCCGAGAGAACTGCTTGTAGGATTGCTAGAAAGGCAAATCAAAACCCGTTTGACTGCAAAAGACCTTCAGGAAGATTTAGCAGAGTCTGGAGTGGTGGTGCACTGTTCTACTGTGCAGCGACACCTGCACAAATATGACCTTCATGGAAGAGTCATCAGAAGAAAACCTTTCCTGCGTCCTCACCACAAAATTCAATGTCAGAAGTTTGCAAAGGAACATCTAAACAAGCCTGATGCATTTTGGAAACAAGTCCTGTGGACTGATGAAGTTAAAATAGAACTTTTTGGCTGCAATGAGTAAAGGTATGTGTGGAGAAAAAAGGGTGCAGAATTTCATGAAAAGAACACCTCTCCAACTGTTAAGCACGGGGTTGGATCAATCATGCTTTGGGCTTGTGTTGCAGCCAGTGGTACAGAGAACATTTCACTGGTAGAGGGAAGAATGAATTCAATTAAATACCAGCAAATTCTGGAGGCAAACATCACACCATCTATAAAAAAGCTGACGATGAAAAGAGGATGGCTTCTACAACAGGATAATGATCCTAAACACACCTCAAAATCCACAATGGACTACCTCAAGAGGCGCAAGCTGAATGTTTTGCCATGGCCCTCACAGTCCCCTGACCTAAATATCAAAAATCTGTGGATAGACCTCAGAAAAGTAGTGCATGCAAGACGGCCCAAGAATCTCACAGAACTCGAAGCCTTTTGCAAGGAAGAGTGGGCGAAAATCCCCAAAACAAGAATTGAAAGACTCTTGGCTGGTTACAGAAAGTATATACAAGCTGTGATACTTGACAAAGGGGGTGTTACTAAGTACTGACCATGCAGGGTACCCAAACTTCTGCTTCGGGCCCTTTTCTTTTTTTGTTATTTTGAAACTGTAAAAGATGGAAATAAAAAAAAAGTAATCTTGCTTAAAATATTAAAAAATGTGTCATCTTTAACTTTATGCCTTTTGGAAATCAGGTCATCTTTCACTCGCTTAGCTATTCACAGTAACAGAAATTTTGACCAGGGGTGCCCAAACTTTTGCATGCCACTATATAAGTGATGTTGAAATGATATGTAGTCAGATCAGAAAGGTGTGGTCAAGAACTAAGAAGACAACTTGGATGCTAGCGACCTTAACAGAGCTGCGGAAGTGCAAGCATAACGAGATGCAAGAACAGACAGATGCTTTAAAAAGTGAACGCACTGATTTAGAAAATTAAAATGGTGAACGGTGCCAATGGTTAATCCCCAATATAGAATGGAAGTGACTGACTGCAAACAAAAGGCTTTAGATGATGTTTCTGAATATGAAGACAGTTTAGATCAGCTACTCAGGAGTTCAAGCAACAACTGAAGATAACATGGAAGAATCCATATACGGCTTTCTCAAGTTGACTTTCATGAATGGTTTGAAACCAGATGTTGCCAAAATGGTGAAGATAACAAGAGCAAATTGGAATGAAACTGTCATTTCCTACAGTGATCTGGTGCAAACTACCAAACAAGTGGAGCGGGATAACAAAGTCCAAATAAGGTGAATGAACTGTCTATGTCATATAACCAACAGAACAAGAAACTGGAATTCACAGCAATATGATTATTTACTAGTTGGAAATGAAAGTGATGTACTTTATTTGCTTGATTATCTAGCCTTCAAGGAATACAAAGCAAATATGGACAGGACACAATTGTAAGAGCAAGAAATGATTTACTTGGGACAGAAAATTTCCCAAGACAAACAGGAAATCACTGAAAATCATGTCAAGGCTGTTAAATCAACAAAACCACCTACAAAAGTCCAGAAACTTCCATCATTCCTGGGTTTATGCAACTATAACAGAGCGTGGGTCAATTCAAATGCTGAAATTGCTCAACCCATTACTGTTCTGCTGAAGGGCAGCTAGCATTCTGATAATCCTGTGACTTTAATGAAGAACATATGGAAACTTTTCAAACTTTAAAGACAATATGAAGTACTGCACCTGGAATCCCTGATACAAGAAGACTATCTACCCTGTACGTCAACGAGAAGCACGGCTACATGAAGGCAGTTTTAACTCAAGGACAGAGAGATTAGCAGCATCCTGTTGGATATTACTCTGCCAAATTGGATAATGTAGCCTTAACATAGGGTTCATGTCTATGAGCAGTGCAAGCAATTTATCTAGCAGTTGTGACTGTTTCTAACATTGCTCTGGATCAGACTTTAAAAGTTCGAAGTCCACATTCAGTGCATACTTTACTGACCATCACAAGTGACAGCTGCCCAGTGGTCCAAATGGTCCACTGTTCTTGAAGCACCTAATACCATCATCCAATGAGCAAGACTAGCGAATCTAGTTACATTGTTGTCAGTGGACATGGAAGACTATTCATGATCATGACTGTGCAAGAACAATAACATGCCAAGCAGATGCAAATTACCATAAAGAAGTGCCTTTGTTAAACCCAGATCTGATTCTGTTCACTGACGGCTGAACCATTGAGGGAGGAATTCGAATGGCTGTGGTCACAGAAAATGAAGTGATACCCTCAGAAAACATGGCTCCCAATATCCAGGCATTCCTTTTTTTTTCTTTCTTATTTTTTTAATAGGGATGTTAGGGGGGAGGGGTTAAGGGGAGGGGGGGCTGGGTAACATTTTTTTTCATACACATTTATTCTGTAACCATTTGAAAACAATAAAAAAAAAGTTTTAAAAAAAAGAAAACATGGCTCTTGGCACCTCTGCACAACAGGCAGACTAAAAGCTTTCATAGATATCTGCAAGTCAGCAGAAGGAAGATCAGCTAATATCTGATGGTTTCTTGTTATGCTTTCGGAGATGTTCAAGCCTTTGGAAACTTATAGAGACAAAGAGAATTTCTTACAGCCGTGGTAACTCCAATCAAGAATGACAAACTAGTACAAGAACCAATGGAAGTTATGAAACTACCATCAGAAGCTGCCATATTAAAATGTAAAGGTCACTCTAAAATGACCACACTGGAAAGCCATGGAAGTGCATTTGTAGATGTAACTGCAAAAAGAGTAGTGAAAGAAGGAATAAAGAAAATTGAAAAAAAAAATGGAAGAAAACCCAATACCTGAAACCATGAAAACCAAGGTAAACATTATGTCACAGACGAACATGCAAGATATTGGAGAAGTGCAAGATCAGTGCTCAAATGAAGAAAAGTGATACAGGATAGAAAATGGTGGATTATTAAACAAATATGGAGTATGGGGATACAGCAGTAGTCATTGACTGGTAGCCCCAGCTGAGCTGCCTCCTTATCTGGCACAACAGAGATACTCATTAGGACACATTGGAGTGCAGGAAATAGTCGACAGATTCTGCCAATGGTGGTGGAATCCAACGTTCAGGTTACAAGCTCAACAAACAGTTGAGAGATTATGACTTGCCAGGAAACAACCCCAGATAAATGGAGAAGCTAACTCAACCAAGTAATCCTGCCCCAGCTGTCCATTATTTTACATCTACCAGTGGACTATATTACTCTAACGAAGTGCCAAGGATATTCAGATGTTTCAAGATGGGTGGAAGCCATACCACGAAGAAAAGCTACTGGCATACACACAGCCAAAACTCTGAAGAAGGACTATGCTCCTAGATGGGGATTGCCATGCCACATTGACTCTGACCAAGGAACACATTTCACTGTTTGTCAAGAATTATGTCGAGTGATGAATACTGAATGGTCTTTTCATTGTCCACATCATCCAAAGTCCTCAGGACAAGCTGAAAGAATAAATTACGAGGAAAGTGTACCATGGCCTACAACACTTCCTTTGGTTTTATCCAGCATCAGGACAAACCCAAACAAGAAAACAAAATTGAGTCCATTTGAAGTGGTGACGGGGAAACCTATGACAATACCAGAAGCTCTCGATCTCAGAGAAGCTGATATACACATTATGGATAACAGCTTAATTGATTATTGTGTGAAATTAACCCAAGTTGGTCAGTCTGCTTCCCAACAGGTTACTGTTATTGAAGTGGTCCATCAGGAGGAGGACACACCTTGATATCTAGCGAGTAGGTCCTGGTCAAGAAACCACATAAGGAACCCCTCAGAGCTCAGTGGGAAGGTCCTTACCAAGTACTGTTAATTACCAATGCAACAGTTAAGGTAGAAGGTTAAAGTAAGTGAGAGAACTAAGTGACTCCAGAGTAAAACAAGTAATGTGTAAGACTTCAAGCATGAAAATAATTATTGGACATTATAGACTTTATTTTGCTGTTATTATATATCTGCCTGTTTACCTTTCTCATGATGTGCCGGTAAAAATGAATATGCAGTACTATAAATGCTTCTGAGAAGTAGTTTTCGATTACTCTGCAACGTAGATACTTTAAAGTTTTTTTCCAGCTCTGAATTTTCAGATCTGATTCTGCCAGGATCCCTTACAGTAGTGGTCACCAACCTTTTTAAGCCCAAGATCCCCTACCTCGGCCTTAGTGAAAGGCAAGATCAAAATCGGTTAGTCATATGCATGCGCACCAGGCAGAAAAGACCAGAAGTAAAACCCCACAACCCAGAAGTAGAAATAATGTATGTACACCAGGGGTCACCACTCTTTTTTGCACCGCGGACCAGTTTAATATTGACAATTTTCTTGTGGACCGGCTGACCGGGAGGGTTTAAACACAACCGGAATACAGCGATACTCGAAGCAGGTTCCTTATGTCCAGTCTATTCCACAATTTAGTTTACATGGCTCTCAGCACTTAGCTTCTGTCCCGCCTGCTCACGTTTTTTCTGCTGAAAAAACTCAGTGGGTTTGTCTTTAAGTGCAGGGTGCTTGGACTCAAGGTACCGAAGCAGTTTTGAGTGCTTCACTGCCTCATTAGACAGCCTTGGGACCCGAACTCCAGCCTCCCGCCCGCCGCCAGACGCTTTGGCCAGGTGCGGCTGGTCATGGGTGGGGTGAGAGGATTAGGTAGGTCCCCATGCCAGGGCCGCGGCGGTCGCAGTCCGGAGAGAGCGAGCCCACACCCCCCAACCCCAGTAGGTAGGTAGGATCTATCAGCCGACAAAAGTTTGTCTCGAGGGATGACTTTCAGTAGATTGCAGCGCGGTAGCTGCTCTGCTACTTACAAAACCCTGAGCCCGAATTAGGTCAGCTGCGAATATTTTAGCACCGGGTTCCCCACAAACATTCAGTGTGCTAAACAGGTTTAAATCAGCACCCATCTGTCCGCACTCCAGGCCATTATCAACTGCACTTCTTGCCGGCCGCGCAAGGCCAACCAGTGATCCCTGGTGCGAAGGTATCACTGCGTTTAGGCGACTAATGACCTTGTGTGCATTCAAGTTCAACAGTGAGTGTGACAGGGAATGAGGAAAGGTGCAGCTGACTCATATCGTTTCATATCGACAAATCATATTGTTTCCTCGCGGCCCAGTGGTTGGGGACCACTGAAGTACACTGTATGGTGCGGGGGAGCTACGCGCATGTGCACTGGGCAGAAAGAACGGAACTAAAACCCCGCAACCCGGAAACAATCTCTCAACAGTATTTGTGTATTTATATTTATTTTTTTTTCGGGATCTACTGGGAAAGTCTCAAAGATCGACCAGTCGATCGCAATTGACGGGTTGGCGACCACTACCTTACAGAGTCAAAGTGGGGGAGAACTGTTGGAAAACATTTTTTTAAAAATAAAAGATAAATTAATGTACGACTAATGTTGTAGTTAAGTCATCTATACTTATACTAAAGTTGAGGTTTAATCATAATTTGTATTTTTTGAACAAACTCATGTATTTTGCACAGTATGTGGTGGTTCGTCACCACTTACTGGCAGAAAGCGGTATAACAGTTAAACTAATGGTTCATCACCTTTCTCATTATAGCACATTATCCATGTGATGTAATTGTTCAATCAGTCATTGGTTTATTTTAAGAAATTTCTTTCATCTTGATTATATTGGTGATGGATTTTTCAGAGGTGCCATCTTTTACTTTTGTCTTCTTTGCCATTCATTCACCTCTCTTTTGTTTCTCAGCTATTTACTTAGTTTGTCTTTCAATCTTTTTATTAATATTTAGAATATTATGAATGAGATACAATTCAAATAATGGTAAGGGATTACAAATATATAGACTCCCATTATACATAAAGTAATACATAAACAATGAATAGAGCATAAGTAAGTTTCCCAAAACATAAACCGTATAGTATATATATGAACAAGGTAAGTTTAGATATTTCATAATATATAGTGTAAAAAAGAGAAAAAAAAATCTATCTAAGAAAGTTAGCTAATCTACTAATCTAGTATCAAGAAAAAGAACAAAAAACAAAGAAGAAAAAAAAATAAAAAAAACTTTTAAAAAGAGAAAAAAAAAAGGGCTGTTCATAGTATCTCACGAGTATACATAAACATCAATGACGTCAACTCCGATCCTCTCAACATACATACGATTAAAGCTGAAAAAAAACAATAAGCCCGGCACAGGGCCATTACATCATATGAAAATATTGAATAAATGGTCTCCATATCTTTTCAAATTTAATAGAAGTATCAAATACAGCACTTCTAATTTTTTCTAAATTTAGACATAACATAGTTTGAGAAAGCCAATGAAATACCGTGGGAGGATTAATTTCCTTCCAATTCAACAAAATAGATCTTCTAGCCATCAAAGTGAGAAAAGCAATCATTCGACAGGCGGAAGGAGATAAGTGAAGTAAGTCCATCATCGGTAAACCAAAAATTGCGGTAATAGGATGGGGTTGTAAATCAATGTTCAATACCGCCGAAATAATATCAAAAATATCTTTCCAATATTTTCTCAAAAGTGGACATGACCAAAACATATGAGTTAAAGAAGCGATTTCTAAATGACATCTGTCACAAATAGGGTTTATATGAGAATAAAAATGAGCTAATTTATCCTTGGACATATGGGCCCTATGTACAACCTTAAATTGTAATAATGAATGTTTGGCACATATAGATGATGTATTAACTAATTTAAGAATTCTATCCCAATTCTCAATAGGAATAATAAGATTAAGTTCTCTTTCCCAATCATTTTTGGTCTTATCAAAGGGCACTGAACGTATCTTCATAATTATATTATAAAGTTTTGATATAAGCCCTTTTTGAAAAGGGTTTAATTCAAACAAACTTTCCAAAGTATCTGAAGACAGAGAATTTGGGAACGAAGGAAGTACCGTACTTAAAAAATGCCTAACCTGTAAGTATCTAAAAAAATGAGATCTAGGCAAATTATATTTATTAGCTAGTTGCTCAAAGGACATAAAACAGTTGTCCAAAAATAAGTCGGAAAATCTTAATAATCCCTTAGTTTTCCAAGCCAAAAAAGCATGATCTATAATTGAGGGATGGAAAAAACAATTAGATACAATAGGACTATTTAACATGAATTGAGTCAACCCGAAAAATTTCCGAAATTGAAACCATATACGTAAGGTATATTTAACTATCGGGTTGTCAATTCGCTTCGGCAATTTAGAAAGAGCAAAAGGGAGAGATGTCCCTAAGATAGAACCCAGAGCATAAGCAGAAACCGATTTGGTTTCCAAACTCACCCAATGAGGGCCAAAAGGACCATCCCATTCTTTCAACCAACATATCAAATATCTAATATTAACTGCCCAATAATAAAATCTGAAATTGGGTAATGCCAACCCACCATCCTTCTTTATATTTACTTAGTTTGTTTCGTACTGTTTAGTCCAGCTGAAGGGTCTCGGCCTGAAATGTCAGCTGTACTCTTTTCCATAGATGCTGCTGGGCCTGCTGGGTTCCTCCAGCACTTTGCATGTGTTACTTCCAGTACTTGCAGATTTTCTCTTGTTTGCTTACTATGTTTGTTTAAAGTTAAAAATAATGATCATTAAGAATTAAGACTGCCCACCAAGGTTAAAACACTAACAGAGATCCAACAATAGCTGGTGCAGAAGGTATATGACATACTTGCTTTATAAGTTGGAACACAGAATATAAAAATTGGGAGATAATGTTGCAACTTTGCAGAACACTGTGCTCATCATATCTGCAACAATATTGATGGCTGTTCACAGATAAATAGATAAATAAATGTATAATTTCTTAATTTATTTATTTTTGTCCACTGTGAGTTATCTGATATGACAATATATAATGCTCTTTGAGAGTACTCCCTGTAATCTTGCTCCTTGAAAGTGGGGAGGGGTGGGGGTTATAAGGAATAGGGTAAAAGAAAAGAAGTTGGTGCCCAGTTAACTTGGATGCAGTAATTTGATGTCTATGCATGCTCACTCACAGGACTAAGATGACTGCAGTCAGAATGGGAATCTTGGTTTATGTCTCTTTCTACTTTCCTCATCTACACTCCTATATGCCACAAATTACAAACTAGCCTGAACTGCATGGAGCAAAGTAGTCATAACAGAAGATTTTGATTTCCATCCAGATTAGATAAAATAAATGATCTCCTGGTTGAAAAATAGTGAATTTCAAGAGTTTTCAGGACAATATTTTGCAAATGATTTTCCTCAAAACAACAAAGATTAGGATATATTAGATCTGGTGTTGTTCAAAGAACCCAGATTTGGTTAAACCTTAATTGTGCATTAACGCTTATCTAAAAGCAATCACAATAGTTTTACTATTGATTTCAAAAAGGGGAAATGCAAAACAATTACTGGAAAAAAACTGAAGTTCTAAATTTGAAGACTGATGCCTGTGATTTAGAGCAAATTTGCAAATTATTAGAGTGGTGGGAGGTTTAGATGTTAAAGCATATAACCTTACTAAAGAGCTAAGCAAAAATGTAAAACTTTTAAGATTATGTAAATAAGATTAAAGCATACATCAGTCATGGTAACAGGGAGAGAGAAAAAAAACAAGAAAGTGCAACTAGCATTACAAAATGCAGGTGTGAAAAGAAACTCTAAAGGATATCAAAAGCCACCTTGCATTCTCAATATTAGAGAAAGGTAAGCACAGTAAACTCCAGAAGTTCAGTATACCCTGTTGAGATGAGATAGGGACACATCTGTCCTCGCATGTGAAGTCAGCTCTGGGAAACTGGAAGGATGAGATAAAGAGAAGATCCGACAGCCAGGGAGACTGTTCTGCAACACTTTGTGGAGAGTGAAGAGCATCACAAGTCACAGTAGTCAAGGTCACCTACTGCAACCAAGGGCCCAGTTTGTGATGTCTACTCGTACCAATGGACCTGGATTTCCAAGGTCAAGATAGCACAACTACCAAGTGCAACAGCTTTTATACTTCAAAAACCCTCCCACACAGGTCTGCTGTCATTGTTGGATACAACTGACAACCAACAAGGATGAAGGAGAGGTCTGAGTACTTGTACGTTTAAGCCCATTTTGATATATTAAACATATGAGTTGAAGCTAACTGGGTCTCTATCTCCTTTTAAAATAACATGGAGAAAAACGGTGAAATACAGATGTGTTCGGAAATCAACATCCAGTAATATAGAATATCTGTTAGTCTGGCGCCAAAGTATTAAGGATATGGGATGTTGCACTTTCAGAGATTATTGGATCATATGTTATGGGCATAATTAGGCTACTTGGCCAATCAAGTCTGCTCCACCATTCAATGATTATTTGTTGCAACACCATTCTCCTACCTGTAAATCATATCCCTTTTCCAATCAAGAACCTATCAATCTTTGCATTAAATAGACTAAACGACTTGCCTCCACATCCCTGTGGCAATAAATTCCAGATTCACCACACACTGCCTAAAGAAATTTCTCATCTCAGTTTTAAAGTAAGGTTCTTTTATTCTGTAGCCATGTGCTCAGAATCTAGACTCTTATATTAATAGAATATTTCTATGTTCATTCTATTCAAGCCTTTCAGTATCTTGTTGGTGTCAATGAGGTCCCACATCCTTCTGAGCTCCCGAGTACAAGCCCAGATAGATCAAACACTCCTCAAATGTTAAGCCTTTCATTCCAGGGATCATTCGTGTGAACCTCCTCTGAACTCTCTCCCGGGCCAGTACACCTTTCCTCAGATAGAGTCCAAACCGCTTACAATATTCCAAGTGTAGTCTGGATCAATGCCTTATGAAACCTCAGAAGTATAACCTTTGCTTTTATGATGTAGTCCTTTCAGAATGAATATTAACATTGCATTTGTCTTCTTTACCACTGACTCAACCTAAAAGTTAATCTTGATGGACTCATGAATTAGGATTCCCAAGTCCCTTTGCATCTCCGGTTTCTGAATTTTCTCTCATTTAGAAAATAATCTAGACCTTGATTCTTCCTACTGAACAGCATAATTCCAAACTTCCCTATGCTGTGTTCCATCCGCTACTTTGCTCACTATCCCAGCTTGCCCAAGTCCTTCTGCCAAATCCCTCCCTCCATGTCCCCCCAACTACCAAGTCTGCAACTTGGTCACAATGCCATTAGTTCCTTCACTCTACCATATATAACTGAAAACAGTGGATGTTAAATAATTATATTAACGATATTGAGAAAATCACTGAGCAATGTCTGTTCCTGAAATGCACTGACAATTGAAATAAACTCCATTAATTCAATTATGCATCTTGAATGATCTTTGAATGCAGGTTTATTCCTGAAATTAGATGATCTCTGAAATGATGATTCATTACAGAAGTAGACAATGGCTAAACAGCCTTTCATTAAGACCATAACCATAAATATGCAAGACATAGGAGCAGAGTTAGCCCACTCAGCCCGGTTTATCAATCCTTGATTTATTTCCTCACCTTGCTAATCAAGAATCTATCAACCTCCACTTTAAATATACCCAATGACTTGTCCTTCACAGTAGTCTGTGACAATGAATTCCACAAGTTTACCACCCGCTGACAAAAGAAACTCCTCATCTCTGTTCTAAAGGTGACATCCTTGCACTCTGAGATTGTGTCCTAGACATCAATGCTATAGGAAACATCCTCTACATGACCATTCTACCTAGGGCTTTCAATATTCAGTAGATTTCAATGAAATTCTCCCCCCTTCCCCCCCCATTCTTTTCAATTCTAGTGAATGGCCTATCAACCATTCCTCATACATTAACTCTTTCATTCCCGGGTTCATTCTCATGAACTTCATCTGAACCCTCTCCAATGCCAGTATATCTTTTCTTAGATAAGATTAAAATCTAAGATTACCTTTATTTGTCACATGTACTTCAAAAGAGTGACATGCGTCATTTGTATTCGTGACTAACACAGTCTGAAGATGTGCTGGGGGCAGCCAGTGAGTACTACCATGCTTATGACACCAACATAGCACACCTACAATTTACTAACCCTAATCCACACATCATTTGGAATGTGGAAGGAAACCAAAGCACCTAGAGGAAACCTACAGGATTACAAGGGAGAACATATGAATTCCTCATAGACAGTAGTGAGAATTAAACTTCAATCACTGACACCGTAAAGCGTTGTGCTAACCACTATGCTACTCTGCCAATATGTGCCCAATAGCTATGGATTCCGTTCTTGAATATTTTACAGATTACACAGTAAGGGTCAAAAATATAGTAAATATTTCAGCTTGTGTCATGAGATATATTGAAATTATAACTGGTGGTGAGTTTGTGCATTCTTTAGTGCTCAAATCAAAAAAGATTGTGAGCGTCTAAGACAGCCTGCAAGGAAGTTCAAACAGACTTGTTGCTTTACTAACTTATTTCTAATTCTGATCTGTTCATTGCAACTGATCTCTAAAGTTCAGAGCATGGTAGGGTGCCTGAAAATGAATAAAAACGTAAAATGGCAAATTCCTCCTTCACAAAGCAAAAACTGTAAACCCATCACAAGATATAATCATTCAGAAGTATGCTTTCTGTTATGAATTGCAATAGAACTTACTGTTAGCGAGCTGATAGTCCCAATTGCTTTGATGTCACTGTTTTGGAGCTTCTTCGTCTACCAAATAAGTTAGTAAAACTAACACCGTGACACTAATGCTTACTACAGTGGCTACAGCCTGATAAGGGAAAGTGAAGCTACCAATGCTACAAGAGCTTAAGACAGGCCAGGAATCAATTGCTTATCAATGTGATTTGGACCAGATAGCTCTGGGACCTAAAGCATGAAGATGTCCTGAACGATTTGCTGAACACAATGCTGCAATATCAGTATTCAATCCACACCTCTCCTCCTTGCAATACAGATGAGTCACTATCTGACTCGCAGACTTACACTTGACCATTCCATTGTATCACCCTGGGGACACTTAACATTGGAGCAAGGAGTCCACAGTGTTTGGTGTTACTGATCATCACCATTCTTAAACAATAACTGTTTCTCTTTTGGAAACTGTTGCCTTACCTCCTGATACTCCTAGCATTTATTTTGGACTATCAGAATCTGAAGGATTTTGCTTTTGCATAATCTTTGTCTGCCAGAATGCTACATTTCCTCCAAATACAACAAATTCGGGGGTGGGGAGCTACTGCCTTTGCCCAGTAAATTCGACTGTCATTCATCCAGAAACCGTTAACAGTTAGTTTTATATTCCCATATTTCATTACATCACAGTACGAAAGATTGAGTCCAGATTCAGGGTCCTGAATTGAAATGTCAACTGCCCATTTCCCTCCATAGATGCTGCCTGACCAGTGTGTTTGTGGTGCTTCAGATTCCAGCATCTGCAGTCTGTTTCATTTTGCTGCTCCATTGAGAAGTACCTCCAAAGTATCTCTACCATGCAAAAGTTCTCCTCCTCTCTTCAACAAGAGTTCTGTGAACTCACTGCTCCCCTGTGGTCTCTACTGCACTGTTGTGCTTCAATCATGTGTTCAGCTAGACTCACTATCGCAGCCATGGATGCTTGTCTCTGCCACCAGCTTGTCCCATGTGGCTTCCAACTCAGTTTCCAGTCCTTCCAGTGTAACCTCTGCAAGGATCTCAGGGAGGAGTCCAAATGAAGAGTTTCAACCTTAAATGCTGACTGCCCATTTCCCTTCACGAATGCTACCCTGTTGAGTTCCTCCAGTGTTGCTTCATATTCCTAGTAGCTGCAGTCTCTCTTGTGAGTCCAGTTCAACCATCATTTCCCTCTAACCTGTTCACTCTCATAAGTCCATCTGCTGCCAACTCCCACCCCGCCACTCCACTGAGTCACCTCCTGTCACCAACATTACAGGTAACTGATTGTAATGTGTTAACCTACAACCAGTATGACTTTGGGATGTGGAAGCAGACCTAAATGGCCATGGTGAGAACATGCAAACAGTAACAGACAACACCAAAGGTCAGGATTGAACACAGGAATTCAGGTTGATACACTTGTGAGGCAGCAGCACTATCAGTTGCATCCCTTCTATTCTTCTTTCACTTCTAGATCGGATATAACATTTCAACAAACCAGAATTACCAGAGGAAAATGCCAGTGGAAGGCAAATTATTGGAAAAAATACTGAGGAACAAGATCAATCTACACTTGGAAAGGCAGGTATTAAAAAGTTAGCCCATTGGATCCAAGTCAAGTTGAAATATTGTATACAAAATTAGATGATGGGGGCAGAGTGTTTTGGTGGCAAATTGTTTTAGGAATTGGAAGATTGTGACTAGTGGTGTACCACAAGGATGGTGCTGGGCCCTGTTGTTTGTTATACAGATGCGAATGCATGTGGCATGATTTGAAAATATGCAAATGACACAAAACCCAGGAAAGGACAGACACAGTGAATGAAAGGCCCTGGGGAGTGTTGCAGAATATGACATCGTCCCTGAAAGTGGCAATACAGGTAGTCAGGATGGTGAAAAATGCATATGGCACATGTGCCTTCATCAGACAGCGTGTTAACTGCAGGAGTCGGGGTGTCATGACACAGCTGTACAAGATGTTGGACTTGAGTTATGAACATGCTGGAACTGTTTTCCCTTGAGTAGAGGCTGAGGGATGACCTTATACAGGTTTATAAAATCAGGTGTGGCGTATAGAGGGTTATCAAGTTATATTGGGCACAGATTCAGCAAAGGCCAGTCACAGTCTTTTTGCCAGGCTAGGAGTGTCTAAAACTAGAAGACGGAATTAAAAGTTCGAAGTTCACTTATTATCAAATAAAATATACATGAAGTACGCACAAACCTTGAGATACATCTCCTTACAGGCAGCCACAAAGCAAAGAAACCCAAAAGAACCCATTAAAATAAAGAGCGACAAACACCCAATGTGCAGACAGAGAAAAAAACAAATAGTGCAAGTAATAAAAGTAAGCAAATGGCACCTAGAATGAAAATGAGTCCTCAGACACAAAGCCCGGAGCAGGTCACCGCCTCGGCACAGTGAACAGAGGAGTAAACATCATGGAGCACAACCCTCATCTCTTGTCCCAACACCCTGCCTTTTCAATCCATCTGGCGTGGCGTTTAAGATGAGAAGGGAGAAAATTTAAAGGCGATCTGAGAGGCAAGTTAAAGGGTGGTGGGCATACGGAAGATCCTGCCAGAGAAACTGTTAGCAGCAGACACAACTCCAAATTTTAAAAGGCATTTGAAAGAGTACTTGAATAAGCATCACAGTTAGTATGGACTAGTTGATCTGAAGGTCTTGTTCGTGTGCTGTTTAACTTTGACCTCAGTATTGCATATGAAACACCCTGGTTTCCTTGGCATGCAAGTCGAGGGAAGACAACCTCCAGTCCCACCAAACTTGTGAGATTGAGGCGCGCTCAAACCCCGGTTTGTGTGGATGCTGTGTCATTTACTACCCGGTTACAAATTAATGCCACGAAATAACAGACAGTACACTGCATACAATTAAAGGAATTATATTTACACATCTTAACTATAAAGGTAAAGAATAACAAAAAGAAAAGGGCCCATTATAATTAGACAGTCAAATGTGCACAAGTTGGAGCTCATCTTGAACTTCTCTGTCACTCACACGCTGGGCCCTCGGTCAATATGAGAGCACACACCACCTTCCGAACATCGCTCACAATCCATCTTGAGCAATCGGGTCTCCCACCGGATCGTATGCTATGACCGGTTCTTCCCAACGTCTTCTCTCTTCATCTCCTCCTGAACAAAAGCTCCAAGCCCAACCTTAGTGTTCCTCACTAGAGAAACCTCCCCTTAATCCAACCATCCTAATTGGATGGCACACATTTCTCGTCTCTCTTCAACAGTAACCCAAACAAGCATGAAACCAGTACAGACTGTTCTAACAGAGCTGCTAAAATGAAATGCATACAGCATAACAGAAAAAATATGAACTAGGGCATTACCCTCTCCCCCACCAAAAGTCATGTCCTCATGACTTTGAAATAATTTGTCATCCCGTCATTAATAACATTTTCAAAGGAATCTTGTGATGTCAGAACCTCCAATCCATTTGTAAATGGTAGTGACATCTCTCTCTAGGGGAATAGTCACAACCCTCTGCTCCACCCAGTGCTACATAGGCCAGCCTATCTGGGGGGGTCTCCTGACTCTTTGAGACCTCCATATCCCATCATCCAAGTCTTCAGTTTCAGACACTCCTTGGGATACTTCTGGTCTACATGGCGAGGTGTCCCCCGGTCTATTACTCGTGCCTTCTGGCATCTTAGGAACCACTTGGCTGAGTTCAGCTTCATTCCCAGTTACTTTCGAGCCCAGCTCCCCTTTTTAAACCAGCTGCAAACCTGCCTGTCCATAGATAGTCCCCCCGACTTCACCTGCCTCAGCACAAGAAGGGTTGGGAATCTCTTCCTCAATTAGTGGGGGGTGAGCAAAAGGCAGCATATACCACACCCCTACTTCCTCATCCTCCGAATCCACATCCCATTCAGGAGCAGGGGCCAGTATAATCTTTCCTGCTGCTCATTCTTCGGTCTCTTCATGTCGCCACAGAGTCCTCTTACTAGGTGTAGGGTCCAGGTCAGGCTCTGGGTCAACACACACCTCTTGTCTCAGAGGTAGAAGGTGGTTCCGATGGAGAATCTTGACAGGCTAATTCCCATCCTCAGGTTTCACCCAGAAAACTGGCACATTTGGCATCTGACTCTCCACTACATAGGGCGTAGCCACCCAGCGGTCAGCCAACTATGCTTCCCAGGTAGCCCCAAATTCTTTAAGAGGATTCAGTCTCCAGGCATGAGTTGGGAGAACCTAACTTATTGATCATACCTCCTCTTTCCTTGATTCTGCTTGGCAGCCAAGACCTCAGCTAATTCATAAGCCTTTTTCAGCTTCCTTCTCATATCAGACACATACTTCAGGTAAGTCTTCTCTTTTATCAGCCTCATTCATGGGTATCTGGTAATACCCACTCCTCAAGTCCAGCACACTGAACCACGTTGCACCATTCAGGCAGGCTGGTGTGTTCTCGATTCTCAGGGCTGTATACTGGCTGGGGACTGTATGCCTGTTCAGAGTCTGATAGTCCAAACACATCTGTACCTTCCCATTCTTCTTCCTGGCCACTACATTTGAAGACACGCAAGAGCTTCTCAACTCAGTGATGATTCCAGCTTCCTTCAACTTCCGCAGATGCTGCCGGATGTCCTCTCCCTTGCAGATGACCTTTCTCTGAACAGGGTGTCCTCTGTCACCCAGATGGTGTAGTGAGTGCTCCTGGAACAACCCACATCAAATTCGTCAGTAGAAAAGACATCTTCCAGCTTCAACATTTTCTCAATCAACCTCTTCTTCCAACCTCCAGATATTGGGGAGTCCCCAAAGTTGAATGACTCAGCAGTCATCTTTCCTCTTTTCAGAGAGAGTTTCTCCCCAGCTTGTCTCACAGGAACACTAGACACTACAGTCACTGGGAAGAAGTGCACCATTGGCATCCCCCCGCCCAAAGGTGACCTCCTGCTCTGAAGTGTTCCTGACACCTACTGTCATCCTGTTCACCTGTACAACCGAGGTGCAGTTCAGGCCTCACCAGTACCCCAGCAGGTAAGCCTGACTCCTCTTCGTGGTCTTCTGGAGTATCCACCAACTGGGCCTTAGCCTCAGGCACTCCTGGAAATTTGGTGTTTCCTGTCACTCTCGTTATTTCCCCAGGCCGTAACATGACTGGTTTTGACAACAAATAATGGTTGTAAAATGAACGGTAGAGTAGAGTAACCTGAGAGCCAGTGTCAAGTATGGCTCTAGCTTAAATACCCTCAATCTGTAGCAATGTACTGGAGCTTGGCACCTCGAAGCCTTCAGGAAAAGGTTTTTTTGGCTTTAGGTCGTTCCTTGATATATCGCTGGAAATGTGATTCTCCCTCTCCCCCCGCCCCCCTGAGATGCCAGGCCATTCCATCACTGGGTCTCTCCGCTTAGGTACACAGGGGCTCACTCGCTGAGGGGTTTCCCATCGTTCACAGTCCCACCTGAAGTTCGCTTTACGACATTTCGCTTTTATGAAAGACCTACATTAGTACCTGTTTTCGCTAACCAAAAGAGGATTTTCGCTTTTACGAAAAAAGACACCCGCTTTAAACTTGTGTTTACCCCAAGAAAGACTACCATGACCATGAAGCCTTGTGTGGGCAGGTGTGTGCACATGCGTGTATGTGCCGATTTTTCTCTACAAATCAGTTTTGGCTCAATCTTCCCGATTCTGGTAAGTGAAACTACACTGTACGTAAATTATTTCTACTTTATATAGGCTGTGTATTTATCATATCATTCCTGCTTTTACTATATGTTAGTGTTATTTTAGGTTTTATTTGCTATTTGGTATGATTTGGTAGGTTAATTTTTGGGTCTGGGAACGCGCAAAAATTTTCCCATATAAATTAATGGTAATAGCTTCGCTTTACGCCATTTCAGCTTATGAATGGTTTCATAGGAATGCTCTACCTTCAGATAGCGGGGGAAAGCTGTATCCATATTCACCACAGTTATAACAGGCAATAGCGGCTCCTCCCCTTCTTGCGGAACCCCGGCCACCAGCAGCCCTCAGCATAGTCCGTCCCCTTTAAGGGGTACCTCCCTATCAGCCCTATTGTATGGGGGGGGTGAACCCACTGATAACTACGGAAGCATCTCAGTCCTAAACTCTGCCATGAGCTCCTTCACTACTTCCCGGGGTGGGTTATCAGTGGTCACTTCAACCAAGGTGACCACTACTGAGGATTGTATCCTGTGGATGGAGGACTCCCGCGCCTCCATCGCATTCTCCTCCTCTCTTACTTCTCTGATCAGATTGACAAATGGGGGGGGGGGGGAACACATCTTACAAGACATTCGGAGACCCCAATCAGGTCCAGCGAATGGGTGCCTTTTGCCACTTGGTCCATTCTTAACGGATTCACCTCAGCCTTTTGAATGCCCCCGCCCCCCACAAGCTGCACGCAATTTAGTTGCCTCTCTAGCCGAAAAATGTAGGCAGAAAGCTTCTCCTCCTTCTCCTGAGACGTTTTCTGAAACCCCATCATAAACTCTAATGGGCTTCCCATCATGCCAAACACCTTTTCTAGCACTTGCATGTAGTCCGCAGAGGAAGCAATGGGTCTCACTACATCAAACTCACTGGCCCCTTCAAACTTTCACTGTCTTTTTTTGTCAACAGAGCACTGCCACTCATCCAGCAACTGAGAGGTCTGCTCTGCCCAAGTCTCATACTCCTCCTCCCCTTTAGTGGTGGGCTTCCTTCCCGAGAACAGGCTGTTCCTACAACAGCAGGGATTTTGACATTTATTAGCCAGGGAGGTAAGGCCGCTACCAACTCAGACTGCCGTTACTTCAGTGCTCTTCTGAACTAGAACAAAGTCTTTCCCTGCCATTTTATCAGACCTCTGCTCCATCCCTGCAGTATTCATAACCACATATCGTAATCACCTTACCGGACAATAGTTTAACACAGGCTTAAACACACAACCCACTGGATCAATGTTCAGGGCAATCGCAGAGCATCCAATGAAATCGATCCCGGACGAGCCCCCACAATGAAACACCCTGGTTTCCTTGGCTGTAAGTCTAGGGAAGGCAACCTCCTCCACTGAAGTTGTGAGATTGAGGCATGATTGAACCCATCCCAACCCCAGATTGTGTGGATGCTCTGTCATTGCTACCCTGTTACAAATTAATCCCACAAAATAACAGACAGTACACTGCATACAATTAAAGAAATATTTACAAATCTTAAAGGGTTAGTAAAGAATAACAGAAAGGAAAGGGCCCATTCTAATTAAACAGTCAAATGTGCACAAGTTGGAGGTCATCTTGAACTTCTCTGTCACTCACGTGCTGGGCCCTCGGTCAATATGAGAGCACACACCACCTTCCGAATGTCACTCACAATCCATCTCGAACAAACGAGTCTCCCACCGGATCATATGCTATAACCGATTCTCCACAATGTCTTCGCTCTTCATCTCCTCTTGAACAAAAGCTCCAAGCCCAACCTTAGTGTCCCTCACCAGAGAAACCTCCCCTTAATCCAACCATCCTAATTGGATGGCACACATTTCCCCTCATCTCTTATCTTCAACAGTAACCCAAACAAGCATGAAAACAGAACAGACTGCTCTAATAGAGCTGTCAAAAATACATACAGCATAACAGTAAAATATGAACCAGGGCATTACACATACAACACTTCACAGCCTTCAGTAGTTCACAACTCTGTGAGCATGAATGAATATCACACAGATATAACAGGTACTGATATCATAGGCAGCAAACGTGATCAGAATCACACACAGCTGGCTTTGAAGCATTAACAACATTGACACATCTGACAGTGGACAAATCAATATCAACAGAGTTCAACAATATCATACTGTCACATCATTAAGTGTCATGAAGAAAATAACACAAACTATGTATTTCATGTGTTATGCTCAATAGTGACAAGGCCACCTACTGTGTATGATACGGAACCACCTCTTCTTCAAAGAATCGCCTCACACTTTGTCTTAATATATCATGTTCTTCAGAAAATATCCGACGAGTGCCAATGTCCATTAGATTCTTTGCCGAGAAGGTTTCTGGACGAAAAACTTTGTGGGTTTCATTACATTGTGCAGATGTAGTAAATAATCTAAAAAGAAATTTGTATAAACATTTACAATCAAATATTAGTGTTAATGCTTACAAAAATGTGTTCACCAAAGTCTTTACTAATATTTCCTTGTGCCTGTACATCTTTGGCATTTCTTGTAATGTTTCATTAATCAATTGTTTTTGTGTTATTAATGCAACATTAATACAATTCACCGATAAGGTGTTGACAACCTTTGATTTTAAAAGACTAAAGATTTTATGCAAGAGACGAGTTCAGCAGTTTAAGGGCCCCAAATAAAGCCAAGGGTGAACTATTCATTGCTTTCTTTTTAAATCTTTTTATTAATTTTCAAACGTAGGCAAACGTTGCCTGTGAAAATACCTGTGACTAGAGCGCAGAATCTGAATCATCGTATAAATATGTCCATGAATTTAACTAGCTGCATATTAATATAATTTGATGGACTGGCTATTGAATTTAGAATAGCTTACCGATCCAGACACTGTTTGCAATGAAGTTAATAGTTAATTAAATACACCGTACTCTGAACTCATTTTTCATTTAATGTTCTCAAAAGTTCAACGTCAATTATTTTATCAAAGTCCAAAGTACATATTGCACCATATACAACCCTGAGATTCATTTTCTTGTGAGCACACTCAACAAATATACAGAATAGTAACTACTGCAGGATCAATGAAAAATCAACCAGAGTGCAGTGCAATGGGTGCTATGTGACACTTGCATTGAACCATTAGTCAAAGGAGAGGTGTTCCTGCAGTCACAGATGCGAATGCAGGATGTCATCGTGCCTCTCCAATGCTGTATCAAGGATTATCACAGTTCGCACAGAACACTCTGGAGTGGGCAGGTGAATAGTGAGAGGTTATGTTCCATATCAGTACCAACTATCCCTATGTTCCTTGCTTTCTTTAAAATCTAGAAAACCTTAAATATGTTTCAACCTAACCACAGACAAAAGTCTCCACAGCCTTCTGGGCTTGAGAATTCCAAAGGTTCACTACCCTCTGCAAGAAAAACTTAATCCTCAATCCAGCCCTAAATGATAAATGAACTATACTTTTAGTCACTGTAACCCTGGTTCTATTCTCCTTAGCCAGAGGACCAGGGAGAATCACAGGAGGTTGACACTGAACCCAGATTACCTGCTGCTCCACTGCTTTTACATACATAAAGAACAACACCATATAAGCAGAATTAGGCTATTCAACCAATTCTGTTTGCTCCACTATTCGATTGGGTAAATGGGCTCGTCAGCCTGGGAAGGCAGTCCATCTAAGAGAGAACACTCTGATTTCAAACCTCCACTGCCTTGCGACCATACCCACTCATGGGAAAGGCTTCAGGAGTAAACCCTGAGGACAAATCTGGAGCTGGAGTCCCTAAGGCAGTCCAACGCTGTCTTCACCCTCGTTCCAGCAACTCCTGCGACGACACTGGTGCCGAGCTGTATCAGCCCTTGCCCTTCCCTTGGACAACATTGGTGGCTTGGAGAGGAAGACTTGCTGATGGGCAACAGCTGGTCTCCCATACAACCTTGCCCAAGCCTGCGCCCTGGAGGAGACTTTCCAGGCATAGATCCATGGTCTCGCAAGACTAACAGATGTCATACATACTATTCAATCATGGCTGGTTTATTTTCCCTCTCAAGCTCATTCTCCTGCCTTCCTCCGGAACCTTTGACACCCTTACTAATCACAAACCTATCATCCTTCACTTTAAATATACCAAATGACTTGGCCTCCACAGCTGTCTGTGGCAGTGAATTCCACAGATTCTTCACCTTCTGGCTAAAGGTATTTCTCATCTCTGTTCCAAGAGGACGTCATTCTATTCAGGCTGTGCCCTCTGGTCCAAAGACGCTCTCACTATTGGAAATAATCCTCTCCATCCAGTCTATCGACGACTTTCAATATTCAAAACATTTCAATGAGGTACTCATTTTTCTAAATTCCGGCGAGTACAGGCCCAGAGCCATCAAATGCTCCTCACACATTAACCCTTTCATTTCTGGATTCATTCTTGTGGACCCTCTCAAATACCAAAACATCCCATCTTAGATAAGTGCCCAAAACTGCTCACAATACTGCAAATGTGGTCTGACCAACACCTTATAAAGCCTCAGCTTTACATCCTTGCTTTTATATTCTAGTCCTCTGGAAATGAATGCTGATATTGTATTTGCCTTCCTTACTAGCAACCACAACCTGCAAAGTAAACTTAAGGACATCCTGCTCTAGAACCCCAAGCCCCTCTGCACTTTCAATGCATGAGGATATCAAATGAAGCAGTATTGGAAAGCCAAAGATTACCTGCATGATATCAGGAGGTAAGATTTCAAATGACTATTTTACAACCATTGTATACTGATCCTTCCTGGCTACAGAGGCAATGCCAGAGGATTAGTAAACTGCTAGCATTATACAGGTGCTTTAAAAGGATATAGTAGTTTATCTCTGGTAGGTCAAGTTATTGGAACAAATCTTAAGAAACATCATTAAAGATAAAGATTATGAAACTTTCTTTCCCTACTGATTATGAAGAGATTCATATGTCTTGTCCTGGAACAACATCCTCTATCCCATCAGCTAGTCCCCATCCACTCTATCACTCAATGACCAACCCATCCTCAATGGCCATTAATTACCTCACCACAGGGACAACAAGCCCACCAAAAATGTAACTAACCCTCCAATGGTAACCTTCAATTTTCAGAGCACCCCCTTCAGCCACCACATTCAATGATTCTCCAAACTAGGAGCACACCTCATTTCAGCAACCCACTACTCACAGGAACATCAAGTGGCGCACAGATCCTGGGGCTGACTATTGCACTGCGCTACCCACATAGCTAATCTCCTGTCAGTCACGTCCCAATGACCCCCACCACTACGACCACATTCCCCCTCACCTAGACCCTCAGTAACCCTCTCATCCCACCCCCACTATCGACAAAAGCCCACTGACATCCCTCTCCCCCCAATCCAAAACCACCGCCACTAACTCCTCCCCATTTGCCCTACCACCCAGCCAAGCCCAGTCATGGAGACGGTACTCCGAATTCCCACCCGGACCCCGGCCAGGCCACAGCTCCCCTGCCACAGACAGTTTCCTCCCGTCCAGTCACTGCCCTGCCTCAGACCCCAACACTGGGGCCGAACGCGCCACTCACCTACGTGCTATACCGCGGCTGTACCTCCAACCCAGCCACAACGCCGCCATCTTTGCCTGAGGCTACGCATGCGTGCGGCGGGAAGGGCAACCCTGGGGGCGGAGTCCTCCCAGATCCACCCCTCCCTCCTACAGTGCCGAGCCCCACCCCGCCCCGGCATCACCCTTCTCCCACAGTGTCAAGCCCCCTCAACATCACTCCTCCATGCATACAATGCGGAGCTCCCTCGGCAATGCCCCTCTCAAAGAGTGCGGAAATCCCTCGGCACCGCCCCCACCCACAGTGCAGAACACCTTTACGCTACCCCTCTGACAGCGTTATTCCTTAGCAACACACTGGCAGCAGCCACACAGACTGACCCTCTTGAGTGCCACTCGCATACTTGGCGTCTTTTCATTAGCATTAAGGTATAAATCCTAGGGTTTATCAGATATCCTGATTCTTACGCCATTGAGCCCAGCCACTCCAAAGTTTCCATTCAAGCTTATCCCATCTTCACTGTTCCCTTTAAACTGCATGGCCATACCGCAACTGAAATGCTCCTGTGCACATAACCTTTGGTACCGCGCAGCTGGAATTTTCTTTTACCTAATGTTAGTATAACTCTGAAATTGTGCTAATATAATTTTGAAATTTTGGAGGAGGATGGAAGGGACATTGTCGAGGTTCATCCCCAGCAGCTGCGTGACAGAGGACTCTCTGATCTACGGGCTGTTCCCGGGGACGCACACGGAGACCAACATCCGCTGCTGCTGGCAGATCATCAACTCGGTGAAAGACGCTCTTTGGTCGGCCTGAAACTTGATGGTCTACCAGCACACGGAGATGTCCGTGGGGGAATGCTGCCGACTGGCACATTCTCGGCTGCAGGAGTACATGCTGAGGGACGCACTCAAACTTGGTGCAGCCACCGCAAGGGCCCGGTGGGGAAGGACCACGGTCTAGGGTTCTTCTCCCGCGGGAGTTGAGGGGTAGGGGGGCGGGGTGTATACCCCTGAACAAGTGTATGTAAATATGAAGTAACAGAGTGCCACGTGGGTGGCAAAAGTGTGGGAATGTAAAAGACTGTAATGGAAACATTTGTAAAGGACTGAGTCATTGAATGGTTTATTGTACATAATTTTATGTTTGAATAAAGTATAATTTGATTAAAAATATATAATTTTGAAATCTATGTTAATATAATTGTGAAATGTCCTGTAAATATCGATTATGCAGGATATAGAAAAACTACTAGGAACAGCGTATAGTCCTGGTGAATGAAGGGCCTCTGCCTGAAATGTCAATTGTTTATTCCTTTCCATAAATCCTGCCTGACCTGCTGAGTTCCTCCAGCATTTTGTGTGTTATATCTTGCACTTCCAGCATCTGCAGATATTCTTGTGTTTAAAAAAGGAAAGCTGGAAGGATTAGCTAATGTCACAGAATTTTAGGTAGTGTCATTTAGACAACTGAACAAAGTAGAATTGGCTCTCAGACATTTTGCTAATTAAGATGTTTTAATCCAGTATTGCAAAGAGCAAGTTAATGAATGTAATGATTCAATCAGCAACTACTGCCTCAAGATTTTCATCAATCCACAATATCAAGTAGCATTAATTGTCCTAAATGATGTTTTAGAAGATCTGACATCTCTTTGTAAATTCCTTCACAAAGGTTATTTGAAAACAATTGAAATACTGCAATATGCAAAAGCAAAAAAAACACATTACATTTAAGTTACAATACCATTTATTGGAGTGACAAAGTGAAAGATCTGCTTGCATCTGTAAGTCTGACATCAGCACTGCACCGATTATTCGATTCATTCAATGTGCGTCACTTGGATAATAGATTTCCTGATGATGAGTTAATGGCAAGCTTTCGTCCCTGTTGCTATTGCAAACACAATCAATTTGGAAAAGAGAATGTTGTATGACTGATAATACAATACTCAGCTACTATTATGGACTTTGACAAACCATTGCTTCAAAACTGTGATTTCTAATTTGACCCTACTGAGAAAGTTAAGACTGGTTCAATTTGGTGGTGTAGTGGCATCCGCACTGGACTTCAAGGCGAGTGGTCCCAGGTTCAAACCCGGGCGGCTCCCTGCATGCTTACCATCCGTGCTGGGTTGAGTAACTCAGCCTTGTAAAGAACAGAAAATGCTAAAGAAACGGCCAGGTTGCCACCCAGTGTGACACGAGGCGTGGAAAGGAACAACAAATAAGACATCCACTGATGATGAAATTTGAAGAACTGTCAATTCTTGATTCAACTTTTCGACATGACTGTGAACGTGGATTCAGTCTTACGAATTCAGTCGGATGTACATCCAGAAACAGACTGGAAGTGGAACATTTGGATGATCGAATGAGGATTAAGGCGTATCATTTGGACAGTGTTTGTAGACAATGGATTTGTAATGAAGACTGATGAGAAATAGTTTACAAAATGTGAAAGATTTTCTTTGTTGTATCGTATTTCAATACACAATTACTAACTATAATCAAAAGTATGTGACTTTTCAATTTTCATTCTAAATATTCAGAGAATGCATATTACAAAAAAACACATTGCTAATTTCAGGCCATGTAAAAATTTCCTGCTCAGAGCAGTGGTTGGCCCACACAGCTGGACAAAAAAATTAGAGGGATAGTTTCCTTTCTTCCTCTTTTGACTCTGACCGTGTGAACCTCTATTTCACATCTGCTTGTCCATCTTTCTCTTGTACACTGCATATCTTTACCATCCTCAACAATCCCTGCAAATGGGAGTGAGATAATATTCTCAGCACACATCTGCTAAAGAAGTTTCTTCTGAATTCCCCACAGGGTTCCTTGTGTGCAGTTTTGGTCCCCATGTTGTCTGAAGGCAGACAGTGTACGTTGAATTGGAGGGCCTGAAATATCAGAAGAGATTGAATAGTTAGATCAGTTTAACCTAAATTGAAGGAGACTGAAAGTTGGAATGATAGAAGTATAAAAAATTAAAAGAGGCATGTTTAGTCTATTTCCCATGACAGGGGTGTCTAAAACTACATGATATTGGGTTTAAGATGAGAGGGAGGAGTTTTAAAGGGAACTGAGGGGTAAATTTTTCACAACATGAGGAGGGTTGGAGGCAGAAACATAACAACATTTCAGGAGTATCTGGACAGATACTTGAATGAGCAGAACATAGCAGGATAGAACCACGGGGCAATACAACAAGGAAACAGGCCCTTCAGCCCAAATGGTCTATGCTGACCACATCCTGCTAACTGTTACTTTGGCCCATAAACAACACAACCCCTCCCCTCCATCTACCTACCCAAATGACTCTTAAACATTGCAATTGTACTGCGATGGTATTTGGTTTGCTGACTGCAAAGTTCTAAACCCAAACAAAGATGTTAAGCCCTATCAGATATAGATAGCTATGGATATCCTCACTAAAGAGAGGTTACACTGTGGCTACGTACTCTTCAAAGGCTTGATCACTTCCCTGTTTATTCACCACAGCAAGTTCAGCTTCCACTACCCATTATTTAAGTGGTGCATTCCCCCTCCCTGCCATGGAGGAGATACTTCCAGCTAACAAACTAGTTAAAACATGGCTAATTTATTTTTAGCAATACATGTTTAAATTTAGATACAATTCCTAAAGCATATTTAAAACTCGCAGATGATTTCCATTTTACAAAAAAATTCCAAATTACCAATGACTTCTAAAACACAAAGGATTTCCAAAACACAGAATCAATCCCTATAAGCTAAAAAGACACAAAACTAATTGCAGATGAACAAGTCATCCATTGCAGAAATCGAAGGCAAAGTCATGGAATCTAGTTCACCCCATCTTTGTCATACTTCTTGATGTTTATTAACCATTCCTAATAAGCCTGACTGCTCACTTACATTTATACTGTTTTTTGGGGCACTTGGATGACTTCACACATGAGATATTCTTTCAGATATTCTTTCACACAGGTGGTCTAAAATCTCCAGGACAGAGATTCCCAGATGCCCACAATTAATGTGTGAACTGACTCTTTAAGTATACAAACTTTCCAACTATTAATAGATCAGCTATTGAAGTGCTAAGTGATAGTATCAATCTGGTCTGCAAGCTTCCCTGAACTAAATAACTTAGCCAGTGTTATCTGGTTTGATGCAAGCCAGATAACATAACACCATTGTCTTATACTTTGTCTGTTCAAGAACCAGCCCTGTGCTGTGGGCCAGTAGTCTGTGTTCTATAGACAGTGCTTTGCGTGCAAAGCTGTCCTTAGCTTCAGACTCATTATTCCTTACAATTTACATTTAGAACTGAAGACTGGCTTCCGTTTATGACAAGAAGCTGAACAAAGAATATCAGTTTGAAGTTTGTTACTCAAAAACAACTCCTTGATCTCTAGAAATATCATCTGCTGTTAGATAGACCAGCTTGGCAAAAAACAGGCTCATTGGCCCTGGATGGTGAATATCCATCACTGTACTTGCTTGTCCACTTCCTCTGCAGCTCATTCCAGGTACTCACATCCCATGTCTAAAGAAGTTACCTCTCAGGTCTCTTTGAAATCTCTTATCTTGCATGTGTGCACTATAGTTTTGTACTCCCCAGCCCTGGGGTAAAGATTATGACCATCCATCTTATCCATACTCCTCATGGTTTTATAAATTTGTATGAGGTTGCTCGTTATTCTCCTGAATTCCAGGAAATGAAGATCCAGTCTGGTCAATGTCTCCCTATACAGTGGTGCTTGAAAGTTTGTTAACCCTATAGAATTGTCTCTATTTCTGCATAAATACGACCTAAAACATGATCAGATCTTCATGTAAATCCTAAAATGAGATCAAGAGAACCCAGTTAAATAAATAACACAAAAAATTATACTTGTTTGTGTATATATTGAGAAAAAGATTCAATATTACATGTACGTGTTGGAAAAAGTGTGTGAACCTTTGCTTTCAGTAACTGGTGTGACTCCTTTGTACAGCAATAACTTCAACCAAACATTGCCAGTAATTGTTGATCAGTCCTGAACATTGGCTTGGAGGAACTTTAGACAATTCCTTCTTACAAAACTGCTTCAACTCTAGGATGTTGGTGGGCTTCCTTGCACAAACTGCTTGCTTCAGGTCCTTCCACAACATTTGTATAGGATTATGGTTGGGACAGTCAGGATTTTGATTCAGCCAACCCAAAGCATGAATTGTCTTCTTTTTAAACCATTCTGATGCTGATTTATTTTCATCTTTTGGATTATTGTCTTGTTATATTATCTAACTTCTATTAAGCCTCAGGTGACGGACTGCTAACCTGCTATTCCCCTGTAAAATATCTTGATACAATTTTCAATTCATTGTTCCCTCAATGGTTGCAAGCTGTCCAGGCCCTGATGCAGCAAAGCAGCCCCAAACCATGATGCTCCTTCCACCATGCTTCACAGTTGGGATGGGGTTTTGGTGTTAGCGTGCAGTGCCCTTCCCCCAACCCCCCAATATAGCAATGTGTATTTCTCATTTCATTTAAATCTTTTTTATTGCTTTTTAACAGAAAAAGATACTAATCAGAGGAGAAGTTATAGCAAAAAAATAATGCAAAAACGTACAAACAAAAGGGATATATACTGTCAAAGTCATATAAATATAATATTAAGCTATTATATATAAACAAGAAACCACTACTCCTCTTGGCAAATCATACAGAAAAAAAAGACAGAAATTTTTTAAATAGAGTGGAAAAAACCCTCTAAACTAACCTAAGACAAAAAGGAGAGACTGGGCAGTCCATTTGAGGATAAAATTAGAAAAGAGAAAAGAAAACATCCTTCTGGTCAGTTCTGAACCTTCGTGGATAAAGAGGAACAAAAAGAGAAAAAAAGAAAGAAAGAAAAAAATTTACCTAAAAAAAGATAGAAAAAGAGAAAAAACATTAAATCATATGAAAATATTGAATAAAAGGTCACAGGGCTTGCTCAAAATTAAAAGACGTGTCAAATGTCTGGCTTCTAATTTTCTCCAAACTTAAACAGGACATAATGAAGAAGAGCCAATGAAAAACAGTAGGTGGATTAGAATCCTTCCAGTTTAACAAGATAGCTCTGTTAGCCAGTAAAGTTGAAAAGGCTATCACATGTTGAGCGGAAGCAGGAACACTTCCTGTTTCCTCTGGAATAACCCCAAAGATTGCCATAAGTGAATTAGGTCGTGTTACGGATTCAGCAACAATAACTATATAAGTGAGGCAGGGTTTTTTTATAACAAATAAAACATTTATTAAACACTGAAAAACAAACCCCCAAAAAGTAAACAAACAACTAACGTAACCAGAAATCAGCTGCTGTGCGGCAGCTTAAACAGTCCTTAAAGGAATAAAGTGAAAACAGTTCTTAAGGCAATGTTGCAAAAACAGTTCTTCAAAGTAGTACTGCAAAAGTTCAAAATGCTTACAGTCCAATAAAATCTTTTTAGATGATTTAAATTCTCTTTCACGTCATGTTGTTGTGGTTCCCAGTTGAACTATACTTTTCCCGGAGAATTTACAAAGATGAAAATGAAACGGCTTAAAGGCACTGACCTTTCCTTGACAAAATTGTACCCAATCCTTTCTGCTATTATTTGCAGGGGTTACCATGGGCACAGCCAACGAATTCCTTCCGAATGAGGATCAAACAAGGTCGAACCTGTTTCACCGTCGAAATCGATTTTCCTCGATCTTTTAACTCCCGAACTCCAATCTTCACTCTCCACTGATTTTTAACTGGCAGTATTGTAATGAAACTGCCGGCAATGACCTTTTAAACTTTAGGCATTAAATAAAACTCCACCTTTCAACCAAACTGCGTCATAACATTGGACCACACAGTCAAAATGGCAAATCCAGCCACGAACTGCCCCTCCTCACAGGGAGGGGTCTTCCTTTTATACCCTGTAAAAAAAGCCTGTCACATGACCTCTACTGGCAGGAAAATGACATCACTCCACCATCACAAGACCACTACCTTAAGTCCAGTATAACTTCAACACCACTGTCACATGACAAGTATAAGATACCCACGTTGTAAGTCGTAACAGTTGTAAGTCCACACCTATGACTTTTGATAACATTCGAAAAACATCCCTCCAAAAATTGTTTAACTTTGCACAGGACCAAAACATATGAATTAGAGTAGCCACCGCAGCATTGCATCTGTCACAGGTGGGGCCTATATTACAAAAAATATGCGCTAGTTTATCTTTTGACATATGCGCCCTGTGTACTATCTTAACCTGAATTAGGGAGTGATGTGTGCAGATAGATGAATTATTAACTAGATAATAAATTTTACTCCATTGATCATCTGAAAGTGAATGCTGAAGTTCCATTTCCCAAGCACGTTTAACCTTATCATTAGGCATCATACGTGCATTCATTAACTGTTTATATATAATGGCTATCAATTGTTTTTGAAGTGGTTTAAGTTGAAAAATAGCATGCATCATATTTGGTAAATGAACAAATGGATAATTCGGTAAAAAATCACGTAAAAATTCCTAACTTGTAAGTATCTAAAAATATGTGCATTAGATATATCATATTTATCCACTAACTGTGAAAAAGACATTAAACAGTCCTCTAAAAACAAATCTAAAAAAGTTTTTATTCCCTTGGTTTTCCATATTAAAAAAGTCTTATCCAGAGTTGATGGTTTAAAGAAAAAGTTAAAATGGATATTACTAGAGAGTACAAAGTTATTTAATTCAAAAAATCTACGAAACTGAAACCAAACTTTTAAAGTATGCTTTAACAATAGGACTAAGACCTTGTCTACCTATCCTGGAGAGCAAAAAAGGAAGAGGAGCTACCAGTAAAGGAGCCAAAGAAAACCCCCTTACTGAATTCTCCTCCAAATGTAAACATCAAGGACAGTCCTGGTTATCTATACCGTGAATCCAGAAGGTGATATAATGAATATTAATTGCCCAAGAATAAAATCTAAAGTTTGGTAACACAAGTCCTCCATTTTTTTTGATTTTTGTAATAAAGATTTGTTCACTCTGGAGCTTTTATTATTCCAAATGTATGACAGAATCATGGAATCTATTTTATCAAAAAACATTTTCGGAACAAAAGATGGAACCTCTTGAAATGTATATAAAAATTTCGGTAAAATAACCATTTTTATAGCTCTTATTCGACCAATTAATGACATCGACATAGGCGACCATTTAGAGAGCATTTGTTGTGTATATTCAATTAGAGGAGAGAAATTATACTTATATAGGTCTTTAAAATTTTTAGTAATTTTAATACCAAGGTAAGTAAAATAGTTTATAGCAATATTAAAAGGTATTTGATCATAATAATCAGAGTAATTATTAATAGGTGTCATGCAGGTGAGAAACTGCTAGAAAATTCAGCAGCCTAATGAACAAGGAGGCAATTAAAAGAGAGAGAGGACTCTGACTTGGTTTTGATAATTGTGACCTAGAGAGAGAGAGTACGGCGCCAGCTGAGACACAAGCTGGGAAGTCACCATGGTAACAGCTCAGAACAGTTGAGCTAACGGACGGCTGGAATTTCGAATGGATTATAAAAAGTTGAGGCTTTTGGGTCTGATAACGGCAGAGGAGACACGACACGGGAGAATTGCGGAAGCTACCCAAGAAACCACTGATGGAGTTTAAGACCACCACGAGGGTGGAGGCCACGGACTGATTTATTTTGACCCGTGATTACCAGTGCGGGTAAGAGCTTGCCTGTGGGGGTCTGCTGGTGGTGAACCCATGCCGTGGGTTAGTAGACCATTCCCTAGAAGGGGCTCTGTCCATCTGTGTCTGTGTGGGGTTCACACAAAGTGACTCTAAAGACTTCAGAAGCAAGAATAACTAAAGCTGCCAATGTAAACATCAACTCAATTAACTCCATCAATTCAACTCGACGCAACACAAAGTGAACTGAGCTGCTTAAACTTACCTGACACTGTAAGACTGATATCTACCTCTGGGACTATTATCTTTGTATCCACACACACACACACATTTATGGAGATATATATATAAAATAGTTTATAACCTGTATCGTATTATCCAGTTTTAATGATATTAATTCGTAGTAGTAATAAATATAGTCTTAATTTATAGTAAACCAGACTCCAGGTGTGTTCCATTTCTGCTGGTCCTTTTCCACTTGTCATGGGGTTTGTGACAAAATTGGGGCCTGCGTCTGGGATTTGAACAAATTTGGTTGGAGCCAATTTTTGAAATTGTGGGGGCTTAACTTGATTGAGGAAATCCCTTGTAATTAATTTGTGTGTGGAAAATAGCAGAAATAGAGGCTATTGAATTTATAGAGAACCCTACTCCTCTGTTTTTGAGGAGAGCCAGAAAGGAGGTTCTATGTGACATTGCTAAAAAAATGGAAACTTTCCAGAATACAGAGGAGTATGACAAAGGCAGGAATTAGGAGGAAAATAGGTGAATATTGTGTTGGGAAACAGTTATTTGAGGAGAAGTCGCTACAGGAGTTTCCGATAGGTGATGAGGAGACCCTGTTACGACTAGAACAATTAAGAATGGAGAGACTTAAGTTTGAGGCTGTAGAGGCAGAGAAACAGACGGAGTTTGAGAGGGAGATGCGGTATCAAGAGGGTCAAGTGTCAGGCCATGGTGGCAAAAGGGGTGTATCAGTTAATGTCAGTCAGGAAATTAAGTTGTTACCTCCGTTTGCTGAAGGAGACGTTGATAGGTACTTCCTACATTTTGAGAAAATGGCTCAGAACAGGAAGTGGCTGAAGGAGGACTGGGCAGTATCGCTGCAAAGTGTGTTAAAAGGTAAGGCATATTCTGCCTTGTCTGTGACTGAGTCGACTAATTATGATGCTGTGAAGGAGGCTGTGCTTAAGGTCTATGAAATGGCGCCAGAAGCATACCGACAGAAGTTTCGAGGTTTGAGGAAGTCTGGGAACCAGACATATATAGAGTTTGCCCATGAAAAGGAGAGGTACTTTGATCGGTGGTGTGCCTTGAAAGAGGTAGATGAGGACTAACACAAAGTGAGATAGCTGATGCTGATCGAGGAATTTAAAGAGTGTGCCCCTAGTGAGATATGGACATACTTAGAAGAGAAAGAGGTTGAGACACTTTCCGCGGCCGCTAGGTTAGCAGATGAGTTTGCCCTGACTCACAAGATTAAGTTTTTCCCGAGCAAGGGTTATCAGAAGAGTTACTGGGATAATCCACCGAGTAACACAGGAAACAAGGCAGGAGCTAGTGACAGAGGTAAAGAGGAGGGGAAACCGACCAAAGATATGTTTTCCAGTTTTACCTGTTACTACTGCAGGAAGCCTGGCCATGTGGCATCTAACTGTCTTATTCGGAAGAAAGAAATGGAAAGGAAAAGGGGGAAAGCCCCGACATGTGTGCACCAGTGGCCCAGACCACACGAAGGAAGGTGGGGTCTGGCTGAGTTCAGGAAGGCATTGAGTGGTTTATTATCAAGGGTTTTGTGTCTGTGAAGGAGGGGTCACCCCTAGTTCCAGTGAGAATCTGGTGCAATATCTGAAAGACAAGCCTTTCAGTCACAGATATTAAATGATGTCTTAGAATTTGGTGATGAGACAAAAACGGATCAAGTGAATATTCTGGAAGGTATTGGCAAGGGAACAGAGGTCATGCCTTTGCACAAAATAATTTTGAAATGTGACTTAGTGTCTGGACCAGTTGAGATAGGGATACGACCTAAATTACCAATAACTAACGTGGACGTCTTGTTGGGAAATGAACTGGCAGGAAAAGATGTATACCCATGGTTACAGCTAACAAGCCGTCCTGCTGTTAATGAGACAAGCACAGACAGTGAACTTTATCCCGCATGCGCGGTCACAAGAAGCATGAGAATGAAGGCTGCAGAAGTGAAGCGATCTGGATGGGAGGGGTTAGGTGCCCACGATAGCAAAGACAGGGGTACGGATCCTACTGACTTATCTGAAACTTTTCTACTGTCCGTGTTCGACCAGGACTCAGGTAGTGAGGCGTATAAGAGGGGTTTGTCATTGTCCAGGCAGAAGCTTATGGAAGAACAGGATAGGGATCCTGAGATTGCAGTTTTAAAAGAGACTGCTCTTTCTGAGGATGAAATTCAGAGGGAGTCAATGGGTTACTATCTGAAGGACGAGGTATTAATGAGGAAGTGGAGACCATTGACAGTACCTGCCGATAAGGATTGGGCTGTGGTGCACCAGGTGGTGGTTCCAAAGGGTTACCGTACAGAAATTTTAAAGATGGCTCATGCAATGCCTTTAGGGGAACATCTTGGAGTTAGAAAGACAGGGCACAAGATTATGAAAGAATTTCATTGGCTGGGTATAAGAAAGGATGTGGCAGTCTTTTGTAAAACCTGTCACACATATCAAGGGGTAGGGAAACCGAATCGCACTATCCCAAAAGTGCCACTTCGCCCCATACCAGATTTTGGCGAACTTTTCTCCAGGGTCATTGTGGATTGTGTTGACCCACTGCCAAAGAATGCAGGTGGCCACCAATACTTGTTAACCATTATATGTGCTGCCTCTAGGTTCCCAGAGGCAATACCCCTCAGGAACCTAAAGGCTAAAACAGTGGTGAAGGCACTTATTAAGTTCTTCACATTAGTAGATCTGCCCAAGGAGATACAATCAGATCAGGGCAGTAATTTTACATCGGGTCTATTTCAACAGATAGTTACGGAACTGGGAGCAAAACAAATTTTGTCCACGGCATACCATCCCTAATCCCAGGTAGCGATAGAGAGGAAACATGAGGAAATCTGCAGATGCTGGAAATTCAAACAACACACACAAAATGCTGGTGGAACACAGCAGGCCAGGCAGCATCTATAAGGTGAAGCACTGTCGATGTTTTGGGCCGAGACCCTTGGTCAGGACTAACTGAAAGAGAAGATAGTACAAGATTTGAAATTAGTGGGTGGAGGGGGAAATGCGAAATGATAGGAGAAGACCGGAGGGGGTGGGATGAAGCTAAGAGCTGGAAAGGTGATTGGCGAAAGTGATACAGAGCTGGAGAAGGGAAAGGATTATGGGATGGGAGGCCTCGGGAGAAAGAAAGGGGGGGGGGGAAGCACCAGAGGGAGATGGAGAACAGGCAGAGTGATGGGCAGAGGGAGAGAAAAAAAACAAACAACTAAATATGTCAGGGATGGGGTAAGAAGGGGAGGAGGGGCAATAACGGAAGTTAGAGAAGTCAATGTTCATGCCATCAGGTTGGAGGCTACCCAGCCGGTATATAAGGTGTTGTTCCTCCAACCTGAGTTTGGATTCATCTTGACAGTAGAGGAGGCCATGGATAGACATATCAGAATGGGAATGGGATGTAGAATTAAAATGTGTGGCCACTGGGAGATCCTGCTTTCTCTGGCGGATCGAGCGTAGGTGTTCAGTGAAATGGTCTCCCAGTCTGCGTCGGGTCTCACCAATATATAAAAGGCCACACCGGGAGCACCGGACGCAGTATACCACACCAGCCGACTCACAGGTGAAGTGTCGCTTCACCTGGAAGGACTGTTTGGGGCCCTGAATGGTGGTGAGGGAGGAAGTGTAAGGGCAGGTGTAGCACTTGTTCCGCTTACGATAAGTGCCAGGAGGAAGATCGGTGGGAAGGGATGGGGGGGACGAGTGGACAAGGAAGTCGCGTAGGGAGTGATCCCTGCGGAAAGCAGAAAGAGGGGGGAGAGAAAGATGTGCTTGGTAGTGGGATCCCGTTGGAGGTGGCGGAAGTTACGGAGAATTATACGTTGGACCTGGAGGCTGGTGGGGTGGTAGGTGAGGACAAGGGGAACCCTATCCCGAGTGGGGTGGCAGGCGGATGGTGTGAGGGCAGATGTGCGGGAAATGGGAGAGATGCATTTGAGAGCAGAGTTGATGGTGGAAGAAGGGAAGCCCTTTGTTTAAAAAAGGAAGATATCTCCTTCATCCTGGAATGAAAAGCCTCATCCTGAGAGCAGATGTGGCAGAGACAGAGGAATTGTGAGAAGGGGATGGCACTTTTGCAAGAGACAGGGTGGGAAGAGGAATAGTCCAGGTAGCTGTGAGAGTCTGTAGGCTTATAGTACATATCAGTAGATAAGCCGTCTCCAGAGACGGAGACAGAAAGATCAAGAAAGGGGAGGGAGGTGTTAGAAATGGACCAGGCTCTCTATCAGCGATAGAGAGATTTACTGTACCCTCAAAACCATGATTAAAATGTGCTGTATGGAAAACAAAAAACATTGGGATGAGAGTATACCTTTACTCCTATTTGCAATAAGAGATTCGATCCAGGAATTGTTGGGGTTCAGTCCGTTTGAGCTCGTGTTCGATCATAGGCGTTGATGACCCTTGACCTTACTGAGAGAGCAATAGTCTCAGAAGTAAGTACTAATTGGGGTATTGGATTATGTCTTAGAGTTTCAAGACAGGCTGAACAGGGCTTGTGACCTTGCGAAACAAAATCTCCATGACTCCCAGGCTGATATGAAGTGCTGGTATGACAGACAGGTGAGGGAGCTTAGCTATGAGGTTGGAGCTAAGGTTTTGGTTTTGTTTCCCTTGGAGAATAACCCTCTCCAGGCTCAACTTAGTGAACCTTACGAAATAATGAGGAAAATTGATGAGCTGAACTATGTTATCAGGACACCTGGTAGAAGGAAGGCCACTCAATTAGTGCATGTGAACCTAATCAAACCTTATTTTGATTCTAAATCCATATCAGTTGGGGTCACGACCAAACAAGACCCAGCTGCAAAGACCAGCTCAGAGATAATGGGGGAGTGTAATGAGCGGTGTGTGGTTTCAACTCGACTCAAGAATGCTAGTGTTTTGGAGAACACAGACAGTAAAATTAACTACCTGGAACCGAAGCAACAACAAGGAGCTGATTGGTAAACATTCTGATCTATTCCCAGATACACCGAGGCAGTGTAGTATAGCTACACATGATGTCATTGTGGGGCAGGCAGATCCAGTGAAACAGCACCGCTACAGGATGAATTTAGAACGTAGTAAAGTAGTGGAACAGGAAATCGAATATATGTTGGCCAATGGTATTATCAGGCCATCCACCTCTGCGTGGGCTTCCCCGTGCGTGATAGTTCCCAAGCCCGATGGGACAATGAGATTTTGCACAGATTATAGAAAGGTCAATGCAATAACCAAAACAGATGCTTACCCTATTCCCAGAATAGATGACTGCATCAATAGGGTGGGGAAGGCTAAGTACTTAACAAAAATTGACCTGCTAAAAGGGTACTGGTGTGTTCCTTAACCAATAGGGCTCGAGAGATATTGGCATTCGTCACCCCCTCGGGGTTGTACGAGTATAATGTGATGCCTTTCAGGATGAAAAATGCCCCTGGGACATTCCAATGTATGATAAACTCTGTGATTCAAGGCTTGAAGGATACTGGGGCATATATTGATGATTTAGTAGTATGTAACGACACGTGGGAGGAACACATTGTAACAGTAGAGAACTTATTTGACCGGCTCTCTAAAGCTAATCTGACAGTGAACCTTGTCAAGAGTGAGTTTGGTCATGCCAGGGTCACATATCTTGGTTACGTGGTGGGCCGAGGTCAACTAGCTCCTGTGAAAGGGAAAGTTCAGGCTATCACTGATGTACCCATTCCAATGGGTAAATGAGCCTTGAGAAGGTTTTTAGGTATGGTGGGGTATTATCGAAAATTTTGCAAGAACTTTGCAGATATTGCCCTTCCACTGACAAAACTGTCGAGAAAGAGTGAACGATTTGTGTGGGATGAGCATTGCCAAAAGGCGTTCGAACGGTTAAGGGGTATCTTGTGTCACCATCCTGTGCTAGAGACACCGTACTTCACTAAGCCGTTCTCCCTAGCGACGGATGCTAGCGATGAAGCTGCAGAGGCGGTGCTATTACAGAGGGGAGAGATGATGGTATTGAACATCCAGTGGCATACTTTTCCAAAAAAATTTAATGTGCACCAGAAAAATTACTTGACAATAGAAAAAGAATGGCTGTCCCTCATTTTTGCATTACAACATTTCGAGGTTTACATCAGTGCCGCACAAAAGCCGTTAGTGGTGTACACTGACCACAATCCTTTGGTGTTTTTAGATAAGATTAAAGATCAAAATCGGCATTTATTAAACTGGAGCTTGTGTTTACAGCAGTTTGATATCGAGATAAGACACTTAAGGGGTACGGACAATGTCATTGTGGATTGCCTATCCCGCTGTTAAAAAGTGCTGATGAACTGTGTAAATGCTAAATGTACACTTTGTGAAGTAGAATGCAGTGCTTGGTGTGTAGAATCTGTGAGTGAACAAAATTTTGCTCAAAGATCAAAATTTTCCCAAAAGGGGGAAGGTGTCATGCAGGTGAGAAACTGCTAGAAAATTCAACAGTCTAATGAACAAGGAGGCAATTAAAAGAGAGAGAGGACTCTGACTTGGTTTTGATAATTGTGACCTTGAGAGAGAGAGTACAGCGCCAGCTGAGACACGAGCTGGGAAGTCACCATGGTAACAGCTCAGAGCGGTTGAGCTAACGGACGGCTGGAATTTCGAATGGATTATGAAAAGTTGAGGCTTTTGGGTCTGAAAGCGGCAGAGGAGACACGACACGGGAGAATTGTGGAAGCTACCCGAGAAACCACTGATGGAGTTTAAGACCACCACAAGGGTGGAGGCCACGGACTGATTAATTTCGACCCGTGATTACCAGTGCGGGTAAGAGCTTGCCTGTGGGGGGCTGCTGGTGGTAAACCCATGCCATGGGTTAGTAGACCGTTCCCTAGAAGGGGCTCTGTCCATCTGTGTCTGTGTGGGGTTCACACAAAGTGACTCTAAAGACTTCAGAAGCAAGAACAACTAAAGCTGCCAATGTAAACATCAACTCAATTAACTCTCTCTCTCCATCAATTCAACTCGATGCAACACAAAGTGAACTGAACTGCTTAAACTTATCTGACACCATAAGACTGATATCTACCTCCGGGATTATTATCTTTGTATCCACACACACACACACACATTTATGGAGATATATAATAGTTTATAACCTGTATCGTATTATCCAGTTTTAATGATATTAATTCGTAGTAGTAATAAATATAGTCTTAATTTATAGTAAACCAGACTCCAGGTGTGTTCCATTTCTACTGGTCCTTTTCAACTTGTCTCCGGATTCGTGACAAAGCCCCCAATTTTAATAGAAATAATAGAAAATAATTCACTTTTATGATAGTTTAGTTTATATCCAGAGAAAATACTAAATTCAGTAAATATAGATAACATAAAGGGAATAGATTTCCTAACATCTGAAATGTAAACTAATAATTCATCTGTATATAATGAAACCTTATGTAGTTTATCCCCTCTCTTAATACCCTGCACAGAATTAGAATCCCTAAGAACGATAGCAAGTGGTTCTAAAACCAGATTAAATAATAAAGGACTGAGAGGACAACCTTGATGGGTTCCTCTATATAACCTAATATAAGGAGACTTTTGATTATTAGTTATAATCGCAGCCACCAGGGCTTGATAAATCAGTTTGATCCAGGAAATAAATCCCGGACCAAAGTTAAACCTCTTCAAATCCTGAAACAAATAAGGCCATTCCACCCTGTCAAAAGCTTTCTCTGCATCCAGAGACACAATACATTCAGATTCTTCAACTGAGGGGGAATAAACGATATTTAACAGTCTTTGAATATTAAAATGTAAGTACCTAGTTTTAATAAATCCAGTTTGATCATTTGAGATAACAGTAGGCAAAATATTCTCAAGTCTATAGGCTAGAATCTTAGAGAGAATTTTAAAATCTACATTCAGTAAGGAGATAGGTCTATAGGATGCACATTCCGATAAACCTTTTCCTTTTTTAGGAATCAATGAAATTAATGCCTCATAAAAAGTTTTTGGAAGATTCCCAGAGGATATAGAATCAGTGAAAGTTTGACAAAGATGTGGTATAAGCATTTCATTGAAAGTCTTATAAAATTCCACCGTATAACCAATAACCATCTGGTCCCGGAGCTTTCCCTAATTACATAGAGGATATAGCTTTGGCTATTTCCTCTTGTTTAATAGATATATTAATATCTTGAGTCAAAATTTTAGGTATATTTATTTTTTGCAAAAATCTATTCATAATAAAAGTATTATCAGAGAATTCAGATTTATAAAGATTAGAGTAAAAATCCATAATTATCTTAGTAATTTCATAAGGATCTAAGGTTTCAGTTCTATCTGGTCTACGTATTTTCAAAATCTGTCTTCTAACCATGCCTGCCTTTAACTGACCAGCCAAAAATTTACCTGACTTATCTCCAGGTATATAAAATAAACTTCTAGATTTAAAAATTTGCTGTTCAATGGGAAAGGTCAGAAGCAAATCATATTGTGTTTGAAGTTCAACCCTTTCCTTATATAGATCTTCAGTAGGTTTTACTGAATGCACTTTATCTTATCTCTCTAATTTTATTAGTAAGCACTAACAGTTCCGCTTTAGTTTTCTTTCTTAAAGCTGCTGAATATGAAATTATCTGTCCCCTGAGAAAAGATTTCATCGTATCCCATATAACCAAGTTTGACATTCCTTCAGTTGTATTAAGTTCAAAAAATATAGAAATTTGCTCCCTAATAAAACTAACAAAGGCTGGATCCTGTAACAATACAGGATTCAATCTCCACTGTGACATTTTCAAAAAACTATCAGAGAGCTTCAGGGTTAATTTCAGAGGTGCGTGATCCGACAACGCAATGACGTCATATGCACACTCAACAACGGAGTGCAGCAAGCATGTATCTAGAAAAAAAGTAATCAATTCTAGAGTATTTATGATGAACGTGTGAAAAAAATGAAAAATCTTTATCATTAGAGTGTTTATATCTCCAAATATTGACCAGGCCATATTCTAGTAGAAAAGAATGAATACAAACCGCCGCTACATTAGGAAGCGATGGATTGGTTGATGACCTGTCAATTGCCGGATTCAGACAGCAATTAAAGTCACCGCCCATGATCAATTTATATTCATTCAGATTCAGTAGCTCAGAAAAAAGCTTCTTAAAAAATTCAGGACTGTCTATATTAGATGCGTATACACACACCAAAGCTACCTTTTGACCGCATAATAAACCAGTAACAATTAAATATCTTTCAATCGAATCAGTAATAGTATTAAAATGTACAAAAGGGATTTTAGAGTTAACAAAAATAGATACCCCTCTAACTTTATTAGTCAATAAAGAATGAAATAAAGGTCCTTTCCAAAATTTTAAAAAACGGTCCTCATCTTGTCTCAGTACATGATTTTCTTGCGCAAAAATAATATCTGCATTAAGTGTTTTTAATTTCTTAAAAATCTTTTTACGCTTAATAGGATGATTCACACTGTTCAGATTCCAAGAGATTATATTAATTTTATTACCATCCATGTTTAAGATTTAATGTTTTAAGAGAAAACTATTGTGCAAGCGCACATTAATCCAAAAGGAACAGATTTGACCAGAGGTGGTAACATATTTGAGAGAAAATGTCCATCAAAAGAACCGCCCAATCGAGAAAAGAACCTATTCTGATCAAGTCAAGTCAAATCACTTTTATTGTCATTTTGACCATAACTACTGGTACAGTGCATAGTAAAAATGAGACAACGTTTTTCAGGACCATGGTGTTACACGACACAGTACAAAAACTAGACTGAACCACATAAAAAAATCAACACAGACAAAAAAAACACACAACTACACTAGACTACAGACCTACACTGGACTGCATAAAGTGCACAAAAACAGTGCAGGCATTACAATAAATAATAAACAGGACAGTAGGGCAAGGTGTCAGTCCAGGCTTCGGGTATTGAGGAGTCTGATAGCTTGGGGGAAGAAACTGTTATATAGTCTGGTCGTAAGAGCTCGAATGCTTCGGAGCCTTTTCCCAGATGGCAGGAGGGAGAAGAGATTGTATGAGGGGTGCATGGGGTCCTTCATAATGCTGTTTGCTTTGCGGATGCAGCGTGTAGTGTAAATGTCCGTGATGGCAGGAAGAGAGACTCCGACGATCTTCTCAGCTGACCTCACTATCCGCTGCAGGGTCTTGTGATCTGAGATGGTGCAGTTCCAAACCAGGCAGTGATGCAGCTGCTCAGGATGCTCTGAATACAACCCCTGTAGAATGTGATGAGGATGAGGAGTGGGAGATGGACTTTCCTCAGCCTTCGCAGAAAGTAGAGATGCTGCTGGGCTTTCTTTGCTATGGAGCTGGTGTTGAGGGACCAGGTGAGATTCTTCGCCAGGTGAACACCAAGAAATTTGGTGCTCCTAATGATCTCTACCGAGGAGCCGTCGATGTTCAGCGGGGAGTGGTCGTTCCGTGCCCTCCTGAAGTCAACAACCATCTCTTTTGTTTTTGTTCACCCCCCCCCGCAAAGCCCGAAAAACAGTGACCAATAGGATGATTGCATGCTAAGCTAATGACCCTTAATCCTGTCCTCCATTTTGCAGCTACGTATATTAAAATTATAATATTCTTCCCACTCAATTTAGCCATAATAAAAGAGACAAACAAATTTCAAATACTGCAATGTTATGTCTAACAATAATAAAAATGTAACTGGCGACGGCCATCTTAAATTCATCTAAAGTATATTAATCACGTATTCAGAGAAAAGTAAATCCAAGCAAATAATATTACAACTGAAGTTCTTTCTTTCAAAACAACTTACAAGTCATACAAAAAAAAGATGAATATATATATATATATATATATATATATATATATATATATATATATATATATATCAAACCTAAAACTATATTAATATTGAGACAAGCGAAAAAATAGAAAAAGTAATTCAAGCCAGGTCCTATATGGACCTCTATAATATGATACTGTAAAAGTTCCCTACAAAGCAACTATGAATATATACTAATTATTAACAAATAAAGAGAAAAATTAAATCAGCTAAGTCCTATACGGACATTCACAAAGTGTAGTATAGACTTTGCTCAGGGCATCTATAAACATCTCATAGATCAGAATTACCTATTCAGGTTACAATCGGCTTAATGTTCAGATTTTTAATATACTCCCATCCTTCATCAGGGGAGTAGATCCTCTGTGGCTGAGAATCAGCCGGGAAGATTATCAGCCGCGCTGGATACCGAAGGGATGGATGGAGATTTTTCTTATACATTTTGCTCATGACTTCCCGGTATTTCCTTCTTTCGGCAAAAATCTCAGGAGGAAAATCTTCAACTACACAAATTTCTGTTGATTTAAAGATTATCTTTCGCTTTCTTCTGGCCTCTCGAAGTATGACTTGTTTGGTTGTATAATAATGCAAACAAAGTACGATTGGCCGAGGGTGTAACTCAGATGAACACCGAAATCCTGGAACTCTGTGGACTCTATCGAGTAAGGGGCTCGCTTCAAGAGTCTCAGTAAAAAGTGAGTACAGCATATCTGAGAAGAACTTTAACAGGTCACCAGTTTCAGGCAATCCTAATATACGCAAATTCCTCTGACATGCTCTACTGTCTAAATCAATCATATTTGATAGTTCCGAGGTAATTTCATTAATTTTCTTTTCCATCGAAGGTATCTTCACTTCTTGTTCTTTAATAGTTTGCCTGAATTGTTCGTGTTCGTTCTCAATTTGGCGCGTAGTCTGCTTGAGCGTCTGAAATTGAAAGTCCAGATTCTTCAAAGATTCTTGGACATTAAAAATAGATTTTTCAAGCTTCCTGTTGGTATCCGTCAGCTTATCAATCTTAGTGTTGAGCGATCCAAATTCAAGCTTCATATCTTGTATTGAAGAGAATATTCCTGCTAAAGTAACAGGTTCCTCCGTTTTCTTTATTTGTTCAGTTTGTTCCATTTCAGGAAAAGTCTTGCTGCTTCTCAATTCAATACCATATTGACTTCCGGCCGTTGTAATAAAATCATAAATGCTTCAACAAAAGTAATAAATCATCAGACTTATAAGGAGTCTGTCAGAGGGATGTAAAATATATTTAAAAAAAGTGGAGCCACTATAAAGCACGTCTCACTCCATGTGCTGCAAAATGGAGTCTCCAGCAATGTGTACTTCTGCCAAAAAGTTCAACTTTTGTCTCATCTGTCCACAGAACATTGTCTCAGAAGAGTTGTGGAAGATCCAGGTGATCTTTTGCAAACTTGAGATGTGCAGCAATGTTTTTGTTTTTGGAGAGCAGTAGTTTCTTCCATGAACACCATTCTTTTTCAGTTTTTTTTCTTGTAGTGGACACGTGAACAGAAACTTCAACAAGCTCTAAGATTTCTGCATGTCTTTTGCTGTTATCCCTGGGTTCTTTTTCATATCCTTCAGCATCACATGTTGTGCTTTTGGTGTGATCTTTGCAGGATGCCCAATTATAGGGAGAGTAGTAACAGTATTGAGTTTCCTCCATTTGTAGACAATTTCTCTTACTGTGGGCTGATGAACACTCACGTCTTTAAAAATGCTTTTGTAGCCTTTTCCACTTCATGCATCTCCACAATTCTTCTTCTAAGGGTCTCTGAAAGTTGTGGTATGTCTTTTTTATAGGGCAGGGCACCTCTACAATCCACACCTCCAATCTCATCTCATTGACTGGAACACCTGACTTCAAATAGCTTTTTAGCTGGCATTACCCCAGAGTTTCACATATGTTTTCCAACATATCCATGCCAAATTAAATCATTTTTCTCAATAAATAAATGAACAAGCATAATTTTTGGTGTTATTTATTTAATTAGCTTCTCTTTATCTAGTTTTAGGACTTATGTGAAGATCTGATCACATTTTAGGTCATACTTATGCAGAAATAGAGAAAATTCTAGTCCGGGCAGTATCCTCATATTTCTTCAGCACCACAATGCTTTTCCTGTAACAAGGTAACCAAAGCTGTACACAAAACTCGATGCCCTGCCCTGACTAATGAAAGCCAGCTTGCTAAATGTCATCTTCTCTACCATCTACTTTTGTGGCCGCTTTCAGTGAACTGCACACTTACACTCCCTGGTCCCAGTTCCACAATGCTCGGTTCCTTGCCATTCACTATACAACTCCTACCCTGGTTTGACTGTCCAAAGTGCATCTCCTCACACTTAACTAAATGGAAACCCTTTTCTTAGTCCTCAGCCTATCTCCTGAACTGATCAAGATCTCTTTGCAACTCATTGTTACCTGCTTCACTCTCAACAAAACTCCCTAATATAGTATCACCAGCAAACTTCCTAATTGTGCCATGTATATTCACATCCAATCATTTACATAACTAACGAATAACAGAGGCCTCAACACTGGCTCCTGAGCAGAGGCCTCCATTTGGAGAATCAATATTCAACCATCACCCTCTGTTTCATAACATCCAGCCAACTCCAAATCCAGCTTGCTAGCTCACTTTGAATCTCATGCAACCTAACCTTCCAGGTAAGCCTATCAAGAGATACCTTGTCGAAGTCTTTACTAAAGTCTATATAGACAACTGCCCTACCTTCATCTCCAGACTTGAAAGCTTTTACACTGGATGCAGTTATCTGACCAGAATGTTTTACGATTTTCAGAATGGATCAAACCTCGAATTCTGGTAAGGGGAGAGGTGACAGCTAATGCTTTTTAGTAAATTCTTGTTGGTGCACGGACATTGGGGTTATATTGACTTCTTGTTCCCCTGAATTAGAACAATTAGTGATTAAATGTAGACCATTCTATTTGCCTTGGGAGTTCCCATCCATGATCCTGACCGCAGTTTACATTCCACCAAAGGCCAATTATAAGTCAGCACTCTTAAATCTCAGTTTGTGTGAAAAGAAGACGATGGAGATGGATAGGCCATGTAATGAGAATGCCAAATGATCAACTAAGGTGGACCCCACAGGGAAAGCGAAGGAGGGGCAGGCCCAAAATGACGTGGCGAAGATCTGTGGAAGCAGAACTGAAAGAAGTAGGCATGAACTGGGTAACGGTGAGCAGCAGAGCGAAAGACCGGCAGAAATGGAAGACCCTTGTGGAGGCCCCATGAGCCACCCAGGCACTAAGTGTTCAGATGATGACAACGACTCCCAAAACTGCACGATGCTGTCTGTAAACAATAAATGGCCCATCCCGACACTTATCAAATTATAGTCAGTGTCTTTAACCAGGCCTGCTTGAAGAAAACCCTGTCTAATTATCACCAACCCGTAACCTGTTGCACCAGAGGTCCCAACACATCAGACCACTGCTATACAATGATAAGGAATGCCTATTCTTCCTTCCCGACACTGCATTTGACTGTACTCCTCCTAACTGCACACCACTACCCGCTCCAGAGATCAAGACAACTAAGAGGTGATCACAGGACACTGAGGAACAGTTACAGTTACAGTCCTTCTGTAGTCAGTGGACTGGGCCGTGTTCAAGAACTCATCTGAGGACCTGAATAACTACACCAGGGTGATTATGGACTTTATTAAAACAGCTGTGGATGAGTGTGTCCCACAAAATCATTCGGGATTTTCCCCAATCAGAAGCCCTGGATGAACAATGAAATCCGGAACCTGTGAGGGCCAAGTCAGAGGCTTTCAAGTCTGGGTATCAAGAATGCTACAAGAGGTGCAGGTATGATCTCCGGAAAGGCATCTCTGGGGTGAAGTGGAGATTGCAGACTAGACTGGAATCAACGAGGGATGCTCGACTGCTGTGGTAGGGTTTGAACGCCATAACCTCTTAGAAAGCTAAATGCTGAGACATATGGGTCGGCAGAGCTTCGCTTCCTGATGAGCTCAATGCATCTTGTGCTCACTTTGACCACCAGAACAGGGAGGAAACATTGCACACCCCCATTTCTCCTGATGATCCTTTGGTCTCAGTATCTGAAGATGATGTGCGGGCTGCCTTCAAGAGAGTGAATCCAGGGAAAGCATCTGGTCCGAACAGAGCATCTGGCTGATTACTGAAGATCTGTGGTGACCAGGTGGTGGGTGTATTCACGGATATTTTCAACCTCACGCTCCGACAGTGTGTGTGGTACCCACCTGCTTCAAACAGGCTTCAATCATACTGGTGCCCAAGAAGAGGGTGGTAAACCGCTGTGACAAGAATCACCCCTTGTAATAATGATCAGGGAGACACAGAGAGAATCTGTAATCACCCACAAGTATCTTTACTGTCTCAACAGAAGATCACATTAACTTTCACAACCAATACCTGTGTGCACACTAACTAAGTTCTCCTGCTCTTCCATAAACAGAGAAGATATTGCCAGTTAAAAAGGAGTTTCTGCTGCTGGCCACATGTTCCTTGTAGTCCCATTTCAAATCTCCATGAGTCCGTGGGGCACCTCACATCTGCGATAGTTGTTCTACTACAGAGTTACCGCTGCCAGCAAGTGTCTGTTTTTATATTAATTTCTTACAATTCAAGTATTGTATTCCAGTGTCATCGACTGTAGGTCATGTGTCTGACGTTTAACACCTTCTTATTGGCTGTGATCCATCTATTGCCCTCTTCCCAGCAAGTGACAATCAGCCACCAGCTTGAATCATGCAGACCAACATTCACAAACCTGCATGTTATATCCAACCAAAGAACACCTCACAAATAACTTCTTATTTGGAAATGATCCCTAGTTCAGCAGATTACCTGAGGCATCATCGTGTCAACTTTAAAGCATTGATCGAGCCAAGCAACTAACACACAAAATGGAGAACACAATCTCTTCATGAAATGGCAGCCTCCATCTCCTCCCTCATGGCAAGAATAAAGGCAGTTGGTCTGTCTGCTTCCACTGTCCTTGATTCATTGGAATTCACTGATTTGTAGACTGTAGTTCTTTCTGGCCAACACTGTCTAAATGACTATCACCCAGTGACACTTAGATCCACAGTGATGAAGTGTTTGGGAGGCTGGTGTTGAAGCACATCAGCTCCTGTCTGAATGGTGACTTGGATCCACTCCAATTTGCCTACTGAAGCCACAGGTCTACAGCCGATGCTATCTCGTTGGCTCTTCACACATCCCTGGAACATTTGGACAGCAGAGGTGCATATATCAGGATGCTCTTTATCAATTACAGCTCAGCATTTAACACCATCATCCCCTCAGAAAGCTAATTAGTAAACTCCAACACCTGAGCCGCAATACCCCATTGTGCAATTGGATCCTCGACTTCCTCACTTATAGACCTCATTTAGTTCGGATTGGCAAAAACATCTCCACTATCTCCATCAGCACAGGAACACCACAGGGATGTGTGCTAGTCCCCTGCTCTTTACACCTATGACTGTGTGGCTAAGTACGGCCCCAACACCATATGCAAGTTTGTGACTACACCACTGTTGTGGGGGTAATGAATCAGCATACAGGAGGGAGATCGAAAACGTGTCTGAGTGGTGTGATAAGAACAACCCTGCACTCAACGTCATTAGACCAAGGAACTGATTGTAGACTTCAGAAGAGGGAAACCAGAGGTCCATGAGCCAGTAATCATCAGAGGATCAGAGGTGGAGAGGGTCGATAACTTTAAATTCCTGGGTGTCGCTATCTCAGAGGACCTGTCCTGGACCCATCATGTAAGTATTATTGTGAAGAAAGCATGATAGTGCCTCTACTTCCTCAGGAGGCTGCAGAGGTTTGGCATGTCATCAAAAACCATGGCAAGTTTCTATAGCTGTGTGGGGGAAAGTGTGCCGACTGGCTGCATTGTGGCCTGGTATAGGAACACCGATGACTTTGAGCAGAAAATCCAACTAAAGGTAGTGGATTTGGCCTAGTATGTCATGGGTAAGATCTTCCCAACCATCCAGCACATCTACATGAAACGTTGCCATAGAACAGCATCATCCATCCGAAGATCCTCACCACCCAGGCCATGCTCTCTGCTCGCTGCTGCCATCTGGTGGAAGGTACAGGAGCCTCTGGACTCACACTACCAGGTTCAAGAACAGTTACTATCCCTCTACCATTGGGCTCCTGAACAAAAGGGGATAGCTACACTTACTTTAAGGACTTTGTTGTATTATTTCATGCTCATTATTCATTGTGATTTATTTATTTCTGCATTTGCAGATTGTTTACAGTTGCTGTTCTATAGATTTGCTAAGTATTGCCACAGAAAAAGAATCTCAAGTTTGAATGTGGTGAAATGTGTGTACTCTGATAATAAATTATACTTTCAGCTTTGTACTTCACCCTCTTGGTTACCTCTTCCCAAAACTCCAAAAGATTTGTCAGGCACGACCTCCCATAAACAGAACTATGCCAACTGTTCCTGATCATGTGATGGTAGATCTTGTCCCTCAGAATTCCAGTAAATTCCCTATAACTGAAGTGAGGCTCAGCAGCCTGTAGTTACCTGATCTGTCCTTGCTAACCATTCTGAAAACTGGAACAGCATCAGCCACCCCCCAGTCTTCCAGAACTTTGCCAGTGGCTAATGACAAAGCAAGTGTCCTTAATTTCTCCACAATTCCTTCCCTGTACTCTCATAAGGTCTGGGTATGCACTTGTTCAGGCTCTGAGATTTTGCCCACCTTAATAAATTTATTGGCTGCAAATACTTCTTGCTCCTTTGTAACATGCATATGATCCAAAATCTCACAACCAATTACTCTCTTTCCTTTGGCAGAAATACACATTAAAAATCTCAGCCATGCATTGCAGTTCCACACAGAAGCGGCCCCCGTGTTCTGGGGACCTAGTCACCCTTTTACCGTTAATATGACCAAAGAACCTCTTGAGAATAGGACTCATTCATATTGAGCTGCCTGAACATGATTTATGCCTCCTTTTTCCTTACCAGAGTCTCACCATTACGGACATTTACACTACATGCTGCATCCGCAAAGCAAACAGCATTATGAAGGACCCCACGCACCCCTCATACAATCTCTTCTCCCTCCTGACATCTGGGAAAAGGCACCAAAGCATTTGGGCTCTCATGACCAGACTATGAAACAGTTTCTTCCCCCAAGCTATCAGACTCCTCAATACTCAGAGCCTGGACTGACACCTTACTGCCCTATTGTCCTGTTTATTATTTATTGTAATGCCTGCATTGTTTTGTGCACTTTATGTAGTCCTGGGTAGGTCTGTAGCCTGGTGTAGTTTTTTTCTGTGTTGGTTTTTTTTGCGTAGTTCAGTCTAGTTTTTGTACTGTGTCAAGTAACACCATGGTCCTGAAAAACATTGTCTCATTTTTACTACGCACTGTACCAGCAGTTATGGTTGAAATGACAATAAAAAGTGACTTGACTTGACTTGATTTGACTCGATGGCTCTTGTTAACCGGGATTCTCTGACCTTTGTATGTTTACCCTTCACCCCAACAGGAACATGATGCCCCTGGACCCTTTATCAGATCCTTTAAAGCCTCCCACTTGCCAACAGCTCCTTTGTCTTTAAATAGAGCTACTCAGCCAACCAAGTTGGTGCTGGCAATACATGGCAATGTTTTGCAGACGGCTCACAAGACTAAATATACTTCTTATGGATTATGATTATTGAAATCTGTAGCTGTAATTTCCCTTTGGGAATTGTGCTTTGAACTGTCTGAACAATCTGGCATACTTATGGTTTTCTAAAGGATTCGGTGAATTGGACTCTCGAGAATGCACGTACGGCCTTCAACGCCATGGCCATTGTGGAGGCTAGGAGTGAAAAACGAGCCGATGGTTAGCTGATTTAAGCACCGAGCCAGATTAAGAAGGTGTCGAAGTAAGACATGTCAGCCAAGGTCCACCACCTGAGCCCATTCCACCTGCCTGTGTTTAACCTGCCTCTCTGTCTTCTCACTGCTACCATCAGGCAGGTGCTGCAGGGGTCTTGGTCCACTGTAACATATCTGAACAGACAGAGTTAGGGACGAAAAAGCGACCCAGTGGGTCCTTCCTTGGGTCTGTCTCCTGCTGTTGTGCTTCCTTACAAAGGTCTCAACTTCATGATGTTACCTGGTTCGGATATGGCCCAAGTGTGGAGTGAGAGACACTGAAGCAGGTCGATAGTTCACAGACTTTAATACGAACAGTGTTAAAAGGAAAATAAAACAATAAACGCTAGGCCAGACAGGGCCATTAACTAAAACTCTCAAAAGGAAAACGAAGCCTACACTGTGGCTGAAAAGAACATCTAAACATTAAACAAACACCACTAGTCTTCAGAGTCAGTTGACTTGAAAGTTCAATATCTCAGGGAAGGCCGAATGCAAAACCGCAGTGAAGCGTTGCTGTGCTCTGTCCATGTCTCGACAAGCACTAAGACGACAAGTATGGAGTTAAATACTATCACAATTAAATAATAATTAGCTGACATGTGCAAATTCACAAGCACAATTGCCATATCTACTGCGCTGCCGAATCCGTGGTTGTGACACATGAGGATGGGTCCTGGGGTGGTGACCAGATCTAGTTTTTCAAACCACCTGGAGAGGGTGTCCAGGTTCTGATTCTTCAGACCGGGACGGTAGGTGATGGTTATAAAACAGAGACCACTGAGCCTGTTGTGAAGTTAACCATTTTGTCACTTGAATGTAAGCCAGGTTCTTGTTACCAGCCAGACCACAAATGGATGTTCGGCCCCCTCCAATGAACGGCTCCACTCCCTTGGGCTAATTTGACTGCCAACAGCTCTCTATTCCCTGTGTCATAATTCCTCTTGCAAGAGAGAGTCACCAGAGGAAGGAAGCACAGGGATGGAATTTCTGCTCAGACAGGGATCACTGCGAGAGATCAGCCCCAACCCCAGTGTCCCAGGCGTCTGCTTCAATGATGAATGGCAGCTCCGGGTCAGGGAGGACAGAGGAAAAAGCCATTGCGAAGCGACACTTCAATTTCTGGAAAGCTACCTCGGCTTCTGTGGTTCAGTGAAATTGGCTGGAGGTTTCCTTAGTCAGAGCAGTAAGGGGAGCTGCAATGGAACTGAAGTTGCCGATGAACCTCCGGTAAAAGTTAGCGAATCAGAATCAGAACCAGGTTTATTATCACCGGCATGTGTCGTGAAATTTGTTAACTTAGCAGCAGCTGTTCAATGCAATACATAATGTAGAAGAAAAGAAAAGTAAAAATAAATAAATAAGTAAATCAATTACAGTAGGTAGGTAGGCGTCTGTTAGTCTCGATAGACCATGGATTTGCGCCTTGGAAAGTTTCCAGGGCTCAAGCCTGGGCAAGGTTTTTTTTTAGTGGAAGACTGGCAGTTGCCCAAGCTGTAAGTTTCCCCTCTCCACACCACCAATGTTGTTCAAGAGAAGGGCATTAGGACCTGTACAGCTTGGCACCGGTGTCGTTACAGAGCGATGTATGGTTAAGTGCCTTGCTCAAGGACACACACGCAAGCCTCAGTCAAGGCTCGAACTAGCAACCTTCAGATCACTAGACTGATGCCTTATCTACTTGGCCACGTGCCAACACAAATCAATTACAGTATATGTATGTTGAATAGATTCAAAATCGTGCAAAAATAGAAATACAGTAATATACATTAAAAAACTGAGGTAGTGTTTACAGGTTCAATTCCTTTTAGGAATCGGATGGCAGAGGGGAAGAAGCTGTTCCTGAATCGCTGAGTGTGTGCCTTCAGGCCTCTGTATCTCCTACCTGATGGTAACAGTGAGGAAAGGGCATACCCTGGGTGCTGGAGGTCCTTAATAATGGACACTGTCTTTCTGAGACACCGCTCCTTGAAAATGTCTTTGGTATTTTGTAGGCTTGTACCCAAGATGGAGCTGACTAAATTTATGACCCTCCACAGGTCCTGTGCAGTAGCCCCCCCCCCCCCAAACATATCAGACAGTGATGCAGCCTGTCAGAATTCTCTCCATGGTACATCTATAGAAGTTTTTGAGTGTTTTTATTGACATACCAAATCTCTCCAACTCCTAATGAAATCCTAGAAACCACTGGAGCTGCTTGTTTGTGATGGGTCATAGCCAATATCTGATGGTCTGGGTCCTGGTAGGATCCACACACAGATTTCCCTCAGAGACAGTAAATGCGAGGAAGAAGGCTGTGGAGACCTGGAACTCCCTCCTCTCCAGTTTACCAAGTAGTTGGTTCTGGAGTAAACATTGAAGGGTCCATTGAACAGGTTGGATGTGTTTGTAGTAAGTCCTGGAGAAGGTGAGTATATCATCCAGGTACAAAAAGACAAAGAGATTTAGCATCTCTTGGAAAACATTGTTGAGAAGGGCCTGAAAGACTGCTGTTAGCTAAACCGAACAGCTTCACAAGATATTCGTGGTGGCCAGTGGAGGTATTAAAAACGGTCTCCCAGTCATCTCCCTCCTGAGTAAGGGCCAGGTTGGTAAAGATAGTTGCCCTTGCAGCAACTCAAAACCCATGGTCACCAGTGGCATCACTGTGATCTTACTGGGGCCTCAATAATCTAAACATGGTCAGAGTGAACCATCCTTTATCATCAGAAGGAAACCCTCACCAGCTGGGGATGTGGAGGGCTGAATGAAACCAGTCGCTAAGGCACTGCTGATGCACTGTTCCATGGCCACCCTCTCTGGAGCTGACAGGAGTCGAGTCTTTCTCAGGGCAGACAGGTTCCAGGCGGCATTTCAATTGCGTAGCCATAGGTTCGATGAGACAGGAGTGTTGTAGCCCTTTCCTTACCAAAAATCTCTGGCTGGTCTGCATACTCGAGAGGAATGAGGGACAGCTCGGGAGAAGACTATCTGTACAGTGCAGCGGTGGACCAATCGATTTGTGTGTTGTGCAGGGCCATCTAGGGGAGTCCTAAGATCAATGAGAACTGGGGAGAAAAAGGTGGAACTGGATAGTATCAGTATGCTGTTCTATATTCAGACAGCAGGGACCAGTGTGGTGACAAATCCTCCCAGGCCCCAGAGGTCTTTCATTCAGAGCTGTAGCTCTGACCATTTGGTTGGGGTGAGCCAGGGGAACTCAGGGATGTCTAACTAACCCAAGGTCCATGTAACTGTCTGCTGCGCCAGAACCCACAAAGGTTCCAAAGGCATTTTGCTCTTCACCCCAGGAGATGGCAGTAGACAGCAAGACCTTGGAAGAAGCAGATGTGGTGGAACCCGTTACGGACTTCCCTTCCCTGGATGGGTCTGTATGCTTCCCAACAACAGAACAGGGAGGCAGAACAGAAATGGCCTGGCCTGGCTCACTTGCCCGTCATTCCCTGGTCCTGCTCAGCCGGTGGAAGTTGGGTCCTACATCGGCTCCTCTGGTGGAGCTGGGGGGAGCTGGGGGGAGGAGGCGGGTGGGGTACATGACCGCACCGAGAATGATGAGGCTGACAACCATAGAGGACTCACCGTGGCACTCTCCTCTCCTTTCCTGGAGACGATTGTCAACCCTGATGTAGCAGATGAGAGTCTTGAGATCTTCAATGCTGCTAATCTTTGGCTGCTAATTAATCTTTAAATTTCACTGGAAAACGCACAGTCGAACATGGCTATTGGGGCTTCAGTGTTCCACCGCTTTTGACCACCAGGGTGAGGAATTCGATTGCATAGTCACTTGCACTACGGGTGCCCAAACAAATTTGGAGGAGTCAGTTGGCTACCTCTGGTCTGCTGACTCAGAGCAACTCTCCAGGGAGGAGGCAACTTGGAGAGTTCTTTTCCCAGAGCTCCATAGCCCAGGCAAGAGTTTTTTGCAGCAGTCAGAGAGGAACTTGATGGGTAGTAGCTCAATAGCCAGTGAACTCTGGGTAAGAAACTCTTCATATGCCCCTGGGTTGCTATCAAATCATTAGAGTGCCAGCAGTTTAGGAAACCAGCACGGGGACCATGTGGAACCAAAACAGGACAAGCAGGTGACTCCTCTGTGTTGGCAGGAGACACAGAAGTAGGGGTGGTGGCAAGGGTTTGCCGGCTCAGCCTCGGTGACTGCCTGCAGCGTGGTCAAGATCTGCTGGAGATTATATTCACTGTGTAGACACTCACCATGACTTCCTGGTTGGCCAGCATCGATCAGGGAAGCTTATTCTCTCTTGAGTTCATGAATACCTCAGTCTTGCTGTAAGAAAGGTGGTTGCCGATCTGGACATAACCAGTGTGTTATGGTGAAGTTCTGTATCTTTGAACCGGTGGGCTACCAGGAGAGACCTGAACCAGGTGGATCCAAATGCAGAGGAGACCAGAGATAAGGATGGAATTGAAGAAAGAATCTTTACTTGTGGATAAGCTTTTAGAGAACACTCAAGAGTCACCACACACATGGTAGAAAAGGCAATCAAATCAGAAGGAACTTAAATAGGGAAACTAAACATGGCACAGGGGCACTGATAACTAAAATAAGACACAGATGAAAATAAACAAATAAATCAAGGAGGAAGAGCATCAGGGCTTGGAGGAGCCTGGCGCCACCCCTCCCCCCCCCCCACTGGTGATCAGAATGAAGGGCAATAGTCAGGGTGGTAGGTGGGGTGACGTGCCAGTCAAATGGCTGGCCTTGCTCTGGATCATTTGAGGTTTGTCAGTGCTGCAATCGTCCAAGCAAGTTGGAAGTATTCCATTGCACTCTTGGCCCATACCTTACAGATAGGACAAAGGCTTTGGGGTGTCAGGAGTGAGTCCCCTCATCTGATTATGGTTCCTTGATCCTGAGCAGCAGAAGCTTCTCACTACTGGAGTGTATTTGCCACAAGAGTGCAAATTATCATAGCCCAAGGCCATGAGTTCCCTCAGGTAGTGCACTCACCACAGCCAGGGAGTAATGATGTTCCTCCATCAGGCTTAATGAGGCATTCGTGCATTCGTTAGACCTCGCTTGGTGTATTACGAGCAGTTCTGGGCTCCTGATCTCAGAAAACATGTGCTGGCATTGCAGAGGGTCCAGAGGAAGTTCATGACATTGATCTTGGGAATGAGAGGGTTAACACACGAGAAGTGTTTGGGTCTGAGCCTGGTACTTGCTGGAGTCGACAAAAATGAGTGGGGATATCAATGTACCCTGCGGTTATTGAAAGGCCTCGACAGAGTGAGGATACTTCCAATAGTGGGAGAATCTACGATCGAAGGACACAGCCTCAGAATACAAGGATCCTCTTGTGTTCCTTTAGAACAGAAATGAGGAGAAATTTCTTTAGACAGAGTGGTGAATTTGTGGTGGAAATTCATTACCATAGATGTCTGTGGAGGCCATGTCATTGGGTATATTTAAACTAAAGGCCGATGTGTTCTTGATGAGTAAGGACATCAAAGGTTACAGGGAGAAGGCAGGAAAATGGAATTTAGAGGGATAATAATTCAGCCGTGAAGGAATGGTGAAGCAGGCTTGATGGGCTGAATGGCCTATCTGCCTCATGTATTATGGCCTATCAAGAGCACAGATGGGACTTTACAGATGATTGCAATATTCATTTCAGGAAACGAAGCAGCCTACACACACACAGCGACATATCATTCAGGTCATCAGACAGTAAGTCATATTCACCTTTGGTCAGCTTCCGTCCGCAACAAGAGGGACTTTAGCCACCTCTCCTTGATGTTCAACAGCATATAGAGGTGGCATGGTAGCGTAGTGGTTAGCGTAACACTATTACAGCACCAACAACCCGGGTTCAATTCCCACTGCTGTCTGCAAGGAGTTTGTATGTTCTCCCTGTGTCAGTGTGAGTTTCCTCTGGGTGCTCCTGTTTCTTCCCACAGTCCAAAGATGTATGGGTTAGTAGGCTAATTGGTCTTAATTACATGGGTGTAATTGGGCAGTGCAGACTTGTTGGGCCAAGAGGGCCTGTTACTGTACTGTATCTTGAAATAATTAAAATAAAACTTACTATTGCCAAACAAACGTCACCACACTCCACACACACCCTGAGGTCACTAAAGACCAAAAATATAACTACAGTCACACCACATTCACTTCCTATTCTTGAATGAATGAAAAGAAAAAGATCAATGGACGAAGTTACTTGTTATGGGTGAGGATTGAAGTCAAATGTCAGGACTGGGAATTGGTGCTGCTGAGTAAAAGACGATTTATTTGGTGGATGCAGCGTGAGGTTTGTTTCATGAGGTTGAGACAGTATTGGGTTTGGTTGTGTTTGAGAGTCAGGGCTCGAGGTTCAGGAGTCACAGAAGCAGGGGCAGTTTGTGGAGGAACTCAGCAGGTCAGGTAATGTCTTTGGAAAAGAATAAAGAGTTGATGGTTTGAGTTGGTTCATTAGACCTGGAAATGGAAGGGGGAAGAAACCAGAATGAGATGCTGAGAGGAGGGAAAGGAGTACAAGCTGGAAGTTGATAGGTGAAGCCAGGTGAGGAGGAAGGAAGGTGGGTGGTGGAGTGGGGATATACTAGAATGGATAGAATGTTGGCCTACTGGCAAGAGGCAATTAATGGGAAGGAAGGAGGCCTTCTCTGGTTGGAGCTGGTGATTAATGGTGTTCTACAGTGGTTGGTTATGGGACCTTTTTCTTTTCATGTAATATGTTAATGATTTGGATGACAGAATTGATGGCTTTATGGTCAAGCTTGCAGACAATTCAAGGATGGGTAGAGGGGCAGGTACTGTTGAGGAAGCAAGGAGTCTGTAGAAGGACTTAAGCTCGGAGAATGGGCAAAGAAGTAGCAGTTGGAATACACTGCAAGGACGTGTATGGTTATCCAATTTGGTAGAAGGAATAAAGAAGTGGTGCAAAGGGACTTGGGAGTCACTGTATAGTATACCCTAAAGGTTAACTTGCAGGTTGAGTCGGTGGTTTAGGGAGATGGCTACCTACGAACATCACATCAACGTTGATGAATATGTGGGATGGGTGACTGGTTACGTAGGAAAATGCATCGAGGACATTACCATGATTAAATACTACACTGCCAAGGCAAACCAGAAACCATGGCTGACTGCAGAAGTTCATGCACAGCTTAGGGAGCAGGATGCTGCCTTCAGATGGGTTGGCAGACAGACAGGAGGTACAGAGGTCTGACAAATGGTGTGAGAACAACAACCTGAGTCTCGACATGGACAAGACAAAAGAGATAATTGTGGACTTCAGGGAAGTGCAGGTTGACCACTCTTCATTGCATATTAAAGGTTCTGCCATGGAGAGAGTGAAGAGCACAAAGTTCCTTGGTGCGCACATAACGAATGGCCTAACCTGGACCCACAACGCCTCCTCACTCGTTAAGAAGGGACAGCAGCATCTACACTTTCTGAGCAAACTGAAGTGACCAAGGCTCCCTGCCTACATTCTAACAACCTTCTACAGGAGCACTATCAATAGTGTTCTGTCCAGCTGCATCATTGTGTGCTTCGGAAGCTGCAAAGCATTGGACCGCAAGACAGTAAAACCACGGAGAACATCACCGGGATCTCTCTCCCCACTATCTGTGACACTTACCAGCAGCATTGTACACGAAGGGCTTAAAGCATTGTTAACACCCATCCCACAATCTCTTTGACCCACTACCGCCAGGAAGGAGGTACAGGAGCATTAGGATGAGGACTGCCAGCCTGGGTAACAGCTTCTTCCCTCAGGCTGTGAGACTAATGAATAACTTGCCACCACTGAGTTCTTGTCGCTAGGTCAGCAAGCTGTTTACCGTTTATCTGTGCTGCGCACTTAATATGCTTTGAATTATATGTTACTATTTTATTGGTGGAAGTATTTTGTTTCATGTGTTGAGGGAGCACTGTGGTCGGGAGGAATGTTGTTTGGTTTGGTCGTGTAGATAGGTCAGATGTCAATGAACTTGTACTTGTAAGGAAGGCCATTGCACTGTTAGCATTCATTTACAGAGGTCTAGTGTATAAAAGCAGGGATGTAATTCTGAGGCTTTGTAAGGGATTGGTCGGACTGCACTTGGAGTATTGTGAGCAGTTTTGAGTCCCTTATCTAAGGAAGGACGTGCTGGCATTGGAGAGGGTCCAGAGGACTTATACAAAAATGATACTGGGAATGAAAGGGTTAATGAACGAGATGCAGTTAATGGCTTTGGACCTGTACTCACTGGAGTTTAGAAGAATGAGGGGAACCTGACTGAACTCTATCGAATATTGAAAGGCCTAGATAGAGTGGACGTGGAGAGGATGCTTCCTAGAGTGGGGGAGTCTAAGACAGAAGGGCACAGAAATGGAAGGACATCTCTTCAGAACCCAGATGGGGAGGAATTTCTTTAGTCAGATGGTGGTGAATCAATGGAAATCAATGTAATAGACTGCACTGGAGACCAGTCACACGTACAACACACTGGAGGAATTCAGCAGGTCGGGCAGCATCCGTGGAAACAAACAGTCAACGTTTTGGGCCGAGACTCTTTATCAGGACCAGTAATCGGGTAAATTTAAAGCAGAGGTTGATAGGTTCTTGATTAGTAAGGGCGGCAAAGGTTATAAGAGGAAGGCGGGAGAATGGGGTTGAAAGGGAAAATAAATCAGCCTTGATGGAATGGCAGAACAGAAGCAATGGGCCAAATGGCCTGATTCTGCTCCTTTATTTTATGGTTTTTATGAAACGTCGGCTCTTTACTTCTCTCCATAGATGCTGCCTGACCTGCTGTGTTCCTTCAGCATTGTATGTGTGTTACTCTGGATTTCCAGCATCTGCAGGACTCCTTGTGTTTATGATCTGTGAAGTCAATTTGATGGCTTATGTCTAAATACATATTTGGGTGAACATTCCAGTTCATATTTGTCATCTTTACAGAATAATTCTTCACTCATTATGTAGACAGGCCAATTAGAGGAGAGGCCGTACTGGATCTGGTATCAGACGACAAACCTAGTCAGGTGACTGATCTCTCAATGGGTGAGCGTTTCAGAGAAAGTGCCATAGCTTCCTGAGCTTCAGCAGAGGCTTGGTCAAAGATAGTAGCAGACAATATGAGGAAGGGTTTAACTGGAAGAGGGATAATTGCAATGGTATGTGGCAGGAACTTGGGAACGTAAATTGGGAAGAGATGTTTTCAGAGAAACGTGGAGGTTGCTTAGGGAGCAGCTGCATAGAATACTGGGTAGGTTTATCCCACCAATACAGCAAAAGGATGGTAAGGTAAAGGAACTGTGGGAGACAAGAAGGGTGGAACATTTAGTCAGCAGGGAAAAGGAAGCATTCTTAAGGCTAGGAAGCAAAATCTAGGCAGGGATCCTGAGAATTGTAAGGTAGTCTCTGTGTAAAATAAAACTTGTCCTTAACATCACCTTTAAATTATCCTCTCTTGCACCTTAAATACACATCTTCTGCCAGTTGACATCTTTCCCTGTGAAAAAGATTCTGACTGTCCACCAGTTCTAGCTTCTGGTGTGTTTAACCATTTATTTTTTAACTTGTGATATAAATGCCCCTTATTATATGTAAATTTGTGGTAATATTACTTTATGTGTTGTGAGTTATGCATCTTGTGTTGGGCACCTCGGTCTGGAGGAATGTTGTTTCTTGTGGCAGTAAACGTGTACGGTTGAAATGACAATTGATTTGAATTGGATCATGCACAGATCCAATTCAAACTGCATCATCAGCGGTTGGCCTCGTCAGCAATAACGATGAGTTGGCATTCAGAAAGGAGCTGGAGAAGATTGTCAAATGGTCTGAGAACAACAACCAGATTCTCATTGTGGACACGACAAAAGAGATGATTGTGGACTTCAGGAAGGCGCAGGTCGATGACTCTCCATTGCACATTAATGGCTCTGTCATGGAAAGAGCGAAGAGCACAAAGTTTCGTGTGCACATAACAGGTGATTTAAGCTGGACACACATCTCCTTATTAAATAAAAAGGCACAGCAGTGTCTATATTTTCTGAGGAGATTGAGGTGCGCAAAGCTCCCCATCTCCATTCTAACAACTTTCTACAGGAGCACCATCAAGTGTGTTTTGTCTATCTGTGTTATTGTGTTATATGGAAGCTGCAAAGTATCAGACTGCAAAACCCTACAGAGGATAAAAATGACCGAGAACATCACTGGGTTCTTTCTCCCCTCTATTTGTGACATTTACCAGGTGCGTTGTATATGAAGGGCCTGAAGCATTATTGAGGATCCCTATCACCAATCCCACAATCTCTTTGACCCACTACCATCAGGAAGGAAGTACAGGAGCATCAGGACGAGAACTGCTGGACTGGGTAACAGCTTCTTCCCTTGGGCTATGAGACTAATGAATATCCCGGCACTAGGACAATGAGCTGTTTACTGTTTACCTGTGCTGTCTACCACATGCACATTGAATTACATTTGATTAAATTATTTGTTGTCATATTTTGTTTCATGTGCTGTGTATGATATATGTTTTGTGGGAGTACCATGGTTTGGCGGAATATTGTGTTGTTTGGTTGTTTAAGTATGTCAGAACTTGTTAAGGAAGGCCAATGCATTGTTAGCATTCATTTCAAGAGGACTAGAGTATAAAAGAAAGGGTGTAATGCTGAGCCTTTATAAGGCATTCGTCAGACCACACTTGGAGTATAGTGAGTAGTTTTGAGTCCCTTATCTAGGAAAGGATGTGGTCCAGAAGAGGTTCACTTGAGATGCCGTTAATGGCTCTGCACCTTTACTCACTAGAGTTCAGAAGAATGAGGGGAGCTCTCATTGAAACTTAACAAATATTGAAAGGTCTAGATAGAATGGATGTCAAGAGCATGTTTCCTATCATAGGGGACTCTATGGTCCATCTAATGGAGGTTGTAATGGACATCTTTGATGTCTTTTTGCATCAAACCACTATCCAGAGGACAGAAGAACACAGAACTGGAAGGGCATCTCTTTAGAATAGAGATGAGGTGGAACTGCTTTTGCCAGAGGGTGGTGGAACTGTGGAATTCATTGCCACAGATGGCTGTGGAGGCCTGTCACTGGGTACATTGCAAGTGGAGAATGATTGCTTCTTGATCAGTCAGGGCAGCAAAGGTAATGGGAAGAAGGCAGGAGAATGGGGTTGAGAGGGATCATTAAGCTGCCATGATGGAATGGCCCAATTCTGCTCCCATTCCTATGGTCTTATGAAATTTTGACTCTTTATTCCTCTCCATTGATGCTGCCTGACCCACTGTATTCCTCTAGATTTGTGTGTGTTACTCTAGATTTCCAGCATCTGCAGAATTTCTTGTGTTCATGAGCTGTGGTGTCAATTTAATGTCTAAATGCAGATGTGGGTGAACCTCCCAGCTCACATTTGTCATCTTCACTCAAGATGCAGACAGGCCGACTAGCAGAGAGGCCATACTGGATATGGTATGAAGAAACAAACCTAGTCAGGTGACAGATGTCTTGGTGGGTGAGTATTTCAGAGAAAGTGCCATAACTTCCTGAGCTTCAGCATAGGCATGGTCAAGGATGGTAGCAGACAATATGAGGAAGTAGTTAATTGGATGAGATCAAATTGCAATGATATATGACAGGACCTTGGGAAGGTAAATTGGGAACAGACATTTTCAGAGAAATGTGGACGATGTTTAGGGAGAACTTGCATAAAATAATGGATAGTTTTGTCCTACTCATTCGGGGAAGGGCTGGTAGGGTAAACAAACTGTGATTGACAAGAGGGTGGAACATTTAGTCAACAGGAAGAAGGAAGCATACTTAAGATTAGGAAGCAAAAGTCAGGTACGGCTCCTGAGAGTTGGAGTTTACGATTGAACTTAAGAGAGATAAAAGGTGACAGGAGATGACCTTGGTGAGCAGAATTAAGGAAATCTCCAAGGCATTCTACGCTTACCATAACAACAGCAAGATGATCAGAGTGAGCGGAGGACCACTCAGGGAAAAAGCGGAATCATGTAGCTGGAGTTGGAGGATGTAGGGAGTTCATTAGTGAACACTTTGCTTCAGTGTTCACCAGGGAGAGGGACTTTGATGAATGTGAGGTCATCGTAATGTAGCCTCACGTGCTCGAGCATGTTGAACTTCAGAAAGTGGAGGTTTTGGAGCTTTTGATAAACATTAGGATCGATAGCCCCTAGGACAAGACAGGATATACCTCTGATTACTATGGGTTGTGAGGAAAGAGCTTGCTGGGGCATTGACAATAACATCTGCATTCTCCCTGACCTCAAGAGTGGTACCAAAAGATTAGAGGATGGCAAATGTTGTTGCGTTGTTCAAGAAAGGTAATAGACCAGTGGTGGGCTTTCTATTGGAGAGACGTCGTAGGGACAGGATATATGAGCATTCGGAGAGGAGTATTCTGATTAGGGATAGTAACCATGGCTTTGGAGGCTGTTGCACTAGGTACATTCAAAAGAGTCTTAGATAGGCACATGAAACTAAAAAAACATGTAGGGTTATAGGCTAGGTAGGAGAGTTTCTCCAGTTCTGCCGAAGGGCCTCTGTCTGAAACGTTAACTGCACTCTTTTCCATAGACGCTGCCTGGCCTGCTGGGTTCCTTTCAGCATTTTGTGTGTGCTGCTTGGATTTACATTGGTCAAGACAATACCTTTGGCTGAGGGACTTGCACTGTGCTGAACTGTACGCCTCACTTTCTATGCTCTCAGATGATCACCCTGAATAGGATGGTGATCAGTAAGCAAGAAACAACGCAATGCAGATTTACCAGGGCGCAGCCAGAACTCGACATCTTGACTTATAGGGAGAGGCGAAATAGGTTAGGACTTTATTCTTTGGAACATAGATAATTGATAGAGGTGTTTAAATCATGAAGGGCAAAGATAACGTGGACACACTCAATCCTTTTGCCAGTGAAAAGGAACCACAGTTTTATGGAGAGAGGGGAAAGATTTTGAAGGGACCTTCTTCACACAAAGGGTAGTGCATTTGGATGAGCTGCCAGAGGAAGTGGTTGAGGCAGACACAATAATGACATTGAAAAGACATCTAGATAAGTACATGGATAAGAAGTTTAGAGGCATCTGGGTCAACTACAGGCATCTGGGACCAGTTTGGTGGGCACCTTAGTCAATATGGACGAGTTGGGCGAAAGGAGCTGTTTTTGTTTTACGCTATGAGCAGGCCAGAGTTGAAGGAGATAATGGGAAAGATCATCTTATTATGAAAGGACCTCACCTATGGAGTTTCCCATATGTCGTGCAATGCAGGAGGAGTCTAGGTTCCAATGTGCCTCAAAGAATTACTATTTATTTGAAGTATACCTGGGCATTACATCTATACCTACCTGAGACTTATAGTGAATCATTGTATTCCTGTCAGCAGGAATCCAAGCATTAACGTTGAAGTTACCCCAATAACTGCCAATTATTTTTGGTGACAAACTGTGCCTAGTTCTGCATTCTCATTCCACCTCTTCAATCCCCAGCTTTCCTAACTTCATGGCTCACCCAATAGTTGCTCATATGAAACCACAAGTAAAACCATTCAATGCCAAGTGACAAGGCCATTGTCAGATGAAAGCTACTACTTTAGCTGATGTTGTGATATCAGAGAGGTTCTGGAAAAGTTGAAGATTTTGCAGTTGAGCTAAGGACAAGCAATAAGATCTTAAGGCATAGGGGCAGAATTAGCCCATCGAGTCTGCTCTACCTGTGGCAGTGGATTCTACAGATTCACCATACTCTGGCTAAAGAAATTCCTTTGTATCTCTGTTCCAAAAGGATATCCTACTCTGAGGCCATGCCCTCTGGGCCTAGACTCCAAGAAGGGACCAATCTTCCCATAATAGCAGTACTCGATGGTGAGAGTCAGGAGAAATGGCAACACTCTACCCAGAGCTGTTTGAAAATTTAACATAGCTAAAGTCTGGCATTCCACTTATAATTTTTGTAGTATGTTTGAATTATGTATTTATCCTTGGTCCAGCATGTAGATACAAGCAGAAAGACATTAATGTCTCTACTCCCAGAAATTTGGCACGTTATTGAAGATTCTGCCGAATGTCTACAGATGTAGATGCAGAGAAGTGTTCGATGGCTCTGGGCCTGTACTCGCTGGAATTCAGAGGAATGAGGAGGGATCTCATTGAAACCTACTGAATATGGAAAGGCCTAAATAGAGTGGACCTGGAGAGGTTGATTCCTATAGTTGGAATCAGGGCAGAGCCTCAGAATAAAAGTATGTCCATTTAGAGGTGAGGAAGAATTTCTTTAGCCAAAGGGTGCTGAATCTGTGGCATTCATTGTACCAGCTAATTGGGTAAATTTAGAGTGGAGTTTGATATATTCTTCATTAGTGAGGGCATCAAAGGTTCTGGGGAAAAGGCAGGAGAATGGGTTTAAGAGGGATAATAAATCAGCCGTGATAGAATGGTGGACCGGATTTGCTAGGCCCAATGGCATAATTCTGCTCCTATGCCTCATGTAGAGTGGAAAGCATTCTGACTGATGGCCTGGTGTGGGGAATATGAGGCCACGGGCAGCAGTGGACTCAACTACCTCCATCATGGTACAGCTCACCTCAGCATCACAGGCATCTATGAGAGCCAATATCTCAGGAAGGCAACATCCATCATCAGGTCCCCCACTCTGAGCCATTTCCGCTTCTCAATGCTGCCAACAGGCAAGAAGTACTGGACCCTGATGACCCACACGTCAAGGTTCAACCACAGATTCTTCCCCACTGCCATCAGGATCCTGAACTGAGACAACAAAGCCTTCATTCTACCACAGTCTATATATTTTTGTCTCTCTCAGTTTTGTACTCGTGACATTATTTTTTGTAAAATATGTATAATTTATGTTAATTTAAGTCTATGTTAACTTATATTTTTCCTCCTCTTGTAAAGTACTGTACTGGTGCACAAAGATACTTCTCATGGCCTTTACACAGTGCATGTGTGCCATTACAATGTAGCCTTGATCTTGAGGACTGCCCAGTGTGGAAGGTATATAACAGGAACGATACAGCCAGAGACTGACCACGGAGCCTTTATTGGATTCTGACATCCGTGTGCACTTTTCAACCACGTCAAAACATCGTGGACAAACTGAGTAGTCTTATCCATAGTGCTTAGTACCAAAAATATCAGGTTCTTTGTTTTCTTTCTCCCCTTTTGTTGTTTCAAATACAGTCCATTCGATATGTAAAAAAAAGTGGTTCTTGTGTAAGCTTGAAAGGAGATGAATTGCACTGATGGGACAGTTCCAGGATGGGATATCTTGGCTGTTTCAGGTGTTCAGCGACTCATAAACATTTGCACCACTTCTGGGAAAGAAATACCAGTACAAAAGTGTCAAATCCAAGCCGTACGGAATGTTTCACAAGAAGATTTGATGAACCGGCCACTTATTTCTAAAAGCTTTACTTCCAGGACTTTTTAAGCACTCACAGCTCCTCCCAGCGTAATCCTTCCCTCCACCACCCCCAACTCCTACACCAGTTCTGGGCACCTCGTTATAGCGGGGATGTGGAAGTCTTGAGGAGGGTGCAGAGCGGATTTACCAGGATGCTGCCTGGAGTGGAGGGTATGTTTTATGAGGAAAGGTTGAACAATCTCTCTTTGGAGAGAAGGATGATGAGAAGTGACTTGATGGAGATACCCATGATGAGAAGAGCCATAGATCGAGTGGACAGCTGGAGACCTTCACCAAGAGCAGAAATGGCTAACATGAGGGGCCATAATTGTAAGGTGATTGGAGGAAAGTAAAGGGGGAGTAGTGAATGTCAGAGGTAAGATGCACATGGATGATGAAAAAGATGGAGTGCTCTGTAGGAGGGAAGGGATAGGTTGATCTTAGAGTAGGTTAAAAGTTGGGTACAACACTGTGGGCCAAAGGGCATGCACTGTGCTGCAACAGTTTGTGATCTGTGTTGTGTTCAGCCTCTCCTTCCTGATAACTGTGCCTCTGTGAGCGCTCTGTGTAGTCCCTACCGGCCACCCTGTAACAGCCTCCCCCAGACACAAACCCCACTGTCAGAAGAGGCTGGACAACCACCTCGCCCGGACACAGAAACCCCACTCTCAGAGGAGGAACTCTTGCCGCTGGAAATAGCACTAGCTCCAGCTTCCAAGAGAAATGAAAATGCAGCAAGATCAGGCCATCCATATCCCCCACCCCAAGCCCGAGGGGGCTGTCCGCGTCCCCCACTCCAAAGCCTGCCCTATCATTCATCAACATTGTGGCTGATCTTGTGTCTCAGTTCCATTTTCCTGCTCTCTCCTCATCCCTCAATTCCCTAATGACTAGCAATTCATCAATCTGTGATTGTACTATATTTGGCCATTCCATCAGAATGATTGGTTCCAAGTTCAAGAATACCTTCCCTGTACTGCCATGGGGAGAAAGTTCAAACCCATACCAGCTCTCACTCTTAAAGAAAGACAATAAGTTCTGGCCTTGCCTGTGAAGCCCTGACCCTGTAACGAGTGAGCCACTGGCCCCTTCAGCCTTACGCACACGTTGTCGATTTAAATAACTCACAGTTAAAATGAGGACTGATACTTTTTGCTCAGTTCAGTCGGAAATGGGGAAAGAAACGTTAAGGTTCAGCTGCAACTGTTTAGGCTTTCCCTATTCGTATGGTGTTGAAGCTCAGAACATCATGAAAACCAGCCTCCCCTCCACGGACTCTCTACTTCTCAAGTAGAGCGGCCGAAGTAACCAAAGACCCCTCCTGCCCCAATCCCCTGGTAGGACTGGATGAACTGCTGACCTCACAATCGACCTCATCGTGACCCTTGCACCTTCTTGTCTGCCTGCACTGTACCCTCTCCGTAACTGTAACCCTTTATCCTGCACTCTGCTATTGCTGCTCCCTTGTCCCACTTTGACGTGATGAAATGGGTGAGATGCAAAACAGTTTTTCACTGTACCTCAGCACATGGGGCAAAAATAAACCAGTTTATTTACCCCAAACTGTTGCATCAAGAAGCTGTAATGTTGGTTTTGGCTAGAATAACCCACCCCGAGTTACATTTCTCCCACTCTGCACTTCCCCTTTCTAAAATGTCTTTATCAGAACCCATTGCAAAGCAGCGGATGGTTCGAGATCGCTTCTGTGTGGAGAATGGGCCACAGGCGAGCGAGGGACAAATGGACGTCACAAGTTAGGAGCCACACAACACGAAACAGACTGGGATGCAAAGGAACGGATGAAAGAAGAGAGCATACCATCGGGATCCCTCTTAAATAGACATGATGTGTTTGACAAATGCTGAGAAAGAAAGTAAGAATGAATTAGTAAGATGTAAAGATAGAATACTGGAAAATCAAAATGAAACACCAAGGGAAATGAGGAGCTCATATAAGCACATACCCTCATAGTTGATGCAGCCATTGGGGTCTTCCTGTCCTTTCAGCAGCTCTTCCACCTGCTCTTCTGACAGCTTCTCACCTGGCAAACACACACAAGTATCAGTACGTCACCCCTTCTGTTACAACGGGCACTGAGATCGTATTCCTTCCCTATTCTGATGAAAAATCTTGGCCCTGATTTTATGCATCGAGTTGCTATCACAGGATCATCTGATTAGACATTTGCATTAAACAGCAGTTGCACCTCACAAAGTGACCAGTGAGTGTGTGCACTCTGGATTTGGTGTTGTTAAGCCTGGGATGCTAAACCAGAAAGCAGGCGTGTATTCCAGGTACGGGGAAACATTGGGACACAAGCAAACAGTATAAATAAAGAACTGCCAGGAGTGAACAGGTCACTCCTACCAAAAACCTCTTGAAACTTTGGCGAGGATTTTGTCCTTTCAATGACTACGAGTTTTGAAAATCTCGAGTACAGCCACTTAACTACAAGTCATAAGACATAGGAACAGAATTGGGCCATTCAGCCCATCAGGTCTCTCCTACTATCCCACCATGGCTGATTTATCATCCCTCTCAACCACATTCCCTTGCTTTCTTTCCATAACCCCTTACTAATCAAGAACCTATCAACCTCCGCTTTAAATATACCCAATGACTTGGCCCCTGTAGCTGTCCGTGGCAACAAACTCCACAGATTTACCACCTTCTGGCTAAAGAAATTTGTCAGTATCTATAAATCAGACAGGTTACCTAGAACAATGTTTCACATAATTCCCCAGCACTCTTATTCCATAGTATCTACACTCCTCTGCACAGCATATACTGTTTCCTCACAGCCCTGGGTCACTGCACTGACCGACACCCACATACGAACACAGAATTGGTGTTTTGGGCTGGGGTCCTGATGAAGGGCCTTGGCCCAGAATGTTGACTCTCTATGACCTGCTAAGGTCTCTCCAGCATTTTGTGCGTGTTACCCTGGTTTCCCAGCACCTGCAGAATTTCTGGTGTGTATAACTTGGATAAGAGTGTAGGTGGTGTGGTTAGTAAGATTGTGGTGTTGGCAAAATTGCTTGTTCAGAGGACAGTGAAGTAGGTTGTCTACAGGTTACAGCAGGGAAAGTGGCCAAAGGAATAGCAGATGGAATTTAACTCAGACAAGTATGAAGTGACACACTTTGAGAAGTGACACCACGGTAGAATTTATACAGGGAATGACAGTGCCCTGGGGTGCATTTTTGAATTATGGTCACTATAGTCTGGGGAGAACAAGTACATACCAATAGATGTACTGAAAATGGCGAAGTAGGAAGAAAGGGTGAGATTTAGAGACTAGCTTCATTTGTCGCAGGTACATCAAAACACACAGTGAAATGTGTCGTTTGCCTCAAATCAAATCAGCGACGATTGTGCTGGGGGGCAGTCTGTAAGTGTCTCCATGCTTCTGGCTCCAATGTAGGATACCCACAACCTACAAACCCTAAACCTAACCACGTGTGTTTGTACTGTGGGAGGGATCTGGAGCACCCTGAAGAAACACATGTGGTCACGGGGAGAATGTACAAACACCTTTCAGACTGTCAAACTCCAATCAGTGATCACTGGCGATGCAAAGCAATTGCATTAACCGCCATGCTAGTGTACTGTCCTGTGAAGAACGTGCACAGCATGCTTACCTTCATCGGCTAAAGCACTGACTACAAGAATTGGCATGCAGTCAGAATCTAGAACATAAAACAGCACAGCACAGAAAGAGGCCCTCTGACCCTTAATGTCTGCGCCAAATTAAATCTATTCTGCCTGTTCTGAACCATATCCCTCGATTCCCTGTATAGTCCTGTGCCCATCTAACAACCACTGTCATATCTGCGTCAACCACCACCTCTGGCAGCCCATTGCAGGCAACTCAGTGGAAAATAAAACCTGTCCTTCACATCACCTTTAAATTATCCTCCTTCTCACCATAAATACGTGTCCTCTACTAGTGAGCATTTCTCCCTGGGGAGAAGATTGTGACATGTGAAGCACCAATAGCATTATACTGTTTACTTTTTAAACTTGAGGCATAAATGTTAATTAATTTGTGGTAATATTACTTTCTGTGTTGTGTGTGAGTTATGTACTGTGTTGTGCACCTCGGTCTGCAGGAACGTTGTTTCATGCGGCATTATACACGTGCAAGGTTAAAATGACTTGTGCTTGAACTATGCCTCTCACAGTGTCATAACCTTCTATCAGATTTCCCTTCAACTTCTGCCAGCTCAGAGGGAAGAACTGACATTTGACCGAACTCTCCATGCAGCTCATACCCTCTAATCCAGGCAGCATCCTGGTTACCCTCTTTTACACCTTCTCCAAAGCCTCTACACCCTTCCTGTAATAGGGTGATTAGAAGTGCACATCATACATTTCAGTGTGGCCTAAACATAGTTTTACATAGCTGCAACATGACTTCCTTTTTCTTATACTCAGTGTCCTGACCAATAAAGGCAAGCATTCCATATGCCTTCTTCACCACCCTCTCTACTGCATGGGCACTTTCAGGGAGCTATGGGATTGGACTCCAAGTTCCCACTGTATATGAATGCTGTTGAGGGTCCTGCCATTAACAGTGTACTTTCCCCTTCCACTTGACCTCCCAAAGTATAACGCCTTCCACTTGCTTGGATGAAAATTCATGTGCCATGTCTAACTGGTTGATGCCCCCCTCTACAACGTCCAGCAATCTTCGCATCATCTTCAAACTTACTAACCCACTTGCCTACATTTTCATCTAAGCCATTTAATTACATCTCAGACAAGTTGTTTAGAACATTGGATGGGCTGCATTTGGAGTATTGTGTGCCATTCCGTACACCATACTATGGGAAAGATGAGATTAAGGTTGAGACACTTCAGGGAAATTTCATTAGGATGTTACTGGGAATGGAGGGCTTGGGTTATGAGGAGGGATGAGATAGGTTGGGTCTACTTTGGCTGGAGTGTGGGATTTCAGAGGTGGTCTGATGAAAGGGCAGATAACTAGAGTCCGTTTCCTCTGCTGGAGTGTCTAAGACTAGAGGTGAAAGGGAAGAGGTTTATAAAAGATCTGAGGAGTAAGTTTTCCACCTCAGTTGTAGTTATCTGGAATGTGCTGCCAGAGGGGATAGTGGAGGCAGCAACAGGAAGGACATTTAATTGAGCTGGACATAGAGGGACATGGAATTAATGCATGCAGATGGAATTGGTATGGATTGGCATGATGGTGAGCAGAGAGGCCTGTTTCTATGCTGTACATTTCTCTAATTTTAATATCCTGATGCATAACACAAGGGACTCATTGCTTGCTAGATTCATTTTTACTTATTTTCTCTGCATTGTTTCAGTCTCACTGTTCCTTTTGGTCGTCTCTGTCCAGTTTTACCATTCACTTTTATTCAAATACTATTTAAGCTGGGAAGTCCACCTAGAAATATGAGGTGGTAAGTGTAGTCCCTTCAGGCTGTTCCACTAGGCAAGTAGATCTTTCCTGATCTCTTACATCAGTACTACACTCCTGCCTGAGGCCAATTTTGGTAAATTACTTCACTACTGTCAATTATGGAAAACCCTGAACATCCTCTACATAGCACCATCCAGAGACAGAGAAGCAATTTCAGCGACAGGTTGCTATCGATGCAATGTTCCTCAGACTGGATGAAGAGGTCAATACTCCCCAATGCCATTCGGCTTTACAATTCAACCGCCAGGAGTAAGATATGTTAAAGTGCCGGGGTTAGGACTCAATGTATTTAAGTAAACTACTTAAGAACTTTTTAAAAGCTATTATTAATGCTTTTTGAGAGGGTGATTTTAGATGCATATCATATTTTTACTGAGTTAGGTATTGTATGTAATTAGTTTTGCTACAATAAGTGTATGGGACATTGGAAAAAATGTTGAATTTCCCCATGGGGATGAATAAAGTATCTATCTATCTATCTATTTTCATATTTTGGAAGGTGCAGTGGAAAATTCGCCTTGGATGCTGTTCACACTGATCTATTCCTTACAACAGTGCATTGAGGTAGTACAGGGAAAAAGAATAGAGCACAGAATAAAGTTTTACAGTTACAGCAAGCATGCAGTGCAGGAATGGTCTGATGGTCTGAGATCGTAACGACTTATTTCCTGCATAATTTCAAAAAATCTAATGATCTTTCTTTCGAATGAATTCAGTGATGGAGTTTCCACTGTCTTCCAAGGCGTGAATATCAACGTTTACCTCTCACTGAGTAAAGAAATACTTTCATCTCAGCCCTAAGTGATTTACCCTTGTTTCGACTGTGCCCCCACATCCTGGATAACTTAACTAGGAACATCACCCTACCCCACATTTGCATGTTAAGCCCTATTACAGATTCTGTAAATTTTAAGTGGGTAATTCTAAATTTCTTACTCAATCACCTTCCTTACCTCTCAAATTCTAGCATCTACAGTGTCCTGTTTCCACTTAACACCTTCCAGCCTGTTTTGCTCCCCTCTCCACCCCCTGGCTCTACCTGCTTTGTTTCAGTATCTTGTTTCTTCCTATCACAGACCAGCTACTGTCTCAAAACTCACAAAATGCTAGAAGAACTAGTAAGTCAGCCAGCATCTATGGAGAGGAATAAATTGTTGACATTTTGGGCTAAGGCCCTACAAGATGACTGGAAAGGAAGGGGGAAGAAGCCAGAATTTGAAGGTGGGGGTCAAGGGGGAAGGTGTACAAGGTGATAGGTGATGCCAGGTTGGGGGGGGGGGGGAAGGTGGGTGGTTGGGGAGGGGGAGAGCGAGAAGCTGGAAAGTGATAGGTGCAAGAGGTGAGGGGCTGAAGAAGTATTAATCTGATAGGAGAGGAGAGCGGACCATGGGAGACAGGGAAGGAGGTGGGGCACCAGAGGGAGTTGATGACCAGATGAGGAGAGAGGGTAAGAAGGGAGCTATAACGGGGAAAAGAAAAAGCGGGGGGGAAGGAGAAAATTTATCAGAAGTTAGAGAAATTGATGTTCATGCCATCTCCATCGAAGTCTCCCAGCTCCATCCCTCCCTCTCCCTGGCTCCATCTTCCCATCATCTCCCTCCTTCGCTGGCTCACCTAAAGCCTGTCAGCCCCTGTCTTGTGCTTTAATACTGACTATCTCCACTCTGCACTACCAGTCCTGATGCAGGTACCAACCTGAAATATTGGCCATGCCTTTCCCCCCACAGATACTGCCGAGTTCCTCCAGTAGTCTGTGCTTGACTCTCTGTCCACGCTGTTACACTACTCCAACTGTGTATATCAAACCTTATTCACCAACTCCCTTTGGAACCTTATCAAAGGCCATCTAAAATCCGAAAGCACCACATCCACTAATCCCTCCTCACTCAGACTTCTAGATATACGTATCCTCAAAGAACTCCAGCTTTGTCAAACATGATTTCTCTTTCCCTACTTTGTTTCCTCTACTCAGTCATGATTTTTTTAATGTCTTGTCACCACATTCCACATTATAGCTGTTTCCCAATGACTAAAGTCAGACGGCCAGATTGGTAGTCTGCAGTTCTGCCTTGCTCCTTTCTTAAAATGTCAGGCCATATTTGCAACCCTCCAATGACAGAAATAATTCCTGAATCTGTAGAGTCATAGAAGATGACACTTCCACAGCCACCCCTTTCAAAACCTTTGCAATTTAGATTATGGGTTGCTGGGGATTAATTTCCAGACTCATTAATCTCGCCGGGAGTATTCCTTTACATTTAAGGATCCTGTTGACCCGTTCCAATACATATTAAAGTTCCATACACTTTTTCCAGGAACAGGAAGTGTTTTTTTTCCTGACTTTGCGAAGATGCTTTCTTTGAGCAACACTTGCCAAGCACTAGGCACCTGATTATTTGTGGGATTTTGCTGAGAACTAACCGGGCAAATTAATCCAACGTTGTCCACTGTGCTATGAAGCTGCTTAGTCTTTCAGGGCCACACAAGTGTACATCCCCATATATTCCAGATTTAGCCAAAATACTTCAAGGCAAACTTTCATTGGCAACAGAACCATGACAGTAACCAGTAGTGGAAGATTCTCTACAAGATTTTGAAAAAATTATCCCTCTTTACTTTCAAACTCCGTTTTGCTTGAATGGCATTTACTTTTCGTATGCTAAGAGCTGGTGCTTTAATGTTGTCAGTGGGTGGCTTCCTTACCCAGTGTGGCCAGAACGTGGCGAAGTTCAGCGCCCATCACTGTGCCATTGCCTTCCTTGTCGAAAACACGCAGACCTTCAACAAAGTCCTCAAAGGATCCCTGGTCTTTGTTGTTAGCCATGGTCTGAAGCATGGGAAGAAACTGGTCAAAATCAACACTTTTTCCGGTCATCTCTGAAAGGGGAACACACCAAAATGAGTCATTGCAAGTAAATCAGATCCTGGCAGTATGACTTTGTAGAATTTTAGTTACACGGTGTGGGATAACATTCATCCCATCCATTGTGTCCGGGAGACCTACCCTCTGCACTGGGGTTGTTCAGGATCTTCTTCACTTCCGCGTTGGTTGGATTCTGACCGAGAGCTCTCATGACATCTGCCACTTGGCTGAGGGTGATCTTGCTGTTACCAGTCCTGTCAAACAGGAGGAAGGCCTCCTTGAAGTCTGAAGGGTAGAGAACACGACATAAGATGGGTAGGATTGGAAAGAATACATTGAACTATGGCCACACTGAAATCACTGGTCAAGTACCAGCCTGCACAATCCGATAATTAAGAGTGGCACAGAGAGCAGAAATATGCTGAAAATGGGGGGGTGGGAAACCAGTGGGAACCTTTGACATGTGTGCAATACAGAGGGGCAAACCTGCCCCCACTCATTCGTGAATCCAATTTCAAGTTCAAGTTAATCCCCAGAAGTCTTCTCTGGTGAGGCGTGAGCTTAAGTGGCCAGCATGCGGAGAAAAATTCCACGGACTACAGATGGTAAACACACGAGATTCTGCAGATGCAGGAAATCCAGAGTAGCACACACACAAAATACTGGAGGAACTCAGCAGGTCAGGCAGTGTCTATAGAGAGGATTAAAGAGCTGATTTCAATTGATGAAGTTTCCCAGCCAAAAAAGTTGGCTCTTTATTTCTCTCCATAGATGCTGCCTGACCTGCTGAGTTCCTCCAGCATTTCGTATCTGCAGATGGAGGAGTGTGGACGTCTCAAAGACGCATGGGTGTTCTTGGGTAGAGCCGATAGGCTGACACTGATCCACACTGCTTGAGGTACCTTCTCTGTGAGCTACAGCATTGGCCAGTCACCCAGTTTTGTACTGAACTGCACTAGAAAGTGCAGTTGCTGGACGAAAGGTGGATGAGTCTAACTGTGTCTCTATACAGACGCTGCCCGATTCAGACCCTCATACGGGTCTACACCAGCTCTCATAGCAACTGGATTTCTCCACCCATTTTCCTGTAACTCTGCCCCTCACACCTGCTGACCAAGAACCAGCCCCAGTCTGCCAACCAGCGGCCCATACTTGCTGCTGGTCACAGCAGCCAATTACCTTTTTGACCCAAACAGCTTCGGAAGATAGGAGGAAACCAAAGCCAGTTTCAGCCAGGACTGATGTTAGAACTCTAGGTATTCAGGAAAGGGCACAGTTCACGTGTTCAGCTCCAGTAATGTTACGCTACTCATCAGCAAACGTGGGGAACAAATGTGTCCCCCACCCACCCTTTCAATGTCTCCGTGCAGCTTGACGTTTCATTGCTAAGGTTTCTGCAGAGTGCCTTCCGCTACCTGCAAGGATTTTGCACGTTCTCCCTGTGACCGCACGGGTTTCTTCCCAGTGCTCTAGTTTCCTCCCATATTCCAAAGACATACTAAATGATAAGTTAATCGGCCATTGTAAATTGTCCCGTGATTAGACTAGGATTAAATTGGGAGATTGCTGGGTGGTGTGGTTCAAAGAGCCAGGAGGGCCTTTTCTGCACTGTATGTCGATAAATAAAAAATAAATAAAATTATCATTGCATCACTAAATATATCGATTAGGGGAAGAGGCTGAGAGAAGAACCAAGGGAACCATTCCTCAGGGTCCAGGGAAGGTGCAGGTGGCCGCAACGTTGTCCTAGCCAGACCAGCCATGGCACCTGAACAGGGGTGCAATGATCATCTTTGAAATGATCAATGTTCCACTTAACTTCGAGTTCTTACTGGCAGGGCAGTTTGGGCCCTCCCACAGCACCTGGCAGTGGCTGTACAGCAGCAAACACAGGCTTGTGGCTTGATCACTGACCCTCCTTCCTACACACGCACACGGTAGTGTAGTGGTTAGCGCAGCGCTTTACAGTTCCAGCAACCTGGGTTCAATTCCTGACCCTGCACGTAAATAGTTTCTATGTCCACCCCGTAACCACGTGGGTTTCCTCTGGGCAGTCTGCTTTCCTCCCACAGTCCCAAAATGTATCGGTTGCTGGTTAATTGGTGATTGTAAATTATCCCAATAACAGGCGAGGGTTAAATCAGGGGACTGCTGGGTGGCAGGGCTTGAAGGGCCAGTTCCCAATAAATAATAATTCAAAATGCCAGTGTGCGCCCACACATGCATGCATACTTCCCTGTGGATCCAGTGACCAATCTTAAAGCTGTAAGATGCTGGAGCACAATTAGGCCATTCAGCCCATTGAATCTGCATCACCATTCTACCCTGGCTGATTTATTATCCCTCTCAATCCCATTCTCCCGACTTTTCCCAGTAACCTGTGACACCTTTACCAATCAAGAACCTATCAACCTCTGCTTTAAATTTACCCAATGACTTGGCCTGGACAGCTGTCAGTGGCAATAAATATCACAGTTTCTTCACCTTCTGGCTGTAGAAGTTCCTCTCTGCCTCTATTCTATTACCTTATAATAAATCAATAAATAATCTCACGCACATCTGCCCAGACACTAGATATGATTCCTGCCCACAGACGCCTATGGCCCACTAACGCTACCCATCCTCCACACTCTGCTCCAGAGCAAATCTACAGCACACAACGCAGCCTCTCTCAACAAATGTTCCCAGACAAATATATTCCCGTCCCACAGGTGGGCAGTACCCGACCACTCACTGATGTATACTCAGCCACATCACAGAGGGGCAGAGACCTCCCGCCCACAGACGGGCAGCGCCCATCGACGCTCCTAGCCCAACCTCCCCTCCCCTCCCCTCCCGCCGAGCCCGGTTCCGGGCCGTGGCCGCCTCCTGCGCCGGCTGGCCCGGCGGTGTGCGCTGCGGGGTCCGCTGCTCACCTTCCTGCTGCTCCGCAGAGAACTCGATCTGAAAGAGAGAGAGAGAGGGAGAGGTTTGGAGCGGTGGAGAGGGAGCCCGAGCCGGGGGTTAGAGCGGCCGGGGGTTGGGGGGGGGGTATGTAGGGCAGCCCCCGGCCCGGGACCCCGGCCTCACTTACCGGCAACCTCGTCTGCTGAGAACGACTGCAAAGAGAAGAAGAAAACAGAGGTTGGAAATATTGCAAATGCAGCGGTACCGGGACAGTGAATTGCAGAGGGCAGCGTGGCGACCTACCATGGCTGGAGCGGCAAGCGGCGAGCGAGGAACGGCGCTGAGTTCTTCCCGAGGATGGAACTGCCGCACCCCGACGCCCGCCCTCTTATTGCCCGCAAGTCGGTGACGGGGCAGCGGATCGGGTGTCGTCGCGGCACAAGCCCACCTCCTCCGCCCGAGTTCTTTAACTTTCTTAGGGCAGGAGCAGTGCGCCTGAAATACCCGCCCAGCCTATTTTTGGAGCATCGGAATCCTAGGAGAGAGTCTGCGACATGTCAGCACTTTCTCCGGACCTTTCGTGTGCACCCCGGTGCTCCCTGCTGTAAAAGGAGCCTTGGTATTTTTATGGGCAGCTATTGATGTCAGGGAAATGAGACAGGTGCAACCCAAGGAATTCTTCCAGGGTGGCAGTGTCCACTGGGAGGATGTATGCACAGGCTGTGTAAGGAGATATGGACAGGCTAAGTGATTGGATAAGATCAGGACATGTGGAACTCATGGTACAAAAGCAAAGGGATCTAGAGTCAAGTCCCTGCACACAGTAAAGGGCCCTCTTGCCGCTGGTCTACAGGCACGTTGACATTGTAATAACCTTTTGATGGTGAAGTGTTTGGGGTTGAAACATTAGTTTTGTGTTGACAGTTTTTAGGTGACTGTAAAGATGTGAATGTTCGCTGAATATGGATATAGCCACCTTTGACGATGTAACAGTCTAAAATATTTTTACTTGTGCATACATGTTTTATATGGTGAGAAGACTGAGCGGTTTGAACGCAGCTGTGAGGATCTATACACAAACCTACAAATTGAAGGACATCTAAAAAAAACAGGATAATCGGGTAAAACCAACATGGTTTTGCGAAAAGGGAAATTACGTCCAGCCACGTTATTGGAGAAGAATATTGCGGAATATTGGTACCTTGGGTTGGCACAAATAGAAAGATGACGGGAATAGTGCCACAAGCGTGCCTTTATGTGTTTAGCAAGATGTAATCGGTGGTGATGGAGCATTTTTGCCGGTTCCTGTGCTGTCGGTTCTACCTTTTCACTTTTGGAGGTGCTGGCAAACCAGGTCTTCCTCCAGCACAACAACCCTTCAACATTCTCTGCTCTCGTTTTCCTGTGCGATTCCCAGCTCACCCCTATTCCACCTTTATCTACCAGGAGCCCAATATACACATACCACTTCTTTCCCCCTGTCACTTCTGCAGGATGTTCCTTAAATTATAACTTTTTAACCATGCTTTTTATTGCCCATTCCAAAAGCTCCTCAAAGACTCAATTACAAATTTTAATTGATACTGCTCAGTGAGGCCACTGGAATGTTTCACCCCAGTGAAGACATTATATAAAAGTGTTACAGAATTGTACAGTATAAAAATGGGCCTTCCAGCCCACTGAGTTCAGGCTATCAGTCTTCAACGTGGAAGACACTGGCAACTCACCAGAAATTCAAGAAAGTCAGGGAGCATATGTGGTTGCTATTACTAAGGAGAAGGTGCTTGGGAAGCTGAAAGGTCTGAAGGTGGCTAAGTCACCCGGACCAGATGGGACTACACCCCAGAGTTCTAGAAGAGGTAGCTGAAGAGATTGTGGAGGCATTAGTAGTGATCCTGCAAGAATCGCTAAACTCTGGAATAGTTCGAGAGAACTGGAAACTTGGAAATGTTGCTCTGCTTTAAGAAGGGAGGGAGGCAAAAGTTGTGAAATTATAGGCCAGTTAGCCTGGTTAGTAAGATGTTAGAGTCCATTACCAAGGATGAAGTTTTGGAGTATTTGGAGGCACACAATAAAATAGGCCAGCATGGCTTCCTTAAGGAAAATCTTGCCTGAATTATTTCAGGAAGTAACAGGCAGGATAGACAAAGGAGATTCAGTGGATGTTGTTTGCTTGGATTTTCAGAAGGTCTTTGACCAGGTGCCTCACATGAGGCTGCTAGACAAGAAAGAAGCCCATGGGCAGGAAAGTAACTAGCATGGATAGAAGATTGGCTGACTGGCAGGAGGCAAAGAGTGGGGATAAAGGGAGCCTTTTCTGATTGGCTGCTGGTGACCAGTGGTGTTCTGCATGGGTCTGTGTTGGGACCACTTCTTTTCACATTATATGTCAATGATTTGATAGATGAAATTGATGGCTTTGCAGCCAAGTTTGAGAATGACCCAAAGACTGGTGGAAGGACAGATAGTGCTGAGGAAGCAAGGAGTCTGTAGAAGGAATAGTAGAATGGACAGAGAAATTGCAGATGGAATAGACTTTAGGGAGGTGCATGGTCATGCACTTTGCTAAAAGGAATAAAGGAGTGAATTATTTTCTAAACTGAGAGTGAATTTCCAAATCAGAGATACAAAGGGAATCGGGAGTCTTAACTTCTGGCTACCTTGCAGGTTGCGTCAGTAGTAAGGAAGGCAAATGCAGTGTTAACATTCATTTCCAGAGGATTAGAATATAAAAGCAAGGATATAATGCTGAGACTTTAAAAGGGTTGGTTGGAACCCCGTTTGTAATATTCTGAGCAATTCTGGGCCCCTTTATCTAAGGAAGGACTCATTTCATTGGAGTGGCTCCAGTGCGGATTTACAATAATTATCCCAAGAATTAAAGGGTCAACATATTAGGTACCCACTCTGAACTGGTACTTGCTGGAGATTAGAAGAATGGGGAGAGGGAGGGTTCTCGTTGAAACCTGCAGAATATTGAAAGGCCTGAATAGAGTGGACATGGAGAGGATGTTTCCAATAATGAGAGAGTCCAAGACCAGTAGGCATAGCCTCAGAAAACAAGGACACCCCTTTAGCACAGGGTGGTGAATCTGTGAAATTCACTGCAATAGACGGCTGTGGAAGCCAGTCATTAGATACATTTGAAGTAGAGGTTGATAGGTTCTTGATTAGTAAAAGGTTATGGGAGGAAGCCAGGAGAATGTGGTTGAGAGGTAAAATAAAACAGCCATAGTGGAGCAGACTCGATGAGCTGAATGGTCCAATTCTGCTCCTAAGTCTTTTGGTCTATCTATACGAAGCTATATTAAGCTATTATTAATGCTTTTTGAGATAGTGATTTAGATGCATATCATATTTTTTACTGAGTTAAGTATTGTATGCAATTAGTTTTGCTACAACAAGTGTATGGGACATTGGAAAAAAAAGTTGAATTTCCCCATGGGGATGAATAAAGTATCTATCTATCTATCTAATCCCACTTACCTCCACTAACTCCATATCCCTATCTGCCTTGCTCATTCAAGTACCCATTTAGAAGACTCTTAAAAGTTGTTCCTGCATCCACTACTTCCTCTGGCAGCTCATCCCTTATACCAGCCTCTGTGTGAAAAGTGTATCCCTCACATCACCTTGATACCTCCCCCTCCAAACCAATGCTTTGTATAACTGTACCACAGCGACTCAGGTCTTATGCTCAAATGTGTTATATAATGGCTACAAAATTGGACAACATTGCAGCTAAAGTACTGAAGACCTGCTCTTCAGAACTAGCTGCACCTCCATTCAAAAAGGTAGAAGAAATCTGGTTTGTTTCATTGCAATCCAATCATTATTCTCTCAACACACTGACCAGTGGGCACCCATCCATAATAGTCCCATCTTGGCCTGTTGTCTTCAATGCCCAGACAAGTCCCACACACAGTCAGCAACTCTGTTTCCACTCTTCTCACTGGCAGTGCATTTCAGGTAATTACCACCCAGAGTGAAAAAGGTCCACCTCAGAATCTTTTATTCCATACCCTAAACTATCTTCCTTTTCCTACTTCTGGCTTCCTGCAGTCCCCTGTTAACCTCCTCCACTCCAGGAAGAACAGGCCGAGCCTGTCCAGTCTCTCCTCACCCCAGGTAACATCCTAGTGACTCTCCTCTGCACCCTCTCCAGTAATATAACATCTTCCCTGTAGTGTGGTTTAAAAGTGAAGTGCCACTAACTCACCAATGACTTCCTCAAGATAAAGGTAAAGATTAGCTTTATTTGTCACAGGTATATCAAAATAAACAGTGAAAGGCATCAAATCATATCAACGGGGATTGTGCTGGGCAAGTGACCCCATGCTACCAGCACTATCATGACTCGTCCACAATTTACTAAACCCATCTTGTACGTCTTTGGAATGTGGGAAGAAATTGGAGTACCTGGAGGGTGCTCCTTACAAACTCCTTACAGGCGATGGCGAGAATTGAACCCTGATCTTATGGTGTTGCACAGCCCTACATTACTGAGCATTTTTGGTTTTGTCAGGAGCACTTTGCCCCAGCCCTCCACAAGCAAGGTGACAGACTGCCCTGGACTTTTATGGCATCATGGTGATTGAAACCATCAAAGACAAAGCATCACCTCAGACATCCTTAATCTCCAGCCCCTCCACCACTGACACACAGTGACTGCTTTGTGTACCACCTACAAAATACTCTGCAGTGTTTTACCCAGGCTACTCTGGGAGCTTCTCCTAAACCAGCCAACCCCCTCACTTAGAAGGACAAAGACATCAGGTGAATGGGAGCACCACTACCTGTGCGATCCCTTCCAAGTCACACAACATCCTGACTTATAGAGCACTGTAGCACAGAAACGGGCCCTTTGTCCCATCTAGGCTGTGCCAAACTATTATTTGCCTAGCCCGTGACCCACACTTGGACCATAGCCCTCCATACTCCCCAGCCATGTATTCATCAAAACCGCCCTATTGTGTTGTAATCAAAACCACATCCGCCACTTCCACTGGTAGCTTGTCCCACACTCACGCCACCCTCTGAATGAAGAAGTTCCCCCTCAGGTTCCCCTTAAATATTTCACCTTTCACCCTTAACCCATGGCCTATGACCTCTAGTTCTAGTCTCATCCAACCTTGGTGGAGAAAAAACCTGTTTGCATTAACCCTATCTATAGTCCTCATAACTCATATGTATATCATTAGTTTTCACTTCACGGAGTCTAAATCCTGAAGTGCTCTCTGCAGCAGAACCATGGGAGTATCTACAGCAGAAGACATGCAGTACAGTAAAGCCCACCACCACCTTCTCAAGGTTTGCTTGGGTTAGGACACAAAGGCTGATCTTGCTGGTTATTCCCCAAAGCCCAAAAATTAATAAAAAGGAATAAACTTCTACCATTACCAGAAATTAGTCACGGAATCTGTGAGCATCTTCACCCTAGGTTTAATACCGCATTCAATTAAATGCCAAAGATTTACTTGTGATTTACAGCAGAGGAAAAGAGCATTTCCCCACGTGTATGATATATACACAATGCAAATCCGCTACACTAATCTCTTCTCCCTTCTTCGTCAAAACTAAACAACACAGTATTTGCTATCGTCCCCCGCAATGTATTTGCCTGGCTTTACTTTAGGCACATTTCTGCCGTTCAGTTCAACAGCACCTGATTCTAATCAACTTTGTGCTAAAGCAGTGTCTCAGAATTCCTTGGAGATGGCACTGCTGGAATCTGGAGCAAGGATATACTGCTGGAAGAATTTAATGAGTCAAGTCATCGTCAGTGGGGACAAAGGGAGAGTTAACATTCAGGATCAAGACCCTGCACCGACCCTGAAGGTTTCAACCTTAAACACCGACAATCTCTTTGCATCATTAGATCCTGTTCAACATGTTGAGTTTACTTCCAGCTATTCATTCTCCAAATTCCTTATTGCATTATTTATTAACCATTGTTTTGCAATTCCTAATTTTGGACCTGACCACCAAAGGGAATATCTCTTCCACATCTACAGTATGTAAGCAAACACTTCCTAATCTTACAGACAGTGCTTAGGTGGCGCCTTGGTCTTTTCTGTTATGAATAGAGGAACAGCTTTCATAGCTGTAACCAGCAGGTTTTGAGAAAGTCCCTCTTAATCTTCTCTGGGGCCTCATGTCAAGGACAATGTGCATTATTCTAACCATGGATCTAAGCAAAGTTTCAGACAACCTATGTTAAATTCTCCATCTGTTCATCTGTATGGTGTCTCCTGAACCCATTAACTCATAAACCTATCGTGTTCATCCCCTGCACCCCAACAGCTTAGATTCTTTACTGAATATATTTTCTAAGCAATAGGTACTCTATTTCCTCCAAGCAAAACATATCCTTCCCTTAAGATTTTGTTGAAGTATAATTATAATTAAGTAAATTACTTTTTAACTGTTTTCAGGTGTTTCTAACTTAAATCTTCTGGTTAAAATTCAAACATTTCTAATACAGATGCTAAGCTAATTGTTACATGGTTCTCAGTAATTATTCTGTTTACTTTTCTGTCAATAAATTAATTTTCTGATAAATTTTAATATTTATAATAATGTCATACAGATTTCTGTTGTACTTTTAGTGTGTGGCTGGAGTGTGGTACTATTACAGTATTGAACTCACATAGGGATTTGAGCTGAGGATTCAGTTGTGGAGAGTGACATACCTTGCAATTTCAATCTGAAAGTTGACTTAGGAATTTTCTGATGCTGAATGAGGACCAGGAAGAAGTTTCAACCCGTGTGATTTCAAGTTCTATTTTAGCCTTGTCGTTTGGGTTGTATGTCAACGGTTTGATGTTGGAATGAAGCAGAAAATGCTCGGTGCCAAGTTTGCGGGGGTCGCTGAGGGTCGTGTGAAGAAGGGTATGGGCTGGGTTAACGCTGATCTCCGAGGTCTGGTAAACAAGACGTTTTGATTACCTTGGTGTCCAACAATTCAGCTGGCACAGAAACAAACCAAAAGTATGGTTGCACAGTTTCAGGTCAATGTTTTGTTTGGAAAGGTTGTGAGGGGGAAGAGATTTTGCATTTTCTCTGTTGCTTAAATTACTGCAGGTTAATGATTCACCTGCTCAACGTTCATGTGACTGTGGGAAAGCCTCATTCTGCCCCCCAATCCACTAATCAGTGGCTACTATCTCTCGCGGGGTTTTACAGTGGCTGCAACATAGCTGCATTTGCAATGTTCTGTTTCCTTTGCAGCGTTCTCAAGAGACCTATTGCAAGGGAGGAATGCACAGGCAAGATATTACTATCAGTGAACATTCAGCAATAATCCAAACAAGTGACAAAAAACACCACACAGGCGCTGAAACAGAATGAACCTTCCATTGAAGAAAGTGATATTAGTGACAACAGGTGGGTTTCTGGGGGAAAAGAGTAATATTGCAAAGATAATCACAGAGGAGCAAAATATTGAAAATAATTATGCTGGAATGCTGTGACCACCCCATTAAATTAATTTCATAATCACTTATAATGACCTGACAATTTGAGAATAAACAAATGAGCCCAGAGAGGGAGGTAGTGTGGATCTCTGAATTCAGTGTAAAGGGTTATCACACAGCGTGTGGCAGGAGTCAAGGCAGGATGACCTTAGGCCTCTGCTGCCCCACCTGTGGGACCCAGTTCACCCCCAGCTGCAGTCGGAGGGATAGGACAAGGCCAGGCAGAATCTGGGAGCACTGAGATCCTCCTGGCTACATTGCAGCCTACAGGAGGACAATAGACTGTATTTTCTAGAACGGTGATTAAAGACACAAACTGTTGAGAGGACTCCCGTAGGCTAAGCAGAATGAAAAAGATGTGTCAACATCTAAGGTTGAGACTGTGTCAGGACTTGGGGCGGGAGGAGGAAGAGCCAGGATGTGAAGTGCAGGGTAGGGGCGGGAACATGAGAGGGGGGAATGAAGGGCAGATGGAACTGGGTGGAGGAAGGATAGAAAAGATGAAAGGGGGAGAGAGAGCAACTGAGCTTCTCTTTACACAGCCTTCTGAATCCTCTTTATACACCCTTCAAACCCTCCAATTCAACGAGTTCCATCACAGTCCTCTCGGTATCTCCCTCACACATAAACCCCACAGGCCCTTTCAATTACCCCTGAATGCTCCCTTGTATTATCCCACAGAGGCAGTAGTTATACATCGACCCCTGAGAAATTCAGTGTCAATGAACCTGTACACACTGTCATTCTGGCTGGGTTTAGTTAAGGAGATCCTCCAGGGATGTGTGTCAGAGGGCTCTATATGGGCAATGTGTAAGGGGTATGAGGTATATGTAAGGGGGAATAAGGGGCATATGAAAGGGGGCACTAGGGAGATTACATAAGTGGGAAAGGTGCTATATGTAAGGGGCAGTGGGGTATATATAAAGGGGGATATGGAGTACATGTATGGAGGATATATACAGTATATGTAAGGGATACATGTATGGGATACATACAAGGGGGGACCATGGGGTACATACAAGGGGGGGCTGTCAGGTACATATAAGGGGGACTGTGGGGTATATGTAAGGGGGTACCATGGGATACATATTAGTGGGGACTGTGGGGTACATAATAAGGAGGGACCATGGGGTACATACAAGGGTGACAATGGGGTATATGTAAGGGGGGGTGGTGAGTATATATAAGGAGGGACTGTGGGGTATATGCAAGGGTGACAACAGGGTATATGTAAGTGGGGGACGGTGGGGAATTTATATGAATGAGGACAATGAGCGGGATATGTAAGGGTGCTCTGAGGGTTACATGGTCCAATTCGCTTTATGTATTTATACAGTACATTTAAACCTCACCAAAGACCACTTAACTATACCCTCCCAGCGTACCTTTACATACGTCTTTTGAGTTCAATTCAAGCAGAGCCCCCGAGTATGTGTCCCCACAGCCGTTTACATGATCTAAGTTAAACCCTCTCCCATTGCCCCTTACGCTACTTCATTCACAACTCCGTAAGAGCGCATCTTCAAACCCCCTTGTATATTCCCTCTACATCTGACCTAGCCCGGTTAACGCCCGGGAGCTCCCGTGCGTGTACCCCCTCCAAGTCCACCTCACCCCGCCTGCAGATCCCAACCGAAACCCCATCACTGTGAACGAACGCCCACCGGGATGGGGTTATTGTGATGCCGGCTATCAGGGAAGGGCGCGTTTGGCAGGAACTTGAGGGTGACTTTCGGCTTTCTTTCACTTCCCCTCACACGGGGGTAGGGGCAACAATTTCCTCAGAATACCGTTACGAAGGGAGCCAGCCTTCCTGCTCGGTCAGTGGGCACGGGCATCAAGGAGTCAGCTCCCCAGAGAAAGCTAGCGCCGGGACACCCGCCGGCCTCGGAGGGTTGGGCGTGGGATCCGGGAGTCCCTTCCTTCAATGGAAATTCGCGGGCGGTGGTGGGGGTTCGCTGTGTTAATTTCCGTGCTCCCGGTGTTAACAGCATGCGAAATGCAAAGTTAAAAAGGCGAATCTGGTTGACAGCACAAGGCGGATCCCTGGCCCGCACTTAAATAGTCACCCATCAGGTATCGGCAGAGCGCTGAGAATCTCTGTCGGTGCGGAGATCTGTTCAACACAGTAACAAGCTAGGACAATCTCGGAGAGCTACCAGTTAGGGGAACAGATGGGAGTCCGGCACATCCCGGGTTTGTCCTTTTAAAGCAACGACGTCTTAATGGTAACATTAGCTGGCACGCCTGGGTGCCGCTCCCATATTTGGCAATATTTCTGTCACAGGTTTCTGTGTCCTGGCTCACCCCCCGCCCCCCCCCCCCGGTGGGCGGCGAGCGGGGAGCCGGGGGCTGGTGATAATTTAGGTTGCGGGGCTCCGGAATCCGCGGGGAATAGTTAAGCCTGCTGCAATTTTCTACCGCGAAGCGTTACGACGTGGTCCTTCGAGAACGAGCGTTTTACAAATTAGACCGGCATTCTAGCTTCCAAAACAAAAGAAAAACAGGCTTCGGAAGAGTTACACACGGGGCAGACAAGGCAGCCGCGATCGAGCTTATTGGTACCCGTTCACTCTCAGGGCATGCACACACTGAGGCTATCCCGCTTGATCTTCCTCGGGCAGCAACCTGGTCACCGGGCTAAAATGCAACACCAAAGCTCTCCATCACTTCCCAGCTGCCGGGTTTGATCTAGAACGTACCCACCTTGACCTTGGACAAGTCGAGGGCTGGCTCCTTGGGCTTGGCTGGTTCGGGAGCGGGAGCGGGAGCGGGAGCCGGGGCAGGGGCAGGCGCCGCCTTGGGCTCGGCTTTCTTGACGTCTTTCTTGGGTGCCATTTGGGGTGTAGCCGGTGCGGAGTGCGGCCGTGTGCAGGTTAATGAGAGACTGTCGGCGTGGAGCGGGGCAGAGTCCGCCTGTGAGCTGGGGTATTTATGCCCCCTATCGATAAGACAAACGTGTCACATGCGCTCGATTGGACAGTGGACAGGGAGGGAGATAATCAACCCGGACTATAAATGGAACTGCGACTTCACCAAACTAGCAGGAATTCTGCAGCCCACCTCCCCTTCATTCTGAGAAGCAGTGCGCGGCCGAAAGCCTCCTGACGGGCTGACATTGAGGAACATATTTACCGAATTCACTTCGGCTGAAGTTAGACATTCCTGACATCGCTGTCAGGAACTTGGTTCCACCTGGCGTTCGGGAATTCCGGGAATTCCTCGGGGTCGCAGGCGCCCCGCAGCCCCTTCTGCTAAAAGTGCTGATTAAGCGGAAGAGTGGATAAAAATAAATTGAAACCTATCCTGGGACGGAGATTCTGCCAGAATCAAGCGCACAGCGACCTCCCAAACCACCCTCCTAGGCTTCACAGAGCCTCCCCGGGCTGGGTAATCCGCATAACTGCCTCCGCCCAAGACCAGGCATCACGGCGGGAGACGACTCTGTCCCGGGACTCCAACAACTTCGCCTCCAAAGGGCAGAAACCCAGAGAAATCCCCGCATCAGCGCGCAGTACGGACTTTCCAACCTCTCAGCCACCCCCACTCCATCCATCTTCTGGGACCCCACAGTCCGAGCCCATCAGCAGATATGCACCGTAGACCGGAAGCTCAAACATCTGGGCAGCTGCGCCCAACACCTGCTTCAGTCCCAACCTCTATCGATAAGACAGAGCACTACTCCCCGGCCCAACTGATTAGCACGTGTGGTGCGCACTCCTCTGCCCAGATGTGCACCGTGCCTGCTACATCCTCTGGCCTTAGATCAACCCTGGGCATAGGCTGGGGAAGGGTAGCAAGGACTGGCCAGGGAACCACAGGCCTGCAGACCTGGCTTCAGTAGTGGGGAAGTTACTGGAGAGCATTCTGAGGGACAAGACTTGGATAGTTAAGGCCTGACGGGAACAGTCAGCAGAGTTCATGTCTGACGAATCTGGAGTTTTTGGAAGAGGTAATTAAGGGGGTAGATGTAGGAAGTGGAGTGAATGTTTGCCTTTGACTAGGTCCTGCATTGCAGGTTAGGTAGCATGGGATTCAGGGGGAGCTAGTGAGGTGGCAGTGGATTCAGAATTGGCTCAACGATAGGAAGCAAAGGATGATGGGTGAAGGTTGGTTCTCTGACTTGAAGCCCGTGGATAGCGGGGTGCCCCAGGGGTCAGTGTTGGGAACTCTGTTATTCATTATGCATGCAAATAATTTGCATGTGGTACAATTAGCAAGTTTGTTGATGATATTGAATTAGGGGTATAGTTGATAGTGAAGCAGGTTACAGTGAATTGCAAAGAGATCTTGATAAATTCAGGAGTTCAGGGGGCAAATGGATTTCAACTGAGATAACTGTGAGGTGGTGCATTGTGGACATTCACACTGAGGTAGGACCTACACAGTGAATGGCAGGGCACTGCCAAGTGTTGTGGAACAGCGGGCCCTGGAAGTACAAGGGTGCAGTTCTCTGAAAGTGGTCGTGCAAGTTGACGGGATTAGCATACTGGACTATATCAGTCAGAGCATCTGTTCAGGAGCTGGGACATGATCTTGCAGTAAGTCATTGGTGAGCCTGCACTTGGATAACTGTGTACGGTTTTGGTCGCCCTGTTGTAGGAAAGACATTGTCAAGCTGGAGAGGGTGCAGAAGAGATTTTCCAAGGTGCTGCCTGGACTAGAGGGTTTGAGATATAGGAAGAGACTGACCAGGTTGAATCTTTATTCCCTGGAATGCAAGAAAACGAGGGGCAGCCTCATAGAAGTTTATACAATCATGAGGGGTTTGGATAAGGTCATAGTCCTTTCCCTAGGGTTGGAGAGTCCAAAACTAGAGAACACAGATACTTTGTAAGAGTGGAGAGATTTAAAAAGGCAATGGAGAGGTAATGAATTCACACAGAGTACCTGGGATGAGCTGTAAGATGGTGGTCGAGATAGGCACAATTTAAGAGGTATTTGGAAGCATATATGGGGAGGGGCCAAGCTCAGGCAACAGGGACTAGCAGGGAGGTTGCTGCTGTCGGCATGGACCAGATGGGCTGAAGGGCCTGGTCCCATGCTGTATAGCTCTATACTGTGATGTGTATGACTTTGTACAGGGTAAATGCAATTAGGCTTTTCCCACATGAGATAGGGTGAGCCTGGAATTAGAGGAACTCGACAGGCCAGGCAGCATCTATGGAAAAGAGTACAGTCGATGTTTCAGGCCGAGACCCTTCAGCAGGACTGGAGGACAAAAGGTGGGGAGAGGGGCGGGAGAAGCACAAGGTGATAGGTGAAACGCAGTGGGGGGGGGGGGGTTTGAAGGAAAGAGCTGGGAAGTAGATTGGTGAAAGAGATACAGGGCTGGAGAAGAGGGAATCTGATAGGAGAGGACAAAAGGCCCTGGAAGACGGAAAAGGGGGTAGGATCACCAGAGGTTGACAGACAAGGAGATAAGGTGAGAGAGGAAAAAGGGGATGGGGAATGGTGAAGGAGAGGGTGGGGTCATTACTGGAAGTTTGTGAAATCGATGTTCATGCCATCAGCTTGGAGGCTACCCAGATGGAATATTCCCTCAGCCTGAGTTTGACTTCATTGCGACAGTAGAGGAGGCCATGGATAGACATATTGGAATGGGAATGGGAAGTGGAATTAAAATGGGTGGCCACTGGGAGATCCTGCCTTCTCTGGCGGACAGAGCATGGGTGCTCGGCGAAGTGGTCTCCCAATCCATGTCAGGTCTCACTGATATACAGGAGGCCACACTGGGTGCACCGGATACAGTCGGTGACCCCAACAGACTCACAGGTGAAGTGTCGCCTCATTTGGAAGAACCCTGAATAGTAGTGAGGGAGGAAATGTAGGGATAGGTGTAGCATTTCTTCTGCTTGCAAGGGTAAGTGCCAGGAGGGAGATGAGTGGAGAGGGACAAGGGAGTCATGTAGGGAGCGATCCCTGTGGAAAGCATAAAGTGGGGGGAGGAGAGAGAGGAAAAGATGTGCTCAGTGGTGGGATCCCATTGGAGATGGTGGAAGTTGTGGACAATTATGTGCTGGATGCAGAGGCTGGTGGGGTGGTAGGTGAGGACAAGAGGAACCCTATCCCTGGTAGGGTGGCCTCCGCCTCTGAGCCTATTTCTTTGGCAAGGACTCTCCACCCCACACTGATGACCCCTTCTCCCGTCTTCAACCCTCCTCCCCTTCCTGGGCACCTTGCCCTGGTCTTCTGCCTGCTGCCAATGGAACATCAACCGTCTCGACTTCAATGCTCCTCTCTCCAATTCCAACCTCACTTCCTTTGAACGCTCTGCTCTCCACTCCCTCTGCACTAGCCCTAACCTCACCATCAAACCCGCAGGTAAGTGGGGTGCTGTAGTAGTCTGGCAGACTGACCGCTACCGTGCTGAGGCCCAGCGACAACCCTTAGATACCTCCTCTTATTTACTCCTCGAACAGGATCCCAGTAAGTAGCACCAGACCATTTTCCCCCACACCATCACTGACGTTATTAATTCTGGGGATCTCCCACCCACTGCCAGCAATCTCATAGTTCCCTCACCCTGCACCTCCCATTTCTACCTCCTACCCAAGATCCACAAACCTGTCTGTCCAGGTAGACCCATTATTTCAGCTTGTTCCTGTCCTGCTGAGCTCATATCTGCCTACCTCGAATCTGTTTTATCCCCCTGGTTCAGTCCCTTCCTACCTACATCTGTAACACTTCACACACTCTGGATCTTTTCAGTGAATTCAAGTTCCTAGGCCCTCATAATCTTATTTTTACTATGGATGTCCAGTCCCTATACACCTTCATCCCCCAACAGGAAGGCCTCAAAGCTCTCTGTTTCTTTCTGGCCACTAGACCCAACCAGATCCCCTCCACCATCACTCTCCTCTACCTAGCGGAATATGTCCTCAGTCTAAATAATTTCTCCTTTGGCTCCTTCCACTTCCTTCAAACAAAAGGTCCCAGCTGTGCCCGCCTGTTTGTCGGCTGCATGGAACAGACTATGTTCCAAGCCTACACTGGTGCCCGTCCCCCACTTCTCCTACACTACATTGATGGCTGCATTGGTGCTGCTTCCTGCATCCATGTGGAGCTCGTCGACTTCATCCACTTTTCCTCCAACTTCCACCCTGCCCTCAAGTTTACCTGGTCCATTTCCAACACCTCCCTCCCCTTTTACTATCTCTCTGATTCTATTGCTAGAGACTGCTTATCTGTTGATGTCTATTATAAACCCACAGACTCTCACAGCTACCTGAACTATACCTCTTTCCATCCTGTTTCTTGTAAATATGCCATCCCCTTCTCTCAATTCCTCCATCTCCGCTGTATCTGCTCTCAGGATGAGGCTTTTCATTCCAAAAAAAAGGGCTTTCTTGCCTTCACCTTCAACTGCATCTCTTCCATTTACACACGTCTGCTCTCACCCCATCCTCCCACCACCCTATCAGGGATAGGGTACCTCTTGTTCTCATCTACCACTCCACCAGCCTCCATGTCCAGCACATAATTCTCTGTAACTTCTGCCATTTCCAAGGTGATTCCACCGCCAAGCACATCCTACACCCCCCCCCCCCACACACTTTCTGCTTCCTGAAGAGATCACTCCCTACACGACTCCCAATTTCCCATCCTTCTCAACAGGTCCACAGCAGATGTCATCTCACTGACTCACTCAACCCTGGAACATCTTGGAACATCTGGCCAGCAAAGATGCATACATCAGGATGCTCTTATTGACTACAGCTCAGCATTCAATACTATCATCCCCTCAAAATTAATCAATAAGCTTCAAGACCTTGGCCTCAGTACCTCCTTGTGCAATTGGATCCTCGATTTCCTCACTTGCAGACCCCAGTCAGTTCAGAATGGCAACAACATCACATCCATGATCTCCATCAGCACAAGTGCACTTCAAGGCTGTGTGCTTAGCCCCCTGCTCTACTCGCTTTACACTTATGACTGTGTGACCAAGCACAGCTCCAGTACCATATTCAAGTTTGCGGATGACACCACTGTCATTGGCTGAATCATAGGTGGTGATGAATCAGCACATCGGAGGGCTGAATGATGCCATGACAACAACCTCTCACTCAATGTCAGCAGGACCAAGGAACTGATGACTGATTTCAGGAGGTCCATGAGCCAGTCATGGGGGGATCAATGGTGGAGAGCATCAGCAACTTTAAATTCCCCTGTGTTCTCATTTCAGAAGATTTGTCCTGCTCCCAGCATGTAAGTGCCATTATGAAGAAAGCATGGCAGTGCCTCTACTTCCTTTGGAAGTTTGCAAAGATTCACAATGTCATCTAAAACTTTAATAAAACTTATGTAGATGTGTGGTGGAGAGTATTTTGACTGGTTGCATCATGGCCTGGTATGGAACCCACCACCCATGACTTTGAATGGAAAATCCTACAAGAAGCACTGAATAGTGCCCAGTCCATCACAGATAAAGCTCACCCCACCTTTGAGCACATCTGCACAGAGCACTATCGTGGGAAAGCAGCATCCATTATCAGGGACCCACACCATCCAGACCATGCTCTCTTCTCACTGCTGCCATCAGGAAGAAGGTAGAGGAACCTCAGGGCTCACCGCATCACCTCCAGGAGCAGTTATTACCCCTCAACCATCAGACTGTTCAACCACAGGGGATTACATCATTCAAATTCACTCACCCGTCACTGAACTGTTCTCACAACTTTCAAGGATTTTTCATCTTATGTTCTTGATATTTATTACTTATTTATTACATATTATTTTCTTTTGTATTTGCACAGTTGTCGTCTTGGTTGTTTGTCTGTCCTCTTAGGTGCAGTCTATTGTGTTTCTTGGATTTACCGTGTATGCCTGCAAGGAAACAAATCTATCTCAGGATTGCATATGGAGACGTATATGTACTTTGATAATCAATTTACTTTCAACTTTGAACCTACGCTCAGAGGTTGGTGTGGGTGTGGAATGAACTGCTAATGGACGTGGTGGATGCGGGTTGAATGTCAACATCTAAGAGACTCTTGGATAAGAACATGCAAGGGGCCTGCTTCTGTGCTGTAATGCTCCATGACTCTGTGATGGGGCACCGACACTTAACAATGAAAAGAGGGTGAAGATATATTGAAAATGCTGAACATTACAGGCAGGAAAAGCCCATTCTGTGGAGACAAAATTGCAGGTTAACAAGCTAAGTTTGAAGTTAAAACAGAAGCTGGAGAGAACTTTCAGCAAGTCATCAAGCAACTACAGAGAGAGACACACAAACACACACAAGAGCGAATGCCTGTGTGAGAGCGTTTGCTGGTACGATGGGTGGGTTAAAGCAGCTTGGCAGAGGACAGCTCCTGGAGGAGCCCTTAATGGGGTATGCTTCAGAAGGTCACCGCATAGCGGCAGGGAAATAGCAATGTAATGATTTACTTCTGGGCAGCAGGGAACCAGTTGCATTCCTCTGTGGCAGTGTCATCACTGATAAACTGGACTCTGAAAACTCACACTTACTCCTCAAACACACTTCATTTACTTGTGCACAAAGAGAACAGCGCGGCCCCTGTCATTCCACTGTTCTGAAATCTGAACAGAGAAATGCCATTTTTATGCAAAATTGACGAGCACTTACAGATATTGACAATTTGGTAAACTGTGTATGTTTGAATTCCTTATTTGCAGGATCAATCGCCATTCACACTTCAAATGTTAAAAGGCAATAAAACTACAAGCTAACGACCGAAGATATAGTACTTTGAAGCTAGGAAAATAACTGTGCCTTATTGATTTGTGTTCTTTGAATCCTTCTGTTACATTCTTATCTTGTCTCTGTATGGCAAATAGCTCCAGTGCCCTGCTGTGCAAAGGACACTATGCTCTTTAAAGATCTTTCTTGTCTGGGCTGACTGCACACCGTCTGCTTAACTCTTGACTTGCTGCCCCTTCCACACTTTCAATTCCATTGATTCTGTGATCTCTCGCAGGTTGGCAGCATCATAAGATTAGTTAAGTATTTAAATAATTAACTAGAGTTGAAAGGAGTACAAGGAAAAGTAGAACTCTGATATACACTCAGTGGCCACTTGATTAGGTACCTCCTGTTTCATGGTCATCTACTGCTGTAGCCCATGCATTTTAAGGTTCAACAGACTGTGCATTCACAGATGCTCTTCTGTGCATCACTGTTGTAATACATAGTAAGTTGAGTCACTGTTGTTTTCCTGTCAACTTGAATCAATCCGACCTTTCTCTTTCAGCCTCTCTCATTAACAAGGTGTTTTTACCCACAGAACCGCCATTCATTGGATGTTTTTATTTTGCACCATTCTCTGTAAACTCTAGAGATTGTTGTGTGTGAAAATTCCAGGAGATTCCAGCAGTTTCTGAGATACTCAAGCCACCCCATCTGGCACCAACAATCATTCCATGATCAAAATTACTTAGATCACATTTCTTCCCCATTCTGATGCTTGGCCTGAACAACAACTGAACTTCTTGATCACGTCTGCATGCTTTCATTCTCTGAGCTGCTGCCGCGTGATTGGCTGATTAGTTATTTGCATTAATGAGCAGGTGTTCCGATCTAACTAATAAAGTGGCCACTGAGTTCGTAGAGCAAACGAAATGTTTTCATTGGGCAAACAAATGACAACAGGCAGGTGGAGATGAGTAGGGCATATGTTTGTATTTACAGGGGAGAGCCAGACTGTGTTAATGCTCAAAGCTCGAAATAAAACAAAAGTAAAAATGTAAGTGAGGGGTAGAATTTGGGCAGGGGCAGAGAGGAGGGTGATGAAGAATGTTAAAGGGAATGTGTGGAGAATAAAATAAGATTGCTGTAGATGGGTAAGGTTTTGGTGAACTATTGATAGATTCCCAAGAATATTCAGCAAACTCACACTCAGTGGCCCTTGTAAACATTGACCAATTTCTGGGGGACATCCCCACCTATTCTTGAGGACCTCAGGACCGTGAATCCCCAAAGTGAGGACGAGGCAGTGGTGATGGTATGGTACTGAGAAGCTCCAGTCCACACAGAAGCCCTGGAAGGGCAGATGGCTCCTCACAAACTATCTACCTGCCTGCCCTGTTGGCCTCCTGTAGAAGAGTCTGAAGTTGCTAAATTAGCTTCATCGGCCATCTCAGAGCCCACAAACTAGGAATGCAAGCAAGTTATTCTGATCCAGAGCCCAAAGTGGATCTGGGAGAACAGCAATCTGATTGCAGTATGTCCGTATGTGCAGGAAGTCCCCAAGAAATGAGTCAATATTTACAGGGGTCACTGGGTCAATGCTTGTTAAATATTCTCAGGAATCTATCAATCATTTGAGAAGAGATCTGAGAAATTTTCTGGGGAGAAAGGAGGTTAAATCACAATCTCTATAGCATTAGCAGAACTACTAAATGAGAGTCTAATCTGTTCCACAGTGAGACTGCTCCATCACACATCTGCCACACAAGATGGCAGAAATAGATCAGAATTTCAGTTTTAAATGTAATACTTAAAACAAAGCCAGATTCAACAGATGCTGAAAATCTCTCTGTAATCACTTCCCCTTTCTCTCTTTCTTTCCATTCCCCATTCTGGTTTCCTTTTTACCCCTTCTCTTCTCCTCTCCTGCCCATCATCTCCCTTTGGTTCTCTTTCTTCTATAGTCTATCAAATTTCTTCTTCTTTAGCCTTTGCCATTTCCATCCATCACCTCTCAGATTCTTAATTCATCCCCCTCTTCTCCCACCCACCACTTTCCCTCACCTTGGCTTCACCTTTCACCTGCCTGCTCGTACTCCTCCCTCTTCCCCTTCCTTCTTATTCTGTCCTCTGTCTTCTTCCCTCCCAGTTCTGATGAAGGGTCTTTACCCAAAACATCGACTGTTTATTCCCCTTCATAGATGCTGCCTGACCTGCTGAGTTCCTCCAGCATTTTGTATGTTGTTCTGGAGATGGGAGACAGTAGTTGGTACACAACAGGTAGAGACAAGGCAGAGTAAAACAGAGCAGCTGAATCCAGGAGGGATTCAGCCCCTCCTATCTAGATCCCTGATGGGATGTGTTCACCATATTCCAACTGCTCAACTATTTTCATTTTCACCTTTACACTTCATCCCATTGTAAAGCACTTTGAACGACACCATTTGTATGAAAAGCGCTCTATAAATAAGTTATTATTAAATACTTTTTTCTCTGCTCAAGCTATTAAAACCTAAGGTAGGGGCATAGCCAAACACACTCAGTTGCTAGGACTTTCGGACTACTATATTGGTGTTTAGTACTGTGGCTTTCTGAAGACTTACATAGATATTGCTGTGTAGTCCTAATTATTTTATGCTATTGTGTAGTGATTTTGGAATGATACCAGTTGTAGATATTACTATCGAGACAATGTAAACCCTGTTAGTGTTCCACAGTCCTTCACTTTCTTCTTTTATTTCAGCATATTTCTGATGTTTTGCACTTATTGATTTCTGTAGGTTAAGTGTGTTTGAATGGCTAGTATCTTTTAAGTGAGTTGTTTTTGCTTGCTTATCCTGTAATATTATATCTGGATAGTTATTATGGACTGTCCTATCTGTAATAATGGATCGGTCGTAATATAATTTGTGGGATTCTGACTCTAAAACTAGATCAGACTTTTGTATTTATATTAAGGTATGATTTGTTGTATGATTCCTTTTATGAGTTTGTATCTTAAAGCAAAATTCTGGTGAATGATGTTTGCCATTTGATTGTGCCTGTGTTAAGTAATCAGATTAAGTTAAACTGCTACAGGATCCTCTAGTGTGTTGGATTGTTTCTGTTTTTTTCTTGGCATTTTTTATGTTTATCATCTTGAATTTGTTGGTCTTTTATTATGTATTTTTGGTATTTTTTTGTGTGTAACCATCTAGTCCTGTATTGCCACAAGGAATTCCTCTGTTTCTGGGAAGAGATCTCCAACTCTGAGCCGGGTGTTCCTTGTCGACATCTAGTCTGCTCAGACCGTGGGGATGTCTTCCATGGAGGCTCATGGTCTTCCACTGGTTAACCTTTCCTTCAATAGTGATCATTTCTTCATTTTTCTGGGCTGTGCTGCTATGATGGAATGGTGGAGCAGACGCAATGGGCAGAATGGCCTAATTCTGCTCCTATGTCTTATGGGATCTATCCCAGGTTATTGCGAGACACAAGCTGGGGCTTTGACAAAACAGTACAGGCCCTTCAGCTCACAATGTTGTGCTGACCTGCTGACCAGCTCCAAGAACAGCCTTCTTTAATTTGGACTAGAATAGGTGTTGCACTTTCGAAAGCCAAATGTAAAGGAAAGTATAGAGTAAGTGGCAGGTCCCTTATCAACACTGATGCACAGAGGGATCTTGGGGTGCAAATCCATAGCTCTCTGAAAGTGGATAGAGTGGTAAAGAAGGCATATGGCATCCTTGCCTTCATTGCTGTGTGCATAGGATAAGTAAGAGTCAGGAAGCCATGTTGTGGTTGTGTAAAACTGTGATTAGGCTGCATTGTGTGGTGTTCTGGTTGCCCCATTATAAGACGGACGTGGAGATTTGGAGAGGGTGCTGAGAGATTTGCTAGGAGTTGCCTGGATTAGAGAGTATTGGCTAAAAGCTGATGTTGGACAAACTTGGTTCATTTTCTCTGGAATGTTCGAGACTTGATTGAAGTTCATAAAATTATAAAAGGCATAAATAGAGTCAAAAGCCAGAATCTTTCTCCCAGTCTAGTCTAATACTAGAGGAGTTACATTTAAGGTGAGAAGGGGAAAGTTTAAAATAGATGTGTGGGGCAAATTTATTCACAAAGAGTACCTGGAATGGCTGTGAGTGGAGGGAGGTACAATAGAGACATGTAAGAGGCTCTTAGAGAGAAACCTCAGTATGAAGGGATATGGGTCACATGCAGGCAGAAGGGATTAGTTCAATTTGGCATCATGCTCGGCACAGACATAGCTGGCCAAAAGGCCTGTTCTCATGCTGCATACATAGAGTACTGCACTCAGTGCTCACAATGCGAGCCCACTACTTTGACCATAAGACGTGGGAGTTAGGCCATTTGGCCCACCAAGTTTTCTCCACCATTCTATCATGGCTGATTTATTTTCCCTCTCAACTCCATTCTCCTACCTTCTCCCCGTAACTTATGATGCCCTTACTAATCAAAAACCTATAAACCTCCGCATTAAATATACCCAATGACTTGGCCTCCACAGTCATCTGTGGCAATGAATTCCACAGATTCACCACCCTCTGGCTAAAGAAATTCCTCTGCACCTCAGTTCTAAAGGAACGTCCTTGTATTCTGAGGCTGTGCCCTCTGCTCCTAGACTCGGCCTCTATAGGAAACATCCTCTCCATGTGTACTCTACCTAGACCTTTCAATATTCCGTAGGTTTCAATTAGACCCCCTTTCATTCTTCTAAATTGGAGGAACCAGACACAAGGTCTGGTGTCTACTTTGTAGAGCACACATGCCCAATCAGTAGAAGATATCCTGATCTTTGAGTTGCCCATGACTTTAATTCACCATTGCATTTCCATTCCTCTCTATGGTCTTTAGTACTGGAAATCAGAAAAACAACACCTCATCTTTCTTTTGAAACATTGCAGCCTCCTAGACTTGGTATTAAATTCTACAACTTGTAGGTAACTTGCGTTTCTTTATTAGTGGCAGGATCGTTATTTTTATCAAAACTTGGCTCAGTTTCTTTTTTACTATATTTTCATAGTTTTGCCTGTTAGGCATGTTATGTGGCCTCATGTGAGATTAACAGCATATTACACTGACAAAAGAACATAATGTGATTGTACCAACCCACCCTCTATATGCATGCACTGTCAAACTAATCACCTTGTTTTTCCCATCTCTCCCCAGTTCCTTCACCACTGAAAAATACTTTCTTTACTCTCTTTTTCAGCTCTGACAAAAACTTACAGGCCTGAAATGTTAGCCATTTCTCTATCCATGAAAGCTGGCTGACTTGCTGTGTGTCCCCAGCATTTTTCTACCTGGATTTCTGCATGTCTGGGGTATATGGGGTATCCAGGGAGGGGTGACACCTCTGATAAAGGGTCTTGTCAATCCATCCTGGGGCTCCATATAGCTGTTTGCACCCGGGTCCGCCGCTTCAACAGGTGGGCTAAACCAGGTGATGGTAGCCAAACCCCAGTGAGATCGGGACATGCCTGTCCTGGCATGTGAAGTCAGACTGGGCGGATGAGATTAACGGTGAGATCCAACGGCCAGGAAGGCGGTTCTGCAACACTTCGTGGAGAGCAAAGGGCTTGACAAGGCACAGAAGAAGTTGTGGTCATCCACTGGAAATACCCTAGTTTGTGATGGCTACTTGTACCTCTGGACCAGGACTTGTGAGGTTGAGCGAGTGGAACTGCCCAGCTCAGTGGCTTTTCCACTTGAAAAACTTTCCCACGTAAGTCTCTGTCTTTGTTGGATACGATGGACAACCGTCACCTGCATGTCTTGAGAAGTGTGAGAAACTGGGCCACCCAGGAACCCCATGTGATCCTGGAACTGCTGTGGTAGATATTGATCTTCTTACTTGTCCAGTAGACTGGTGCGGTCTGTTCTCTGTTCCCATAACACCACCTGCATCCACTAGGGACTTCCCTTCCTGACACAGTGCAGACTGTCTGGTCGCAAAGCAGGTCTCAAGGGTAATAAATTATGCAAAATTATTAAATTAAATTATTATTATTATTAAATTATGTGCTTCCATAAATTATGCAAACTAGAGTCTGCTGACTGACCTTAGACCTGTGAAAACAAACCAAGAAGGCAGAAAGTACCAGCACTTCAAGCACGAAGATTGCTTTACCCGGTCAGGTGATAATGGCTCGCGTCCACGTTTATTTATTCACAGAGGCAGCTTGGTAACGGGCCCTTCTGGTCCACAAGCCTGCACACCCGTGTGACCGATTAACCTAGTAACCCGTACGCCCTTGGAATGTGGGAGGAAACTGCAGGAAACCCACGTGAGGAACTCTCAAACTCCTCGCAGGCAGCAGCGAGAATAGAACTGGGCCCTCTGGTGCTGAAATAGCATTACGCGGACCGCTGTGCTATCGTGCTGCCCGGTTCTACAGCAATAGTCTTTCTGTCGGTTCATCTTTCCAGCACTCACAGCTTTTCTATAAACCCTTTGGAATGACTTGTTGGCTTGCAGCTCAGTGCTGGACTGTGTCAGGTTTCGGGCTGGTGGGAGCAGTCGTGAGAGGAGTAACAAGTCCCTTCTCTGGGTATGTTGCTCGGCACCTGCAGTCTGATGTGTTGAGCACAGGCATTCTGTGTGTACAAGAGAGGACCCCAAAGACTCATTAACATTTAGGATCTAAACTCATAAATGTGTAACAGGTGCAGGGAGAGTATCCTCGAGGTGAAGTACAGATCCTTCCACCTCCTCGGAGTAGTCTCCAGGATAGTGTTGCAGATTTACAACATGTTGCTATTCAATTAGTTACCAGGAGACTAGTTACTGGCAAGTTGCACCTTGCATCTCACACGGTCACCATTACTGCTGGCTTGCTGTGTGCTAAGCCACAGTAAAGTGCATGGAATTCAACACAGTCAATTCCCCTTCTCACTAAACCCTTGCTATTCTGTTGAATGTGTCCTTGGCATTGATTTTTCAATAACAAATATACATGCAAAGTTTTTTTGTTACTTTGGACAGTGAAAAACCTTGTTTTGCATACCGTTCATACAGATCAATTTGTTCCAACAGTGCATTAGAGGTAGGCAATTACAGAATGCAGAATAAAGTGTTATGGTTGCAGAGAAAGTGCAGAGCAGGTTGGCAATAATGTACAAGGCCTGTGAGGTCAACAGCCCATCTTATACTGAGAAACTGTTCAATAGTTTTATAACGGTGGGATAGAAGCTGTCCTGGAGCCTGGTGTCAGTGCTTTCAGGCTTTTTTTAATCTTCAACTTGATGGGAGTGGAAAGAAGAGAGAATATCTGGGGAAGGTGGGGTCTTTGGCTGCTTTACTGAGACAGTGGGTTACGTAGAGAGACTCCATGTATGGGAGGCTGGATCCTATGGTTTGCTGAGCTGTGGCCACAACTCTCTGCAGTTTCTTGTTGCCGTACCAAGCCATCATGCACCCAAATAGGATGCTTCCTTTGCTTTATTGATTGGTAATGGTCCAAGGGAGTGTGCCAAATTTCTTTAGTCTCCTGAAGAAATAGAGTAGGAATGGGAGAAAGAACCAACTTAACCCCTCCACCATTTAAAAGGATGACAGCTACTCTGCTTGTAACCTCAACTTTACATTCCCATGTACTTATGGTAACCTCTCAGGCCTTTGCCTGCAAAATGTCTATTTCAAGGTTCAAAGTTCAAAGAAAATTAACAAAGTACGTACACAGGACAGTGGTGCTAGAACACTTGTGACCCCTGTAGAATTTTCTCTATTTCTGCATAAATATGACCTGTTATGCCTGCGCCCCAACTCTGAGGGGCCAAAGGGTTGAAAGTAGCCCCCTCCGTTGTGAGAATCACAAGATCGCTATTGATTCGGGTCAGGAGACCCAGGAAATGAGAGAAAGACATGCAGAATCCACAAAGGGGTTTGAAATGTCCTGGCCCTCAGCGATACAAAGCAACGGGAAGCGGCCATTGTCTCTTGGAGACGGAATTGTGTATTGAGTACTGTGCTTCGTGGAAGCCCTCAGGCAACGTGGGCTGGTTGGGGGATGGCATCATTCCACCCTGATTGACATCTGAGACCCCGTGAGTGGGGATAAAAGAGGGTCTGGGGAACGGCCCCTTCAGACGCACCAGAAGAAACGCTAGAAATCCTGTAACAGCGTAATAGCGAAAGCCGGTGGAAAGCCACGTGTGTCCTTTTCCATTTGCCTCGGATTTGGTGGGCCTTGCCACGGAAGAACGGCTTTAGCTAACAACAAAGGAGAAATCAGCCCCAACGACTCTCGAAGGATTGACATCATAAAAGGAAAGGGCAAGTTTTAATCTCTCTCTCTTGATTCCAACCAAAGGCTGCAGCCTGCAGCTTGAATGAACTTGAGTGACTTTTATATTTCCATCGGACAATACATTATCCCCTAGACAACGATAGAGCTATTTCTTATTGATTATGATTATACCCGTGCTTTTAGATTTAGTATTGACGACGTACATTATCTGTATGTTTGCATCGATGTTATTTTTGTGTATTTTTATCAATAAATACTGTTAAAAATAGTACCATCAGACTTCAATGGACCTCTCTATCTTTGCTGGTAAGTGACCCAGTTACGGGGTACGTAACAGACCTAAAATGTGATCAGATTTTCAACTTAGTCCGAAAACTAGATAAAAAGAACCCAATTAAATAAATAACACAAAAACATTATACTTGTTCATTTATTTATTGAGAAAAATGATCCAATATTATATGTATTTGTTGGAAAAAGTATGTGAACCTCTGGGGTAATGGCTTCTACAAAAGCTATTTGGAGTCAAGTGTTCCAGTCAATGAGGTGAGATTGGAGGTGTGGATTGTAGAGGTGCCCTGCCCTATAAAAAGACACACAAGAAAGATCTGTTTATGTGCACCATGCCTCGCTCAGAACAACTTTCAGAGGTCCATAGAAGAATTGTAGAGATACATGAAGTTGGAAAAGGCTACAACAGCATTTCTAAGTGTTCATTAGTCCACAGTAAGAGAGATTGTCAACAAATGGAGCAAACTCAATACTGTTGCTACTCTCCCTAGGAGTGGGCATCCTGCAAAGATCACAGCAAGAGCACAACACGCAATGCTGAAGGAAGTGAAAAAGAACCCAAGGGTAACAGCAAAGGACCTGTAGAAATCTTAGAACTTGCTAAAGTCTCTGTTCCTGTGTCCACTATAAGGAAAACGCTGAACAAGAATGATGTTCATGGAAGGCCACCACAGAGGAAATCACTGCTCTCCAAAAAAGACCACTAGATTGTTGCAAGCTTCAAGTTTGTAAAAGAACACCTGGATATTCTACAACACTTCTGGGACAATGTTCTGTGGACAGATGAGACAAAAGAACTTTTTGGCAGAAATGCATACCGCTACGTTTGGAGGAAAAAAAGGCATTGCATAACAACACCAAAACCTCATCCCAACTGTGAAGCATGGTGGAAGGAGCATTTGGGGCTGCTTTGCTGCCTCAGAGCCTGACAGCTTACTGTTGTTGAAAGAACAATGAATTCAAAATTGTATCAAAGACATTTTACAGGAGAATGTCAGGGTAGCGGTCTGTCACCTGAAGCTTAATAGAAGTTGGCTGATGCAACAAGACAAATAACCAAAAGACAACAGTAAATCAACAACAGAATGGTTTAAAAAGAAGAAAATTTGTGTTTTGGAATGGCTCAGTCGAAGTCCTGCACTTAATCCTATAGAAATTTAGCAGAAGGATCTGAAGCAAACTGTTCATGCAAGGAAGCCTACCCGCATTTCAGAGTTGAAGCAGTTTTTTTAAGGGGAATGGCCTAAAATTCCTCCAAGCTGATGTGCAAGACTGATCAACAGTTACTGGAAATGTTTGGCTGAAGTTATTGCTGTACGGGGGTGGGGGGGGGGAGTAGGAGGGGGAGGGGTAGGGGAGGGGTGTTACGCCAGTTATTGAAAGCAAAGGTTCACATACTTTTTCCAGCAAGTACATGTAATATTGGATCATTTTTCTCAATAAATAAATGAACAAGTATAATGTATCTATGTTATTTATTTAATTGGGTTCTCTTTATCTGGTTTAAGATCTGATCACATTTTAGGTCATATTTATGCAGAAACAGAGAAAATTCTACAGGGTTCAAAAACTATCTGGCACCCATGTATATCACCATACACTAGTCTGAGATTCATTTTCTTGCAGGCATTCATAGTAGAACAAAGAAATACAATAGAATTGATGAACACACAATCAAACACTGACAAACAATTAGTTTAATGTTGCCTGAAAAATATTCAAAGAATCTGCTTTTCGTGCCCTTTGAGGAAGAGAGTTCTAAACTACAGATCCCTGGAGAAAAATAAAATTGCCTCTTACCTCTCTAAAATGGGTGGCCCCTTTGTTTTCATCAGTGAGCCCTGGTTCTAGAATCTCCCACAATGTCAGGCATCTTCTCCACATCCTCTGCAGTATTTCCTGTATGAGAGGGCAGCAAGGTAAATGTTACATGATGCTTCTTTCAAAAAAGGCATTTGACATGGTCTGGCATTGTAGGCAGGTCCATGCAGGGGACACAGGGTGCTTCAGGCTCCTGTATCTCCTCCTTGATGGTAGCAATGAGAAGAGGGCAAATCCTGGGTGATGGGGGTCTTTAATAATGTATGCCACCTTTCTGAGGCATCAGGTTTTGAAGGAATCCTTGATGCTGGCGAAGCTGGTGCCCATGATGGAGCTGGCCGGGTTTACAACTTTCTGCAGCTTTTTGGGACCCTTTGCAGTGACCCCTCCATACGAGACAGTGATGTAACCAGTTAGAATGCTCTCCACAGTGCATCTGTAGAAATTTGTAAGTGTCTTTGGTGACATATTAAATCTCTTCATACTCCTAATGAAATATAGCTATTGTCACTCCGTCTTTGTAATTACATCAATATGCTGGGCTCAGGATAGATTCTCAGAGATGTTGACACTGAGGAACTTGAAACTGCTCATCCTTTCCATTGCTGATCTCTCGATGAGGACTGGTTGTGTTCCCTTGACTTCCCCTTCCTGAAGTACACAATCAATTAATTGGTCTTACTGACGTTGAGTGCAAGGCCGTTGCTGCGGCAACACTCAACCAGCTGATCTATCTTGCTCCTGTACGCCTCCTCGTCACCATCTGAAATTCTGCCAACAATAGCTGTGTCGTCAGCAAACTTAGAGATGGCACTTGTGTTGTGCCTAGCCACACAATTGTGGGTGTAGAGAATGTAGAGCTGTGGGCTCATCATGCATCCTTGAAGTGTTCCAGTGTTGAATATCAGCAAGGAGGGGATGTTATTTCTGATCCACCCAGGCTGTGGTCTCCTGGTGAGGAGGTCAAGGAGCCTGTTATAGAGTGAGGTGCAGCGGCCCGGGGTTTGGAGCTTGTTGATTAGAACTGAGGGTATTATTATGTTGAATGCTGAGCTGTACTCAATAAACAGTCACCTGACGTAGGTATTGATATTGTACAGAAGATCCAAGGCCGAGTAGAGAGACTCTACTGTAGACCTATTGTGGCTGTATGTAAATTGTAGCAGGTCCAGGTCCTTTCCTAGGCCAAAATTGATTCTACCCCTTACCAAGCTCTCAATGCACTCCATCACAGTACTTCTGGGTGATAGACACTGAGGAAGCTCACCCTGCTCCTCTTGAGTACTGGTGCGATTGTCACCCTTTCAAAGCAGGTGGATATCTCTGATTGCAGAACTGAGAGATTGAAGATCTCCTCGATCAGTCCTGCCAGCTAGTTGGCCCAGGTTTTCACTGCCCTGCCAGGTACACCATCAGGGCTTGAGGCCTTGCGAGGGTTCATCCTCTTGAAATATATTCTGACGTCAGCCTCTGAGACAGAGTTCATAGGGTCGCCAGATGCTGCAGGGATTTGCACAGATATGATGTTATTTTCCCTTTCAAAGAATGCGTAAGAGGCATTGAGCTCATCTGGGAGTGAAGCACCACAGCCATTCATGATGTAATGTTTCATTTTGTGTGAAGTAATGGCCTGCAAACCTCGCTAGAGCTCACCGTGCATCCAATTCCATCTCTAACCTCCATCACTATTGTTTCTTCACCCTTATAATACGTCGTACCTGGACTTCTTGTACAGATCTGGAACACTGGTCTTGAATGCCACAGATCGAGTCCTCAGAAGACTATAAATCTCCTGGTCACCCATGGATTTTGGTTTGGGTATGTTCAGTATGTTCTTGAAGGTTTGCACTCACCCACACAGTTCTTAATGATTCACACTTAGAGATGAATCCCTGAATGTTGTCCAGTCCACTGACTCAAAGCCATCCTGTAAGTCTCAGTCCTTGCCACTGGTGCTGCGGTCTTTAGTTCCTGCCTATATGCTGGGAGTAGAAGTGATCAGACTTTCCAAAGTGTGGGCATGGGATGGCATAGCAAGTGTTCCTGATGCTTTACAACAGTGTGTTGCACCTCTAGTTCCTCAGGTGATATTACAGAGACTTCTGCAAGCTGGCCTGATTGAAGTTGTTCACAATGATAGGGTGCGCAGTTGCATAACTGCAGATTACATTGCTCAGCCCTTCTGGTGTGTGTGTGACATTACTGTGAGGTGGAATGCACATCATTATCAGCATGATGGCAGGAAGCTCCCTTGGCAGATAAATGACAATATTTAACCACTCGATATTCCAGAATAAGAGAGAGACAGAACTGCACATTTGTGCACCATGATGAGTTAACTATAAAGCATACTCCACCTCCATTACCTTTAAAAGACTGAACTGACCTGTCTTTGTAGAGGATGGTGAAGCCATTGGGCTGCAGCACTGCACCCAGAATTGCCGGTGTGAGCCATGTTTCCGTGAAGCAAAGAACACAGCAGTGCCTGATGTCTCTCTGATACAACCAGCTTGCTTTGAGCTCTTCAGTTTTACTTTTGGAGACTGTACATTTGCCAGCGGGATAGTCAGGAGTGGGGGTCTGAAGCCTCTGCGTTTGAAATGAACTTGCAGACTGGCTGCCGTCCCCACTTCCATTTTCTTAAAGGGGAGCTGCACTCATGAACCGAGTCTGCCGTCTGAGGCTCATCGATTATGAGTATTGATAGATTTTTTAAACATCCTAAAATAATGCTGCCTACTTAAATACCTAAAGCACTGACTGTGGATTTCAGCTGCAGCAGTCCTGAAGGGGAATATTTGAAGATTCCAATTGGAACTACGCACAAACAGTTGCCCTAACATCATTTCGTTTTCCTTTACACTTGTGTACTGATGAGTGACAGTAAACAATCTTGAATTTTGAACCCTGAAGCACCTATTTATGCCGATTCCTTTTTATTCTGTCCACATTCTCCTCGACTTGACCTAGTTCCTGCCGCACACTTGCAAAACACAGATAATTTAGAGGACAAAACCAGAGCCACAGGGGCTGAGAGCAGATCACAAAACAAATAACATAGAAGAACGTGTAAATTTCATTCAGATTGCACCAGAGGTGAGGATTGAACCTGGGTGATTTCAGCTGTGAGGTAGCTGCGACGTCCCTATGGAGTTTTGGATATCACAATATTTCGCCTGGAACGCTGACCTCAGAATAATAAAGTACAGGAACAAGCCCCTTGGTCACAATGTTGTGCCTAATTCAAGGTCTAACTAAACAAATCCCTTCTGCCTACATAGAGGCCATGTCCCTCCATTCTCTGCACATCCATGTGACTGTTCAAGAACCTCTTTAAGGTCTTCATCGTTTTGGCGTCTACTGACACCCCTGGCAGTGCATTCCAGGCACCCACCACTCTATGGAAGAAGCTTGAACTTAACTTCTCTTGCCTTAAATGCATGGCCTTTAGTATTAAACATTTCAACCCTGGGAGAAAAAGATGTCAGCTGCTTATATCTATGCCTCACAAAATCTTATAAATTTCTAGCAGGTTTCCCTTTAGCCTCTAATGATCCAGAGAAAGCAACCCTAGTCATAGAGTATTAGAGCACTACAGCTCAACAAAAGGCCCTTCGGCCCATCTGGTCCATGCAGAACAACTAGTTTGTCGAATAGCACATGCCCTCTAATCCAGGCAGCATGCAGGTAAACCTCTTATGCAGCTTCTCCAAAGCCTTCCTATAATGGGGCAAAGAGAACTGAGTGCAATAACCTGGATAGAGCTGAACCAGAGTGTTTTAACGTTTTATCAAGCTGGTTTCTCAATTTCTTGAACAATCCAAAAGTGGAGCATATTTATTGGCTTGTGTCTGAGATGAGGGTGATGAATAAAGATGAGTGATGGATGCTTGTACCAGAGGGGCAAGAATTGTTGTGTCAGGGATGCCGCGAAGGTACAAAGCTGTCATTAACAATGTTCAGAATATTCTATTCACTAACATGACAGCAGTAAGATTAGGTGATATCTAAAGTAGCATTTCAACTAATGTCAGTTCAAAAATTTAAAATCAAAGACTTTGTTCTGTTCACTGTACCCATTCACATTTGTGTTATCACACTCGGGGAGATTTCCTGGACCCGGTGCTACTTATAGTCATCAGCTGACTGTGCATTTCTGGCCACCTGCCTGCAGTATCGTAGTTTCTAATTCTGGAATCGCTCTTAAGGGCAGCCGCTACAGACCTTCACTACTATTTCAGCACCTTGAGTGTTCCAAGCCATAGGAGAGACGTGAGCAGATCAGTTCAGGACTGAATGTTTCTCCTCCAGCTCTCCAGAACACCGAGAATCTCCACCACATCTCCATGCAAAATCAGACCATTGAGCTTAATATCTTTCTAATTACAAGTCATTCTTTTCTAATCCAGTTACAGCAAGATGTGCAGACCATAAAGATAAAGATGAGAACATAGAGGAGGAGGAAGAGGCTGATGTGCCATGGAATAAGATCAAGGTTGATTTGGGCCTGGCTTACACCATTTCCTTGACTTGTCTCCCCTTTGGGGCTAACAACTTGTCCATCTTCCCTTGAATATATTTTGTCTGCTTACATCCTGGGCCTTTGCTGGAAAGAATTCCTCCCTAGTTCAGTCTTAAATGTGGCGTGGCATGGTAGCATAGCAGTTAGCGAAATGCTATTACTGCACCATTTCAATTCCCAGTGCTGTGTGTAAGGAGTTTGCCCATTTGTCCTGCAACCATGTGGGTTTCCTCAGGGTGCTCTGGTTTCCTCCCATATTTCAAAGATGTACGGGTTAGCAGGTTAATTGGTCACATGGGTGTAGCTGGACAGTACAGGCTCTTTAGGCTGGTAGAGCCCGTTACCATGTAAGTCCCAATGATGTGCGGGTTGGTGGGTTAATTTGAACTAGTTTATACTTTTTACTTTTGTTAGGGCTACACTCAGACAATATACACCCAGTGGCCACTTTATTAGGAACACCTCTATACCTGCATGTTAATGCAAATATCTAATCAGCCAATCATGTGGCAGCAACTCAATGCATAAAAGCATGCAGACATGGTCAAGAGGTTCAGTTATTGTTCAGACCAAACACCAGAATGGGGAGGAAATGTGATCTAAGTGACTTTGACCATGGAGTGTCTGTTGGTGCCAGATGGGGTGGTTTGAGTATTTCAGAAACTGCTGTCCTCCTGGGATTTTCACACACAACAGTCTCTAGAGTTTACAGAGGATGGTGTGAGAAACAAAAAACATCCAGTGAGCAGCAGTTTTTGCGCTGTATTGCTCTATGACTGAGGACTAGCAAAATAAAGATATGTAACCTGGAGCTGAGGGAGCACTGGGAAATAAAGTTCTACTCATGTAAGCTAATACAGGAAGTTAAGTAAATCTGGAGTAAAACAGGAGCAGCTTACTGCCAGTTTCTTAACGGGTCTAGTCTTTATGTGATCCTAGACTTCCCAGGTGGTCATTTTGTCAGCTCAGGAAATAGCCAAGGGTGCCATTCAGCTGATATGGAGCCACAAAGTCCCTTTGGACCACTGAGTCCATGACAACCATCAAGCACCCAGTTAGATAAATTACAGTTTATTTTCCCCATATTTTAGCCAATCCATTCTCTTTCTGGGTTCTAATACAACTGACACAATAGGGGAAGTTACCTTCCTAACCCACACATCTCTGGGAGGAGCTTAGGAGAGGCAATGGTGCTAACAGCAACTTCTTTGCTTGCATCTTCGGAAACAGCTCTATTTCTCTATTTTTCCCTTTCAGGGTTCTTTTGAAGACCCTGACCTGGAGTTACACGCTGGCTTCAGTTCTTTGCGGGAATGCGACTCGCTGTCGGGGTCTCACGACTGACTGTTATTCGATATGCCAAAGATGCGGCCCAGGAGATTAGCTCGCCTTCGGAGTTTTGGGATTTCGTGGCTCTGGAGGTGGATGGATTCGAGGTCAGTGCCTCTGCAGGAAATCGGTGTCTCTTAGGAGACGGAAGATCTCTGTCTGTGTGACCAGAGACCCTAGCTCTTTGGGCACAGAGCTCGGAAAAAGCGACACAACGGATTTTTAACATCGCAAATCAGTTAGTTGTTTGTTATGTCTCCCCTCTCGCTGTGATAATGGAGACATCCCTCTTTCTCCCTTATTAGGGAAAGAGAGAGCATGTGGTATGTTGAATCACCGGGTGAACGAGTAGTCTTTGGGGTACTGCAAGTCTGTGTCTTTATTAATGCTTTGCTGCACGTTTGAGTGCTCGGTAGGGGCACCGATGCATTTTTATTGCTGGTGGGGAGGGAGTTTGCAGAAAGTTTGAAGTTAATAAGTCATCAGTTAATAACTCATCAGGGTGATTGATAAGTTTGTGGCCTAAGGTAGAAGGAGATGAGTTATTAACTTCAAACTTTCTGCATAATCACTCAGAGTTGACCTGCATGTGATGTAACGAGAGCTGTATAACTCATCTCCTTCTACTTTACGCCACGAACTTATCAATCACACATGCTGTGGACACTTTCTGGAGGTCCAAGATCCGTATGGTCCACGATCGCTGGACTAAGTGTGTAAATGTAGGAGGGAACTATGTTGAAAAATAAATGCGCTAGGTTTTCTAAAATTGACTCCTTCTACCTTAGGCCACAAACTTATCAATCACCCCTTGTAATTTAAACATAAATTATATTATATTTTTACCAGGAAGAACACAATTAGAACAAAAGAAGTTGATTTTAGTGCGAAGTGATCAAAGTGATAATAGCGTTGCTAAACTGTTAACGATTAGGGTTGTGCTGACTGGTCAACAACCAAGTGGTAGAAGGGAAGTACCTGTTCTTGAGTCTGGTGCTGCAGGGCTTTAGGCTTATATACCTCTTGCCCAGTCGTGGAACTGGCAGCATCTACAGAGGGAAATAAATAGTTGACATTTTGGGCTGAGACCCTTCATTAGGACTGTTCTAGTGTCTCAAACCAAAATGTTGAATCGTCACTCCTTTGTATAATTGCTGCCTGACCTGCTGAGTTTCTCCAGCATGTCGTGTGTGTCGCTCTAGATTTCCAGCATCTGCAGAATCTCTTGTGTTGCAAATACCTGTCACCTTTTGCTCCCATTTTCAAATTAAATTATATTAAATTTCATTATGAAAGCTTAAACCATTGGATTGTTCACCACTTGGAACAAGAGACTTTGTGCCCAGAATCAGATAAACCATGAGGTTAAGAGCTCACATCCAGTTGAAGTAACTGATGCATTTCTGCCATGGTTTTGTTTAGCCTGGATGAAAGAGTCAAATACCAGAGGGCATAGCTTTAAGATGAGAGGGGTAATGTTTGAAGGAGGTTTCCATGGCAACGGTTTAAGAGTGGTAGCTGCCAAGAACGTGCTGTGGGGGAGGTGGTCTAAGCAGGTACAATTGCAATGATTAAGAGGCATTTAGGCTGACACATGAATAGGCAGGGAATGGAGGGATATGGATCCTGTGCGGAAAGATGAGTGGTTAAAATCAGCATTCATGGCCAGCACAGACCTTGTGGGCTGATGGGTCTGTTCCTTTGTTGTACTGTTCTGTGTTCTAGAACATAGATATAGAAACCTACAGCACATTACAGGCCCTTTGGCCCACAATGTTGTGCTGAACATGTAACCCACTCTAGAAACTGCCTGGAATTTCCCTACCACATAGCCCTCTATTTTTCTAAGCTCCTTGTATATATCTAAGAGGCTCTAAAAGATCTTATTGTATCCACTTCCGCCACTGCCTCTGGCAGTCCATTCCACACACCCACCACACTCTGTGTGAAAAACTTACCCCTGACATCCCCTCGGTACCTATTTCCAAGCACCTTAAAACTATGACCCTTGTGTTCGCCATTTCAGCCCTGGGAAAAAGCCTCTGACTCTGACACCTTATACACCTCTATCAGGTCACCTCTCATCCTCTGTCGCTTCAAGGAGAAAAGGCCAAGTTCACACAACCTATTCTCATAAGGTACACCCTCCAATTCAGGCAACATCCTTGTAAATCTCCTCTGTGCTCTCTCTGGAAACTTAATTGCTTATCAAGTTATGAGTGTGTAAAAATGCCTGTGTTACCTTGCACAAAGTGATTGGGATGAACTGGAATAGAGTGAGAGAAGAGAGGTGTGGATCATGAGACCTAGAGCAGAGACATGGGATCCTGCTCCACATATCCTGTGTGACCAAAATTACTGAAAGCTGAGTCAGCGTATCGTCAGGCACCTGCCATGTTATGGGATCTTCTCCGAGGATCATCACCTTGTTGTGAAGAAGGGCTCATGGGTTCCTGAGATCCTGAGAGTGAAGTTGTCTGGAGTTTAGCTTCTGGTAGGGTCAACCATGATGAGAAGGTCTAGGGAGAGCTTCCAGACAAAGAGCAATCCAACCATTGCCTCAACGGTGGATCTGGCTGAAGTTGATGACACATCACAATGGCAGTGAAGATAGAGGAAGGCTGCAACAATGAAGATCCCCAGTTGTCTTGCACTCTATGTCACTGGACCTGACCCTGTCAAGAACTGTGCGGTGGCTGCCCATGCATCGGTTTCCCCACAGTAGACAAAGTCACGCACAGACATTCTCCATCAGCCTCTACAGCCTCCTGAAGAGCCTGATCCTCTGCGGTGGCCCCTCCGTACCAGACAGTGGTGCAAACAGTCAGTGTTAACTATGAGAGAGGTTCTAATCTCCTAAAGTGGCATGGCATCAGATACTCTGACACTGGAGCAGCTCAGTGGCACTACGAGGAGAGCCTCTGCCTCACAGCATCAGAGAACCGAGTTCAACCCCGACCTTAGGCACTGTCTGTGTGGAGTTTGCACGTTCTCCCTGTGATCGTGTGGGTTTTTTCCCACATTCCAAAGACATGTAGGTTGTCCACTGTGTAGGTATGCGGCAGAATCTGGAGTGTTTGATGAGAACAAAAGTGGGATTAATGTAATATCAGTGTAAATGATGGTCAGAAGGACATATTTCTCTGCTGTATTGATCTATGACTCGAACTCTCCAACCATGGGCCCTGTACTCTACTTAGAGCATAGAACACCACAGCACAGTCCAGGCCCTTTGGCCCACAATGCTGTGCTGACATTTTAACCTACTCCAAGTTCAACCTAATACATCCCACCTATGTAACCCTCCATCTTTCTATCATCTATGTGCCCATTTAAGAGATTCTTAAATATCCCTAACGTATCTGCCTCTACCAAAACCCTTGGCAGGGCATTCCACACACCCAGCACTCTGTGTAAAAAAACTTACCTCCAACTCCCTTATACTTTATAAAGTAAAGTATAAAGTATAACTCCCTTATACTTTACTCCAATCCCCCTAAAGTTATGCCCCGTGTATTAGCCATTTCCAACCTGGGAAAAAGTTTCGTCTATCCACATGATTTATGCCTCTTAGAGCCATAGAACCATAGAACACACAGCACAGTACAGGCCCTTCAGCCGTCCCTGTTGTGCCGACCCATATAATCCTTTAAAAAAAGTACTAAACCCACACTACCCCATATCCCTCCATTTTTCTTTCATCCATGTGCCTGTCCAAGAGGCTCTTAAATACCCCTAATGTTTTAGCCTCCACCACCATCCCTGGCAAGTCATTCCAGGCACTCACGACCCTCTGTGTAAAAAACTTACCCCTGATGTCTCCCCTAAACTTACCTCCCTTAGTTTTGTACATATGCCCTCTGGTGTTTGCTATTGGTGCCCTGGGAAACAGGTATTGACTATCCACCCTATCTATGCCTCTCATAATCTTGTAGACCTCTATCAAGTCCCCTCTCATTCTTCTACGTTCCAAAGAGAAAAGTCCCAGCTCTGCTAACCTTGCTTCATATGACTTGTTCTCCAATCCAGGCAACATTCTGGTAAATCTCCTCTGCACCCTCTCCATAGCTTCCACATCCTTCCTATAATGAGGTGACCAGAATTGAACACAATACTCTAAGTGCGGTCTCACCAGAGATTTGTAGAGTTGCAACATGACCTCTCTACTCTTGAACTCAATCCCCGTGTTAACGAAGCCTAGCATCCCATAGGCCTTCTTAACTACCCTATCAACCTGTGCAGTGACCTTGAGGGATGTATGGATTTGAACCCCAAGGTCCCTTTGTTCATCCACACTCTTAAGTAACTGACCATTAATCCTGTACTCAGTCTTCTGGTTTGTCCTTCCAAAATGCATCACCTCACACTTGTCCGGATTGAACTCCATCTGCCATTTTTCTGCACAACTCTGCAGCCTGTCTATATCCTCTTGTAACCTTCGACAACCTACAGCTCCTTATCATAAGAACATAAGATGATAAGACACAGGATTAGGCCTTTCAGCCCATTGAGTCTGCTCTGTCATTCTACCATGGCAGGTTTATTATCCCTCTCAACCCCACTCTCCTGCCTTCTCCCTGTAACATTTGATGACCTTACTAATCAGGAACCTATAAATCTCTGCTTTAAATATACCCAATGACTTGGCATTCACAGCAGTTTGTGCCAATGAATTCCACAGACTTATCATCCTCTGGCTAAAGAAATTCCTCCTCATCTTTGCCCTAAAGAGATGTCCTTCGATTCTGGGACTTGTGTCCTCTGGTCCTAGACTCTCCAACTATAGGAAACATGCTCTCCACTTTATCTAGGCTTTTTCAATATTTGATAGGTTTCAATGAGATACCCCTTTATTCTTCTAAACTCCAATGAGTACAGACCCAGAGCCAACAAATGCTCCCCATATTGTTAATCCTTTCATTTCTGAGATCATCCTTGTGAATCTCCTCTGGATCCTCTCTAATGTCAGCACATTCTTTCTTGGATAAGGGGCACAAAACTGCTTACAGAAAATATGGTGAATGCATACACCAGACAAGGTAGCGTGCAGGTTGTAGGTTAGTATACTCTTGCAGTAACAGACATGATGTGGGGGCTGTCAGGAGTCTCAGAGGGACAGGCCCTTCAGCCCAATGTGTCCATGCTGACCAACATACCACCCAGCTAGTCCTAATTTCCTGCATTTGACCCATATCCCTTTAAGACCTATCTCTCCCTGTTGTTACCCAAGTGCATCTTAAATGATATTATTGTACATGCCTCAACCACTTCCTTTAGCAGATCATTCCATATCCCCATCTGCAGAGTCGAAAAGTTGACAGCCAAATAAGTTTTAAAACTTTTCTCTTTCACCCTAAATTTATGCCCCATACTTTTAGCTCTATGTCTTGCTCTTACTCAGAGTCTGAACCCCACCCCCACCTGCCTATACAGTTAGAGCCTCTTGTTCAGCATTAAGAAAACTCCATGGAAGGATATAGGTCCCTCTCTGGTTCAAGGGCAACCTGTCCCTTTTCTACATGCCATCTCTACTCCAACAGAGATGCCAGTAGTTCAAGAACCTGAATCCTTGCACTGTTGAGCTACAGACAGTGACTGGATAGGCTGGGACAGCGTTCTTCTGGAGCTGAGGCTGTTGGGTGACCTTATAGAGGTTTAGAAAATAAGAGGGGCATAGCCAAATTGATGGTCATAGTCTTTTCCCTGAGTAGGGAAGTCTAAAACAAGATTGCATAGGTTTAAGGTGAGAAGGGAATGAATTAAAGGAGAGTTGAGGGGCAACTTCATGTTGCAGTTGTACAAGACATTGGTGAGGCTGCACTTGAAGGACTATTTACAGTTCTGGTCACCCTGTTAAAGGAGAGACATCATTAAGCTGCAGGAGATGCAAAGAAGGTAGGGCTTTTCCCTTTGGCGCGAAGGAAGATGAGAAGTGACTGGACAGAGGTGGACAAGATGATAAAGGTAAAGATCGCATGGATAGTCAGAGACTTCTCAGGACAGAAGTGGCAAATTGAAAGGGGCATAATTTTTAAAGTGATTGGGGGAAAGTATGGGGGGGAGGAGGTCCAAAGTTTTTTTTAGACAGAAAACCAACCTCTGAGTTTGATCTTTCTCCAAGGATTGTCAGTTTGTTGTGGTGGAGAAGTTCATGAGTTCCTGAGATGCCGAGCTGTCTGGAGTTTAGCCCTCAGGTGCTTAACTCCTGGTAGGGTCACCCATGATGGTAAGGTCAAGGGGGCGGTTCCAGAGAGCAATCCAACCAAGATTTCAATGGTGGAAGATGATGACACATGACAACAGGCGGAGGAAAGCTGCAGCAATGCAGGGGCTCCAATCATCTTGCATTCCATGTCACTGAACACTAACTCTGATTTGTCAAGGACATATGGTGGCTGTCTCCTCACATTAAACAAAGTCACACACAGCGATTCTTCTGTAAAGTTCTCCTTTTACGTAGGGTGGTGGGTGCTTGGAACAGCCTGCCAAGGGTGGTAGTAAAGGCAAATACTTTAGGGCCATTTAAGAAGCTTTTAAATTATCACATAGGTAATAGAAAAATGGAGGATTATATAGGAAGGAAGGGATAGATTGATCTTTGAGTAGGTTAAAATGTCACCACAGTAGGGCCCGTACTGTGCTATAGTTTTCTATGTTCTAAGATTTGGGAGAATATCACAGGGATCTGAGGGCATTAATTATAAGGAGAAGCTGGACAGGCCAGGACTTTATTCTTTGCAAGCTAGCTGACTGAGGGGTGACTTTATGGAGATGTATACATTTATCCTTTTCTTTTCCAGGAAGCAAAGGGTGAGACAGAAATTGCTTTGCACTGAGGTTCCAGCTTCACTGTCTTAAGCGAAGGTCTCAAGTGTGAGAGACCTTATCAGGACATAGGGAGTGTGACAGAGAAGGCGCTGGCCGGATGCTTGCTCTGATGGAAGCGAAGTGAACCAAGTAGGGTGTACGATGGTTTGAACTGAGCTGAGGAGAGATGTCCCCACTTAGACCTTGGAGAATCATTGAAGTTCACAACCTCGGATGGCTGTGGAAGTTTAGTTATGAGTTCATTGAAACTGACACTGATAGATGAGCTTTAGGGGAATCAGATGATATAGCAAAATACTGGAAAAGGTCCAGATCGCTTGAAGTGTTAGCTGGCCTCCCCTCCTCTGATTTCTATGTTCTTATGACTTAACAGAATCCCTCTCTCATCTCTCAGAACCAAGCTCAAGTGGACAGCAAGGATTTCATACAATATGGTAAAGACAATGGTGCCCATTGTCCTGTTTTGTTCCTTTGACAGAGGAACCATTTGCTCTTTCCCTAAAATACTTCCAATTTCCCCTTCTTCAGAATGGACAGGCACCAACGAGAGCTTGGCAGCATTGTTCTGGAGATAGATAACTGGATCTTAGCCAACAGACTGGATGTGGGATATCTGGCTCAGATCCCCATGCGGAGCGTAAACAAGAAGTGCTGCTGAGGTGGTTTTGAATTACCCTCAAGGACAGAGAAAGAACGAGAAAGTACAGAAATCCAACAGCACTGGGGAAAAAGGACTAATTTAACAAATATCCCAGAAGGATTCAGCTTTCCAATATAAGGCTGTGTGAATCCATGGATAACTTCACTTGGCTCAGCAGTGAGCTGATTCCACAACCTATGGATTCACTTCCAAGGACTCTGTACATCATATTCCCAATATTATCAATCAATTAATCAATTTATTTATTTATTTATTATGACTTTTTGTATTTGCACAGTTTGTCTTCTTGCACGTTGGTTGTTTGTCAGTCCTTGTGTGTAGTTGTTCATTGATTCTATTGTATTTCTTTGATCGACTGTGAATGCCTACAAGAAAATGAACCTCAGCGTAGCGCATGATGACATATATGTTCTTTGATAGTAAATTTACTTAACTTTGAACGTTAACTTTGAGTTGTGAGGGAGGGTTGCCAGTTCCAAAGCTCTCCAGCTATCCTGAGTACACAGCCACAGTACATTAATGCACGATATTATATTGCATGATTTGCCCATGACATGATATTACAGAATAATCTCTGGAGTCAATGCAGAATATCAGTATCACAAATAACTGCCTTAAGACTGCCTTCTACCTAGGCTAACATGTGGTGAAGCGTCCTTGAAAGATATCATGTTGAAGCATTCAAAACAGTACTTTGCAATCGGCAGTTCCTAACTTGCTGAATACTATCCACTCGTCATCAATCAGCCGCAGGGACTTGAGTAACCAAATCTGCCAAGGGGTATAGTCTGACATCATATGATGTGGTGTTTCACAGTGCACCAGTGAGAAATTCCCAAGCTCCCTACCAAAAGTGTGCTGAAAGATCGGATGGTATTAGCAATCATTCAGAAAAACGAGGGGAACAGAATGCATCAAAAGATTAAACACATTGCGTCAATGTGGGGTGACCACTGAACAAGCATGCTACATGAATATTTATCAATGTCAGATACTTGATTGTAATTTAAACTCTTAGCCTTACAAATGCATTCTATAAATATTACGCAAGAGAACTCCCTCCTTATGGTCATCACCCATCTTCAGTTAAAAATAAAGAGTTGCCCTCATTAATCCCATGCCCAGTGTTGCCCTTTATGTTAGACACCTTCTGAGCAAACAGGTTAGGGACACTTTCTGCTGGTGAAGGTGTATTTTGTTGTCCTGCTTCACAATCGACATAATAAAGAATATCAAATGCTCCCTAACAGTTTTACCATTCTTGATAACCTAGCTGAGAACCAGAAATGTGCAAACAGTTGCAAATTTACAGCTGTTTGATCTTATAAGCCTCTGAGTGGTCTGGTTTTCTGCTTGTCTACAGCAGCTTCCTAATGAAAGTATTAGACTCAAAGCATCAGACAGTAATACGGCATGGAAACAGGGACATCGGGCCAATTCATCCTTGCTGGTGTTACGTACTCGTGACGTGACAGTGGTACCCTTGTCACGTGACTGGGATTGAAGCTATACTGGACTTGAGGTAATGGTCTTGTGATGGTGGAGTGATGTCACTTTCCTGCCAGTAGAGGTCATGTGACAGGTTTTTTTTTACAGGGTATAAAAGGAGGACCCCTCCCTGTGAGGAGGGGCAGTTCATGGCTGGATTTGCCATGTTGACTTCATGCCACTGCGTGATTTAATGTTATGACGCAGTTTAGTTGAAAGATGGAGTTTTATCTAATGCCTAAAGTTTAAAAGGTCATTGCCAGCAGTTTCTCTACAATACTGCTAGTTGAGAATCAGTGGAGAGTGAAGATCGGAGTTCGGGAGTTAAAGATCGAGGAGAATCGATTTCGACGGTGAAACAGGTTCGACCTTGTTTGATCCTTATTCGGAAGGAATTCGTTGACTGTTCTCATGTTAATCCCTGCGAAATAGCAGAAAGGATTGGGAATAGTTCTGTAAAGGAAAGGTCAGTGCCTTTAAGCCGTTTCGTTTCGTAAATTCTTCGTGGGAAAAAGTTCGATCTTAGGAACCGAAGCAACACGACGGAAAAGAGAATTTAAATCGTCTTAAAAAGTCTCTCCCTTAAATGGACCGTGAGCATTTTGAACTTTTGGCAATACTACTTTGAAGAACTGTTTTTTTTGCAACATCGCTTTAAGAACTGTTTAAGCTGCCGCACAGCAGCTGATTTCCGGTTACGTTAGTGATTTGTTTACTTTTGGGGGGTTTGTTTTCAGTGTTTAATAAACATGTTATTTGTTATAAAAACCCCTGCCTAACTCATATATTTATTGTTGCTTGAATCCGTAACACTGGCCAATGTGTCCACCTCAGCTAGTATTATTTGCCCTCATTTGGAGTTCCTCCAGCCTAGATGCTGCCTGGCCTGCTGAGTTCCTCAAGCATTTTGAGTGTGTTTCTCCTTCACAACCTTTCCTATCCACATATTTATCCAAACGTGGAATGTTTATGCTGTATTAGATGTTGGTGAGGCCTAATTTGGAGTATTATGTGCAGTTCTGGTCATATACAGGAAAGGTATCAGTAAGATCGAAAGAGTACAGAGAATATTTACAAGGCTGCTGCTAGGACTTGAGGACTTGAGTTACAGGGAAAGGATGAATAGGTTATTCCCTAGACTTTATTCCCTAGAACGTAGGAGAGAGAGGGAAGATTTGGTAGAGGTATACAAAATAGACAGGGTAAGCAGGCTTTTTCACTGAGGTTGGGTGGGAGTGCAACTGGAGGTCATAGGTGAAAGGTGAAATCTTTAAGGGGGAACTTTACTCAGAGGATGGTGAGGGTGTGGAACGAGCTGCCAGCAGAAGTGGTGGATGTGGGTTCAATTTCAGCATTTAAGACAAGTTTGGATAGGGTACATGGATGGGAGGGGTATGGAGAATTATGGACCAGTTGCAGGTCGACTGGACTAGGCAGATTAATAGTCAGCATGGACTTAATGAACCTGTTTCTGTTCTATGCCTCTCAGTTGTGGGTGCAGCTGCTGAAGGACTCTTTCTGCCTCAGTCTAGGAACCCAGTGACTGGATCAAACTCTGCCCAATATGCCAGCTTATGACTAGGGGTTCTGAGACCTCACAATCCCGCTCCCTTCGCCAGGAGCTGATCACCGTGGAACTTAATCTGGGATGTTAGCATGGATTGCCTTAATGGAGAATGCCTGCGCGTGACTGTTTAGCATGGGGAGGCTGATGCACGGGCAGCCACCACACGGTCATTGGCAGATCGGAGTCAGGGTCCAGTGAAGTGGAGTCCTTAACTGCTGCAGCCTTCCTCCACCTCCACTGACTCTGTGATGTGTCATCACTTTCTGCCAACTCCACCGTCGAGGTCTTGATTGGATCGTACTCGGAACCTCCCCCTTGAACGCACAGCCATGAGCGACCCTACCAGGAGCTAAACTCCAGACAGCACTCTTGGGATCTCGGGAACTCACAAGGCTCTCCACCACTGAGCAGCCCTGTTTGAGGTCCATTCTGCTCACCCCGTTCGGGAAAAGGGCCGGAAAAGGTGCCCTAAAAACCTTCAGCTATATTACTGTGTCCCGATGGATCAGCATATGTGGTCTGGGACAAAGAAACGTACCGTTTGGAGCCTGGAATGCGTGCACTCTGGTGAAATGGGTGATTAGAGGAAAATTGCGATCATCGCCGGAGATCTGCGGAGACGACAGATTGACACAGCTGCTCTTTCTGGAACCTGTCTGCCAGACGAAGGGCAACTGAGGGAGGAGAAGGGTGGTTACACCTTCCTCTGGAAAGGGAAGACAGCTGACGAGACCAGGGTCCATGGTGTTGGGTTTGCAATGAAGAACCAGCTGTCAGTCAACTCTCTGAACTTTCTGTGGACAGTCCCATGCTGATCCATTTGACGTTTGCCAACAATCAGATGGCAACTGTCATGAATGCCTATGGAGCAACTCTGGACTCACGTAAGAATGAAAAAGAGACCTTCCACGCTAGCCTAGGACATGACACTGTTGAATATTCCCAAACAGGATAAGATGATTCTCATAGAGGACTTCAATGTCAGGGTCAGTCAGGACTTCAACATTTAGAAGGGCACCATAGAAAAGGGAGGCTTTGGCAACATCAACTCCAGTGGAATATTACTTCTCACCATATGTGCTGAACACAATCTTATCATCGCAAACACCTCTGCTAGAAAAATAAAAAATTCAAGGCACTTTGGCAGCACCCCTGATCTACACAGTGGTATCTTATTGACTATGTCATTGTCTGAGTTAGGGGCCACTGTGATGTGAATATCACAAGGGCCATGATTGGCTCAGATGACTGATGGACAGGTCATCATCTGATCTGCACCACCTTGTCCATCAGACTCATGAAAAAAGAGGAGGGTCCCTAGTGAGCAGACCAGGCCAAGATTAAAACTTGAGAACTTGCTTGACACTGCCACCCAACAGCACCATCAGGCCTCACTTGGGGAAACCTGGAACAGGAATATCCGGGGGATATTGAAGTACTGGGGTCTGCTTAAATCCACCTTCCCTGACACCTGCAAAAACATCCTTGGGTACAAGTCTAGAAAACATCAGGATTGGTTTGATAATAATGATTTGGAGACAGAACAAGAAAAGAAAAACTTCTTAGGCCAGGCAGAATGACATTGGCAACAAGGCCAAAAGTTAGGCTTACTCCAGAGCCAGGGTAGATGCCCAGCACTGCGTGAGGGAACTAATGAATTCTTGGTGGACTGAGAAAGCCCTGGAAACTAGCAGACTCTGGTGATATGAGAGGCTAACAAAGTAGTTCCACCAAAGCAGTCTGTGGTCCAAGTTACTTTGCATTAAACCTCCTGTACTTAAAAGATGGGAAGAACTTGCTAAAGGATTGGAAGGATATCAATGGTGGATGAAGAGAGAACTTCACCTCTTAACTGTCACAGCACTGGTGAACCAGAGGTTACTAATAAAATCCTCTAGAGACCAGTGAGAGAAGACATGGGGGAACCTCCCAGAACAAAAGAAGACAACGATGCCATCAGGAGCCTGTGAAACAACAAAGCCACAGGTTCTGACAGAAGCCCAGCAGAGATCCTCAAGGAAGTCGGCCAGCACTCCTACACCACATACACGCTCCTGAATGTCTGGGGAAAGGACTAATTGCCTCAGAGCTCAGGGGTGCTCTAGTAGTGACCATATTCACAGATTGTGACAATTACAGAGGCATCTCCCTCCTGTCAACACCAGAAAAAGTGCTTGCACATATCCTGGTCAACTGACTCCTTCCACTATCCGAAGAAATATTCCCTGAATCACAATGTGGTTTTCGCCCATCTTGTGGTACCGCAGACATGGATCTTCACACCTCGCCAATTGCAGGGATAATGTCATGATCAAAGGCAACCCTTGTACTTGGTTTTCATAGATTTGACAAAGGCATTTGATACAGTAGACCTCCAAGTTCTCTGGTGTATACTATCCAGACATGGCTGACCTGACAAGTATTTATGAATGCTGAGGCTTCTATATGATGGCATGTCAGCCACAGTATTCAATAACAGTGGTGCTGAATCAGAACCTTTCACTGTCAAGACAGGGGTCAAACAGGGCTGCATCATTGCGCCCATCCTATTTGCCATCTTTATTGCTTGCATTCTTCACCTTATCGGCCAAGACCTGCCACAGGGAATCCCATTCATGTACAAAATGGAGAACAAGCTTTTCAACCTCAACTTGTTCAAGGCCAAGAACAAGGTCAACACCATCACCACTATGGAGCTTCTGTAGGCAGATGGCAGCAACGTTACAGCACACTTTGAAGAAGAGCTCCAATATATCCTGCAAGGCATGGAGTTCCGGGTCTTCTTTTGAATATAACAACGACACAGGTTCTATATCAGTCACCACCCACCCAACCAGCCATTTATCCAGACCTCCATAAAAGTTGATGATATTGTCCTTGAAAATGTAAATCATGTTCCCTACTGCTCTTACTGTACAGTAAGAAAGAAAGAGAGAAAAGAAGACAGAAAATTAAATGAAAAAATCTACCTATAGCCTTAACTTCTCACTGAAGCCTCTTGAGTCAAAGCCTCAATTCCCACTCTAGCTTTGGCCTGCTCACACAATGGCCACTATGCTCAAACCTAACTTCTTTTTATTGTACACAATCCAAAATCTCTTTGGAGACTATGGCACAAAGAATTTCCCGACTGCCTTCTTGATTCTTTTGAAATCCCTCCCGCTGTGCACAGACCAATGTCTCCTTGGGAACCGTGGTGTGCAGAATGTCCCGACTGCCCACGCTCACTTCTTTTGCGATTTTTGCATTCTTTCCAGCTTAATGGCATGTTTGAACTGTGAACACCTTTGAATATCTTGAACTGTGCCTTTAAAGAGGTTAGAACAGTTATTGTACATCTTCCTCTGCTCCTGACTGCAGTCAGCCAGTCGTAAACTTATAATCACAGAGTCGTAGAGCACTACAGTCCTCCAGCCATCCAGTCCACGGTGAACTGTTACTCTGCCTAGTCCCATGATACCCACACATGGACCATAGCCCTCTATACCCCTCCATCCATGTACTTCTCCAAACTTCTCTTAATTGTTAAAATTCAACCTGTTCAGCTCGTTCCACACTTGCACTACTCTGTGGTTCCCCTTAACTATTTCACCTTTCACCCTTAACTTATGACCTCTAGTCCTAATCTCAGTGGAAAAAGCTGCTTGCATTTAACCTGCCTATACCCCTCATAATTTTGTATAACTTTTATCAAATCCCCCACATACTCCTATGCTTGAGGGAATCAAGTCCTAAACTATTTAACCCTTCCCTAAAACTCAGGTCCTCAAGTTCCAGCAATACCCTTGGAAATTTTCTCTCTATTCTTTCAATCTTATCGTTATCTTTCCTGTAGGTAGGTGACCAGACAGTGCACAATACTCCAAATTAGGCCTCATCAACGTCTTACAGAACTACAACATATCATCTCAATCCCTGTACTCAATACTTTGATTTATGAAGGTCAATGTGCCAGAAGCTCTTTTTACGACCCTGTCTATCTGTGACGCCACTTTCAAGGAATTATGGATTTGTATTCCCAGATGCTTCTGTTTTGCAGCACTTCCCAGTGCCCAACCATTCACTGTGTAAGTCCAATCTAGGTTTGTCCTCCAAAAGTGCGACACCTTACAATTGTCTGCATTAAATTCCATCTGCCATTTTTAGCCTTTTTCTTTTTTCTAGTTTCTGAGGTGGAGGTACATTTCTGTAGAACATAGAGCAGTATAGCACAGAAAAAGGATCTAGTGTTTTCCCAGCGTATATGATGAATAAAGTCTTTTCGGGCTTCCAGCTGGGCACAGGTATCGATTATAATCGACCTTTCAATGCAAACTCTGCCATCATCTTCTTAATCGATACCTGTACCCAGCTGGAAGCTGAGAAGAGTTTATTTCTAGTACAGCACAGGAGTTTTATAGAGCTGAAACATTAACCAATACTTTTTTTTGGAGCATATGATTTCTTCCTTTACCAGTAGGAGGATTCCACATCACACAGCAGATTGTCCAGGTTACAACACAACCCACCCCTCACTAATGTGCACCAGCCCCTCTGTACTCCTATTGGATTGGTTACGGCAGGCATCAACTCGGAAATCTGACTCTTATGTCACATGACATTAAACTGTTTCCCTAAAATGGGATGAAAAAAAATACCATTCAGCTTTTCAGTGTCTACTTGTTTATGAAAGGTTTTTTATTACTGCAGAGATAGATTATTCCAAAATCCTGAAGCACCTGTTTCAAAATGATTTAGGTTTCTGCTTCTGAGTACAGCCAAGCTGTTTCCTTGGGAGCAAAATGCTGGTTTAAGCAACCTGTTGTTAATATATCATAAGTGATCACTAAGGCTTCAAACACTCACGTGTGGATTTTCCTCTGCCCACGTTTATCTGAAGTGGGATGGTGTTATCTATCTTATCTTATCAATATTCTGGTCTGTGCACACCAGCTGTGCAGTGAAAAAGGCTCTTTCACCTCAGACAGTTGAGGAAGTTTGGTATGGGCCCCCAAATCCTAAGAATTTTCTACAGGGGCACAATTGAGAGCATCCTGACTGACTGCAACACTGCCTGGTATGGGAACTGTACCTCCCTTAATCTCAGGACTCTGCAGAGTGGTGCGGACAGCCAGCACATCTGTAGTTGTGAATTTCCCACGATTTCAAGGACAGGTGTGTAAAAAGGGCCCAAAGGATCACTGGGGACCCAAGCCATCCGAATCACAATCTATTCCAGCTGCTACCATCCGGGAAATGGTACCCGCAGCATAAAAGCCAGGGCCAACAGGCTCCGGGACAGCTTCTTCCACCAGGCCATCAGACTGATGAACTCACACTGATTTGAGTGTGCTATATTAAACTGACTGCTCTATTTATTGTAAGTTATTATAAATTACTATAACTGCACATTGCACAGTTAGACAGAGATGTAACATAAAGATTTTTACTCCTTATGTATGTGAAGGATGTAAGAAATAAAGTCAATTCAATTCAATTGATATTGTGTGCAGTTCTGTTGACCTCACTTCGGGAAGTATGTAGGGAGTGTATAGAAGAGGTTTAACAGGATGCAGCCAGGATCAGAACACATGAGCCATAAGGAGAGTTTGGATAATTTTTTTGTCCTTTTCTCTGGAGCATTGGAGGCTAGGAGGAGAGCTGATGGAAATTTATTAAGTTATGAGAGTCATCGATATGGTAGACACTCAGAATCATTTTCCAAGTGTCGAAATCTCAAGTACCAGAGGGCATCGTTGAAGGTAGGGTGGGAAATGTTAAAGGAGATGTGTGAGGTAGATTTTTACAGAGGGAGTGATGAGTGCCCAGAACAGGCTTCCAGGAGTGGAGGTGGAGGCATAGTGGTTTCGAAGAGGCTGTTGGATACTCCCAGGAATATGTAGGAAAATGGAACATGCAGGCAGGAGAGATTATGGTTTCATTGTGTTCAGTGCAGATATAGTGGCCTTTTCCTTTGCTGCACCGTTGATTGTTCTACCTTTGTTTAAAGGATTATACATTTTTTATTGGGTTCCTTCAAATGTTGGAGAAGACATCTACACTTAAGCCATCTTCCCTGCCTTTCTGAAGTCCAAGGTCTAATAAAACCTCTTCACCTGGGCAACCAAAATGGACCAGGACTAAGCTAACGGCGTGGGGAGGGAGTTGAACAAATGAAGGATTTGAGACACTGTCCCTGTGGAGCAAACAACTCCATCACACAATTTCTCTTCTCCTACTCCCTGTTCTCACCTTGTCAGACACCAATGTTACAATATCAAAAAGATAATTTCCTCCCTTTTGTCTCTTCCGCAGCAAAAGTAACTCCCATCCATCCCAGATCTCCAACACACTCATTGCAACAGTGGGGCAGCAATCAAACTGGAGGCAACCACATCCCAGATTGAAAAGATCCTGATAAAAGGATCGCTAGTGGGAGCTGTGAGGTCGTCTGAAGGAAGCCCCTGCCGGAAGTGGTAAGTCCCCAGTGAATGGTAATTCAGAAGATGCTCTGCTCTGCAGGTCTGAAGACGGAGAGGTGTCAATAGGTGCAGAGTACACACCAGTGACTGAACGCTCTCCTCAATCAGGAGAAGATGATAAGACATAGGAGCAGATTTAGGCCATTCAGCCCTTCAAGTCTGCTCTGCCATTTCATCATGGATGGTTTATTATTCTTCTTTAACCTAATTCACGTACCTTCTCCACGTAACCTTAACAAATTTACAAATCAAGAACCTATCAACCTCCACGATGACTTGGCCTCCACAGTCGAATTCCACAGATTCAACACCCTCTGGCTAAAGAAATTTCTTTTCATCTCTCTTCTAAAGGGACGTTTCTCTATTCTGAGCTACGCCCATTGGTCCTAGGCTCTCGATGTCCAATCTTTCTTGGCCTTTCAATGTTTGGTAGGTTTCAATGAGATCACCTCCCTTGACTTTCTAACCTCCTGTGAGTATAGCTCCAGAGCCATCAACACACCTCATACGTTAACTCTTTAATTCCCAGGATTATTTTCTTAAATCTCCTATGGATCCTCTCTAACACCAGCACACCCTTTCTTAGTTAAGGGTCCTAAAATTGCTCACCGCACTCCAAGTGTGGTCTGACCAAAGCCTTATAAACCCTCAGCATTATATCCTTGTTTTATGTTTTTGTCCTTTTGAAATGAATGCTAACATTGCATTTGCCTTCCTCACCACTGACTCGATCCACAAGTTAACCTTGAGGGAATCTTTCACTAAGCTTTCAAAGCCCCTTTGCAGTTCTGATTTCTGGATGTTTTCCCTGTTTAGAAAACATTTGGTATTTCTATTCCTTCTACTAAAGTGCATGACCGTGCACTTCCCTTCACTGTATTCCAGCTGCCACATTGCCATTCTGCACATCTCTCTGTCCTCCTGCAGACTCCCTGCTTCCTCAACACGACTTGCTTTTTCAGCTATCTTTGTATTGTCCACAAAATCATCAATTCCATCTTTAATATGTAATGTGAAAAGTAGCGGATCCAACGCTGAGCCCTGTGGAACACCGCTCGTCACCGGCAGCCAACTAGAAAAGGCGTCCGTTATTCCCACTCTTTGCATCCTTCTGGTAATGCTAGTACCTTACATACCACTGTCTCCTCTTTGGTTAGCAGCTTCATGTACAGCATCTTGTCAAAGACCTTCTGAAAAATCACAGCAAATCAGGAGAACCATAGCAGAGGCTGAGAACTTCTCATGGATTCAGTATCACAACCAAACCCTTGGGAAGTCTGCAACCTAGTGGTAATGACATCAAATTCTCCACCTTCCAGTAAATGCTCCCATTCTGTTCCTTCTCTTTCTCCTTTTGATCCCCCTCGCTGACCCTCATCTCTTTCCCCTCCCTCAGCCTCTCCATTTGTCCATCAACCACGCACCTCCTCCCACAGCTTCCACACCTCCAGTGTTGTCCTCTGCTCCCTTCACCTCCCTTTTATGGTTGGTAGGATTTCTCCACCTTCCTCTCCCGTTGGATTCCATCACCCACAGCCTTTCGCCCGTCACCTCCACGGCGCGGCTGCGGAGTCTAACCTGCGGTGTTCCTAACCTGGCAGTATAGGGGAAGCTTCCTGGTGTGCCCAACCTCTGCTGTTAAGGTTAGAGAGGGGGATGCACGAAGGGTAGCAACAACTATTATGCAGAGTGTGATAGGTGCGTGGTTACTGGGGTAGCAGTGGAATCAGTCAGTTTGGTGGAGGTTAAGAGGCTTTTAGAAAGACATTTGAATATGAAGGAAATGGAGGGAAGTGCTTGATACACAGGCAGAAGACACTTCATATAAATTTGCATCGAGCAGCACAACACTGTGGGCTGAAGGGCCAGTCCCGTGCTGTACTGTTCTATGTTCTGTGCCATTTCTATGGATGTGTGTGATGGGACAATACAGGCAGATCTTCACTCGATGTCGAACCCATGCAATCATTCCTTCAGATGTGTGCATGACCGACGGTGTTGAGAGAGCCCTGTGTCTGTCCCTGCCCTGGGACTGTGAAACGGGACAGTAATGTGAGCAATTTCACCCGATTAATGTGATTCATTACAAATGAAATGTACTGGCACACGAACGTACCTGCATCTGTTAAGCGTGGTCTGATGTGGAACGTGGAGGTCAAGTCTTTGGGTCTATTTAAAGTGGGGCTTGATAGGTTCCTGATTAGTCAGGGCATCAAAGATTAAGGGGAAAAGGCAGGAGAGTGGGGTTGAGAGGGGTAATAAATCAGCCATGATGAAATGATGGAGCATACTTGATGGGCCAAATGGCCTAATTCTGCTCCTATGTCTATGGTCTTAATATTAACACCTCTTGATAATCATTAGGCAACAAGTTCTTGTTCTGGAGAGTGCTCGAGTCTGCAAATCACTGCTGAGAAACCAGCCGTCACTTCGCCAAGCACATCGAGAAGAAAGTAGTTATTCTCTTGTATATTTTTGAAGTCCTCCAAGAGGACCACAGCCATGCTGTGGTTTGGAGGCTTGCGTGCCTCAATGACCCGGAGAGCCATGACGGCTGGAGTCAGGTCCTTGTGCTTTGCCTGTTGGTAGGGTCACCCATGCCAAACAGGTCGAAGTGTAGAGGCCAGACTAAGAGTGGTCTACTGGTCCTCCAGATTCGGAGGCTCAGCTCAGGGCTAACAACATTGACTGGTATATTATGGTTATGGAAACAGCCATGAAGAATTCTTCAACATCTGAGTGCAATGGTATTCCTGAGTCTCCACCCAGGGCGATCATGGCTGACAATAGTCTGAGAGGAAACTACTGGCACAATGAAGGAATCCCTGAACACTGCCAGAGATGAAGAAACTTCAGTGGTGCCCTGGACGCCAGTGGCATAATGGGCAGTTAAAAAAATTTAAAGTGATGGCTAACCAGAGCAGTATTTCACTTAGTCAGATGCATTGATTATGGAGACAAGGAGATGAGCAACACAGAAATAGGCTCTTTGGCCCATCACATCCATGCTAGCTATTACTCTTCTCTATTCATTCTATCGGCCAGCACTATGAGCCTGTGTAGATACTTCTTTAATGTTGTGAGATGACCGGCCTCCACCACTGCCTCAGCAGTGCCTTTCAGATATTGACCATCCTCCTCAGATCCTTGACCCTCTTCCCCTTATCCTAAACCCATGCCCCAGGAGAAGAGCTTGCGATTTCCGGATCAATAGGATTGTTTAAAAGGTCATCAGAAAAAATTCAAAAATCCAGAAGATCGATTTTATTTAAATGGAAAGTTTCCAACCCACCTACCACATTTCAATGGTTTTCCCAAACGATTGCATGTTTAAATTTGGAAAAGATTAGGAGCAGTACTATGGATCCCTCGGTTAAATTTGAAGAAACTTGGAAGTCTTTTATTCAATATTTTCATATGATGTAAGTTGACCCTTTCTGAATCCTTTTCTCAGTAATTTTTTTATGTATAGAGGAGTGGAGTTAATGACAAAATATAATTTTAACCGATGAATTATGGCAGTCCAATCTTTGTTTTTTAGGTTAGTTTGTTTTAGTTTTTTTTTTCTTTTTCTCTTTTTTATAATTATAATTATCTTTTTCATGGTTAATTACTAAGAGATTGGGAGGTTAGACTCCACTTGTTACTTGGAATATGTGTTTCTACATGTTAACCGTTATTAATGTAGTCCTGATCTCTATGTATTAGTATTAATATTGTTTATTGGAAACTTAATAAAAAGATTGAAAAAGAAAGAAAAAATTCAAAAGTTTGAAGTAGATTTATTATCAAAGTGTGTATACGTAACCACATACCATCCTGAGATTTATTTTCTTGCAGGCATTCACAGTAGATATGAAGAAACATAACAGAATCAATGAAAAATTACAAACTGACAATCGACCAACGTCCAAAAGAAGAGAAATAGAGCAAATGCAAACCCCACCCCCAAGTAATAATAAATAAATAAATAAATAGTACTGAGAACATGAGTTGTAGAGTTGGAAGTAACTCAGAAATAGCTCCGGTGGTCTCTAGTCTTGGCCTTCCATCTGCAAACATTTCATCGCCATACGAGGAGACACCATCAGTGCGCTGTTTGTTTGTGATGTGTCCTCCAATCGCTTGGGCCTTTATATACTTATCAATCAGCTGAATGGTCATCATTACAGAACCCAATTGTGACATAGGGAGGGATCTCATCGCTGATTGGTTGGGTCGCGAACTCTGAACATTGCTGTCTGGAATTTTGCCCACATTGGCTTAGGAATAGGATTGAGGTCTACATGTCTGTTTACAGAACTGTCTGCGGAAAACCATGATCCTAGGAATTCGCTTGCATGCTGCGTGCTTTCATGTGCCATGTCTTTCACTGATGCCCAGTCGAATTTGTGTCCCTCTCAATCTTCATGGGTAGAGACTAGGGAAAATTGGTCATGCCGCTTTACAGACAGTTGTTGCTCATGGGTCCTTGTGGATAGTTTGCTCCCAGTTTGGCAAATGTAATATCTGCAGCAGTCCCCACATTGGATTCTTTAGACCACATTGGTCTTGTCCAATAGCTTGGTTCATTCTTTTGGTCAGCAGAGAACTCTCCTCAATGTTGCATTTGGCTTCTGCGTGACTGAAATTCTATGTTCTTGGAGCAGTTGGGCCATCATTCCGAGCTGTTTTAAATGTATGGATGGACAACTGTTTCCTCGCTTCCTGGTTGTAAGTAAGTCTGTAGGTTGTGGAATCAGTTCTGAGTTGAGGTGAGGTTATCCACTTTGATTCAGGAGCCTGATGTGGTAATAACTGTTCCTGAACCTGGTGGTGTGGGACCTGAGGCTCCTGTACCACCTTTTTGATGGCAACAGTGAAAAGAGAGCAAGGCCTGGATGGTGGGGGTTCTTGATGATGGACGCTGCTTCCTTGTGGCAGTGCTCCTTGTAGATGTGCTCAACGGTGGGGAGACTCCAGAGTGAAGTTTTTCCAAGTCCACCCTATCCACGCCCCTCTTAGTTTTGTATTAATTTATCAGGCTCCCCTCTCCTCAGCCTCCTCAGCTGCAGGAAAAACAAACCCCGTCAATCTGGTCTTCACATATAACCGAAGCTCTCAGTCCCAGGCAACACTGGTCAGAGTTAGGGCATTGCTGGGGAGATAGTTAGTCTTTTTCTCAGGGTAGGGGAGTCTAAAGCCAGCAGGTATTAGTTTATGGTGAGAGGAAAGATCTAAAATGGACCTGGAGCAATTTTTTCACACAGAGGATGGTGAGTCTACGGAAGGAGTGAGATAGGTATAATATCAACACTCAATAGAGGGATATGGGCCAAATGAGGCAATTTGGCATCTGGTGGGCATTGGTCTGTAAGGTCCGCTTCCACACACAGTAAGGTGCAGTAATGTAGCATTTAGCATAATGCTTTACGACACCAGCGACTGCGAGCAGGGTTCAATTCCCACCATTGTCTGTAAGTAATTTGAACATTCTCCCTGTGAACGCAGGGGTTTCCTCCAGCTGCTCCAGTTTCCTCCCACATTCCTGAGACATATGGGTTAGCAGGTTAGTAAGTTGTGGGCACACCACATCGGTTCCGGAAACACGGCGACACTTGCAGGCTTTCTCCAACGCAATTCTCAGTCTGTGTTGGTCATTGATGTAAACGACACATTACACTGTATGTTTCGATGTACATGCGATAAATAAAGCTGATCCTTCAATCTCTATCAATCGTTTCTATGAAAACACCCTGATGAATCACTTCTGCTTCTTCTCTAGTGCGATCACATCTTTCCCAGTGAGTGGCGACCAGAACCACATATTGTACTCTAGCTGCGGCCTAACCAGCATCTACAAAGCGTGCCATAACTTCCCGGCTCTGGCGATCAAGGCTATTAACCTGTGTGTCTTCTTCACTGCTTGTGAAGGTAAGAATTTAAGAAGCAGGACCTTAAGGGTGATGATCTGTGGATTGTTCCCACTGTCTGCACGCTAGCCAGATATTGAAGGATAGCCAGATAAATTTGTGGCTGAAGCGCTAACACAGAATCAGGGATTCTGGTTCTTGGAATATTGGAATCTCTTCTGGGATAGAGGTGACCTGTACCAGGGGAACAGGTTATACTTGAACCAGAGAAGGCCATGAGGAACCAATGGTTTTGCTGGAGGCATGCTCTCCCAGCTCAAAGGCTTTGGACCCTTCTTCAGTGAATTGTTTCAGAATACCCAGGAAGAGATCAGACTCAGAGTCCGAAGAGTCATCGTTGGCCGTATCCATGTGGAAGAGTCAACCTGCCGCAGAGGCCTACGTAGTGTGAGTGCTGGTGACTGAGGATGCATTCAGTCAGGAGTTGGGACTTCATCCACCTTAATTTTCTATAAGTCTGTGCTATAGCCCTATTCCCAATTTTTCAACCACTAAATATCCTTCCACCATCAACCTTTGCCTCCCACAACCAAGTCAATTTTGGATCCAATTTGCCAACATCCTTGGATTGCTTGTGGCTCCTTACCGTTCAGACTGGTGCCCAATGTGAGACCATTTCAAAGGCCTCACTGAAGTGCATATAGACTACATCAACTGCACTGCTCCCAGAAATATACTATGGTTACCTCTCAGAGGGAGGGTCTTGTGAGTAAGAATCTTCAGTGAGGAGAGCATGTGGGTCTTCCTGAGCACCATATTTTGATTAGACAGTGTGGCATTGGTTCCTGTTAGGCATGTGGTTGGTGAGTATGTGGACTTTCACAGATCAAGAGTGCATGGGGTAAAGAGCATTGGTTATATATTAAGAGGTCCTCTCCAGAGAGACATTTCATTGAGTTGTACAATTACTGTACAATAGGGAGGTCTGAGACACTCCATGTGAACCGATTGACCACATCTGCAGGAATTGCTTCCTATTTGACCATTTGGGCATATCGGGCTTCAGTGCATCTGTGAGGCCGAGGACTTTGTCAGCGGAATGTTTGCAACATTTAAGGAAAGGCAGTCAGAGCAGGAATGGGTGACCAGCCAGTAGAGATGGGGAATGCATCTCACTACAAGACCACTTTGGAAAATGGTGAGTGTGGATATATCCCAAAGGAGTACAGGCAGAGCAAGGAGTCGTGTTCCACACTGGTCCTAACGACATGGGTCAGGGGTGGGGAGGGGGCACTAGTGAGGTTCCTCAACACAAATTTAGGGAGTTAGAAACAGATTTAAGAGCAAAACTTCTAAGGTTATAAGCTTTGGATTCTTGTGCCAGTGAAAATAGGAATAGAAAGGCAGGTTAGATGAATGTGCGGTCAGAGAAATGGAGTGATTTAAACTCTGGATCACTGAGACGGTTTCAGGGGAAGGTAGTCTGCACAAGGTACATGGTGTATGGGTTACACCCAAACCAGAAAAGATCCAAAATTCTTGCAGGGAGCTTTGCAAGTGTTATTGGAGATGAGTTAAACTCATTTGGCAGAAGAATGGGGCTCATAGTGGATACAGCAGTAGGGAGAGGGAAGGAGTAGTGAAATATAGAAGTGAAGCCAATGAGCCAGTCAGGTAGAGCACCATGGGTGTGGTGAGACACGTGGAAGGGATGTAAGGCTAAAATACAACTATTTAATGCAGGGAGCCTGACCAATAAAGAGGTTGAACCTAAGAGCTATGATCAAAGTTATTATCAAAATGCTTATATGTCACTATATGCTGCCCTGAGTTTCATTTGCTTGCAGACATTCACAGCAGAACAAAGAACTACAATTCACAGTGAGAAGCTGTGCATAAATACAGGTTAACAAACAACCAATGTGCAAAAGAAGACAAACTATGCAAATCAACAACAATAATAATACTGAGAACATGAGTCATTGAGTCCTCGAAAGTGAGTCTATAGGTTGTGGAATCAGTTCAATGTTGAGGTGAGTGAAGTTGTCCACTCTGGTTCGGGAGCCTGATGGTTGTAGGGTAATAAGTGTTCCTGAATCTGGTGATGTGGTACCTAAGGGCTCCTGTACCTCCAACGTGATGGTAGTAATGAGAAGAGGGCATGGCCTGGATGGTGGGGGTCCTTGATGGTGGATGCTGCCTTTTTGTGATAATGCTTCTTGTAGATGTGCTCAATGGTGGAGTAGGCTTTGCCTGGGATGGACTGGGCCATATCCTCTGCTTTCTAGTTCTTGAGCATTGGCATTTCCATACCAGGTTGTGATACAACCAGTCAGGACATTTTCCACTTGGCATCTATAAATGTTTGTCTAACATGGAAGTGCTGTTAACACTGAGATATGGCTAAAGGAAAGGCAGGACTGGTAACTAATCATTCTAGGGTACTGAAGCTTCAGGTGTAATGAGAAAAATATAAAGCAGTAGGAGGAGGTTTTGCAATACTAAGGTGTCGTTTATTGGGCCAACGTCTTTTGAAGCCTTTGGATAGAGCTCAGAAACATAAAGGAAGTGATTGCTTTGTTAGGGCTAGAGCTACACAAATTAAATTAAAATTCAAAGCAAATTTATTATCAAGGTACATATGTCACCACATATTACTCTGACATTCATTTTCTTGCAAGTATTCACAGTACATAGAACATCCAAGCACCTTAAAACTGTGCCACCTCATGCCAGCCATTTCAGCCCTGGGAAGAAACCTCTGACTATCCACACGATCAATGCCTCTCATCATCTTATACACCTCTATCAGCTCACCTCTCATCCTCCGTCGCTCCAAGGAGAAAAGGCCGAGTTCACTCAACCTATTCTCATAAGGCATGCTCCCCAATCCAGGCAACATCCTTGTAAATCTCCTCTGCACCCTTTCTATGGTTTCCACATCCTTCCTGTAGTGACAGAGATTTTCCATATTTATTAGCCACAAGAGAGGGCAGCAAATGTGGTGCCTTTCTTCAGAAGGTAAGTAGATGTAAGGGTAACAATACAGGCCAGTGAGTTTAACATCATTATTAGGAAATTATTGGCAAGGATTCTGAGGGACAGAATTAATCTGCATTTGAAAGGTCAGGGATTGATCAGGAACTGTCAGCGACTCGCCTCGATAGTTCTGGTGGACAAGAATACCCTCTCTGTCAAAGTTCCCTGCCACTTTCCAGGTCTGTTTTTGCCTGGCTTTTCCAGAATTTTCTCTAAAGTGCAAACAAACAGAATCAATGTTTGCAGAGTTTCCATATCAGTCTTCTCAAAGTCTCTCTTTACACTCAGAACAAAGAGCTTCATTATAAACTTCCCCTCTCTTTTCTCCACTTGTTTCCTCTGCAGTTTTAAATTAACTCGTTTACTCATTTGGCAGTTCTGACAAAGAAGGTTTCTGACCTGAAAGTTGCCTAACCTGCTGAATGTTTCCCCCATTTTTAGTCCGTACTATACACTTCCGGAATATGCAGTATTTCTCTTTATGATTGGTCCACTTCAGCCGCTGCTCAGTCCTGTGACACTGATATTCCGTGGCAGTGCTGTTGAAGAGAGGCTGGGATGGGGTTTAGAAAGTTTTGTAGATTTGGAACCAATCTTTTCCCTGGTGCTGTTTCAAATCATCCGAACAATTAACTATTCACTGGCAACCAAGACCAAGTCAGTCAGTTATTTAATTTCGATGGACGTGAGTCATACAGCACAAACCAGTTCCTTTCTCTGCCTCAACTGGTCCAGGCCAACCAAGGTTCCTCACAAAACTACTAGATATATTTCTGCTGAACTAAAATCATTGCAATCTGCAGTCTGTAACTTCGATTTGAGAGACATACATTTAACCATCTAAATGAACTTGGGATCATACGGCCTCTTGAAAGACTCAGCGAATTTGACTCTCAGGAAAGCAGGTATAACGCCTCGAAGTAGATGAAGGAAGAGCACCAGGGCTAGACTTCAAGCCAGACTAAAGCATCAGGGAGTGTGACTACCTCTCCCTAGCATATTAAACTGGAGAACAAGATAGAGGATATAAGGGCAAACTTGCTGCATTGGAGGAAAATAAGAGATTGCTGCATTCTCTGTCTCGCTGAGACATGGCTCACCCCTGATATTCCGGACACGGTATTCCAGCCTGCGGGCTTCCCAATCCACCGGATGAATCAAACTGCAGAACATTTGGGAAAGGCAAAAGGTGGTGAGTTGTGCTTCATGATAAACTCCTTGTGGTGCTCGGAAGAAGAGGCCTTCTTGCACTCTGGTTCTTCCAACCTGGAACATCTAATAATTAAACGCTTTCCATTCTACTTACCAAGGAGATTGTCGCTGGAATGCTGACTACAGCTTGCATACCGCCAAAGGCAGGTATCAAGCAAGCACTCAATGTATTGATTGCCATGATTAACAAACAAGAGACAGCCTTCCCCAATGCCTTTCAGATCCTTGCTGGGGACTTCAAACAGACTAGCTCGAAGAAATCACTGTCCAATTATCACCTGCAGCAGCAGAGGTCACAACACACTCAAACATTGTTCCATTGTGATCTGGAATGCCTACTGTTCCATCCCTAGACCACAGTTCAAGAAATCCGATCATCTGGCTGTCGTCCTCCTATCTGCACACAGGCAGAGGTTAAACATCTGCATACAGGCAGAGGCTAAGCATCTGCATACAGGCAGAGGCTAAACAGCAAGGCTAAACATCTGCATACAGGCAGAGGCTACACATCTGCATACAGGCAGAGGCTACACATCTGCATACAGGCAGAGGCTACACAGCAAGGCTAAACATCTGCATACAGGCAGAGGCTAAGCAGCAAGGCTAAACATCTGCATACAGGCAGAGGCTAAGCAGCAAGGCTAAACATCTGCATACAGGCAGAGGCTAAACATCTGCATACAGGCAGAGGCTAAGCAGCAAGGCTAAACATCTGCATACAGGCAGAGGCTAAGCAGCAAGGCTAAACATCTGCATACAGGCAGAGGCTAAACATCTGCATACAGGCAGAGGCTAAACATCTACATACAGGCAGAGGCTACACATCTGCATACAGGCAGAGGCTACACAGCAAGGCTAAACATCTGCATACAGGCAGAGGCTACACAGCAAGGCTAAACATCTGCATACAGGCAGAGGCTAAACATCTGCACACAGGCAGAGGCTACACAGCAAGGCACCGGAGCTGAGGGCAACAAAGAAGTGGCCATGAGAGGCAGAGGAGTGGCTTTGGGATTCCTTTGAGCCAGTAGACGTGGTCACGTTCAATGACTCATCGGAGAACCTGAATGAACACTCCACAGTTGTCATAGACTTCGTAAAGACACAAGTGGATCTGCTTGTCCCCACAGAATCATTGAGTCTTACACACAAGAGAAAATCTGCAGATGCTGGAAATCCGAGCAACACCCACAAAATGCTGGAGGAACTCAGCAGGCCAGGCAGCATCTAGGAAAAGAGTATATTCGATGCTTCGGGCTGAAACCTTTTGGTAGGACTTCTGAAGGGTCCTGCCGAGTCCGGCTGAAGGATTAAGGTCCAAAACATCGACTGTACCCTTTTCCATAGATGCTGCCTGGCTGCTGAGTTCCTCCAGCTTGTTTGTAGGAGCTGTTTTGTACTATATAATTCTATGTTTATTGAAATCAAATAACTGACTGTTTTGACTTTTATTGCTAGTGAGCAGTTAATAGATTGGACGATTTAAAAAGGCGTCATGAAAAAGATAAGTTCAAACCTCCATGTCAACCTCTCCTCTGCGGCATTCCCACCGGACATCAGTGTCACAGGGAAATTAGCACCGAGTGTAGACTGGGATGGACCAATCATAAAGCAGAATACTGCAGATGCTGGAAGTGTATAGAGCAGACGAAGAGAGGTGGAAGCATTCAGCAGGTCAGGCAACTTCCAGGTCAGGAAGGTTTTTTTTTGACAGAATTGCCAAATGATTAAACGAGTTAATTTTAAACTGCAGAGGAAGCAAGTGAAGAAAGCGGAGGGTAAGTTTGTAATGCAGCTCTTTGTTCTGATATTGGAGTGAAAAGAGAGGCTGTGAGGGGACCGTTAAGGAAATTCTGCAAATATTGGGCTTAAGAGAAATTTCCGGACAAGGTATGCAAGAAAAAAACCTGGAAAATGGAAGGGAACTTTAGCAGAGGGAATCCTTGTCCACCAGAGCTATTGAGGTTAATTACTGACAATACCTGATCAATCCCTGCCTTTCTAAATTCTGACCCTCAGAATTTTTTTTTCCAATTATTCCCTATCACTGTTGTTAAACTCACTGCTCTGCCTGGCTTGTGAAAAACCGTTGTGATGAAGTGCTTCTGGCCTGAAATGTTAACTCATCTTCTCTTTCCCGAGACTTGTCTGACCTGTTGAGTACTTTCAGCTTTTTCTGCTTTGATGAGATGTAGAAACAGAGTTCCTCCAGCATTTTGTGTGCGTTGCTTTGGATTTCCAGCACCTGCAGATTTTCTTGTGTTTAGAAACAGAAATGGAGTGCTTAGCTCCCATTGTCTGCTGTGCTAATGTTGGTCCTTTGCCTTGGTGTCGTTTCCGAATAAACACCATATCCCTCAGATCCATGAGCTTTGAACTCCAATTTGCAGATGCTCTGAAATTTGCATCTCAAATAATGATGAATTGGATAACAAGAAGCAGGTAAGAGCTTAGGGGCATGGTGTTGTGACAACAACCTTTCCCTCAATGCCAAAGCAGCAAAAGTGCTGGTCGTTGACTTCAGGAGGGGAGACAGTGCACATGCTCCTATCTACATCAACGGCCAGTTCCTAGGAGTGAATCGTATCAGTAGTCTGTCCTGGTCCAATCACATCGATCTCACAGCCAAGAAAGCTCACCAATGCCTTTATTCCCTCAGGAGGCTAAAGAAATTGGGCATGTCTCCGTCGACCCTTACCAATTTTTATTGATGGGAAGCATAACGTAGTCTGGATGCGTAACAGCTTGGCGTGGCAACTGCTCTGCAAGTGAGCATAAGAAACTGCAGAGCGTTATGGACACACACAGAAACTAGCCTCCCCTCTAATGGACTGCATCTACACCTTCTGCCGCCTCTTTAATCAAAGACCCCACCCACCTTGGACACCTCAACCATTGGGGGGAAGTTACAGAAGTCTGAAAGCATGTGCCACCAGGCTCAAGTATGGCTTCTGTCCTGCTCTTATCAGATTCCTCTGAAATGGTAAAATGGACTCTTGACCTGACAGTCTACCTCGTTTGGTTGAGAAACTGGTGCAGGGGGCAGGGCTTCAGGTTCTTGGATCATTGGGATCTCTTCTGGGGGAGGTATGTCTGTACAAAAGTGACGACTTGCACCTGATCCTGAGGGGAACCAATATTCTGGCAGGCAGGTTTTTAGGGCTGTTGGGGAGGGGGTTTAAGCTAACTTGGCAGGGGAGTGGGAACCGGAGTGAAGGGACTCAGGATAGGACAGAAGGTAAAAAAGCAAAGATAGCGTGCAGTTAGACTGTCAGGAAGGACAGGCAGATGATAGGGCATAATTGCAGCCAGCAGGGTGAGTATCAGTGCATTAGAGATGCAGAATCTAAAAGGGTAGCAAATACAGTACTCAAGGTGTTACACCTCAATGCGTGGAGTGTTGAAATAAGGTGGATGATCTTGTTACACTTTTACAGATGGCCAGGTATAACATCACTGAATCGTGGCTGAAGGACGGTTGTAATTGAGAGCTGGATGTCCAAGGTTACACGTTGTATCAGAGGGGTAGGAAGGTCGGCAGAGGGGATGGCATGGCTCTGCTGGTAAAGAACGGCAACACATTGGTAGAAAATGTGACATAGGATCGGAAGACATTAAATCCTTGTGGGTTGGGTTAAGAAACTGCAAGGGTAAAAGGACCCTGATGGCAGTTATATACAGGCCTCCCAACAGTGGCTGGGATGTGGACCACAGATTACAACAGGAAAAAGATAAGACATGTCTGAAGAGCAATGTTATGGTAGTCAAGGGAGATTTCAACATGCAGGTCGATTGGGAAAATCAGGTTGGAAATGGATCTCAAGCGAGTGAGTTTGTTGAATGCCTACGAGATGGCTTTTTAGAGCAGTTTGTCATTGAGCCTACTAGGGGATCAGCTACACTGGATTGGGTGTTATGAACCAGAGGTGATTAGGGAGCTTAAGGTAAAAGAACCCTTAAGAGGCAGTGATCACAATATATAAAGTCTGACACAGCAGTATTTCAGTGGAATAGAGGAAATATCAGTGGTACTGGCAGGGCTGACAGCAGAACGGCAATGGTGTGAGTTTCTGGGAAAAGAATGAGGTAGGTGCAGGATAGATGTGTTCCAAAAACAAAGAAATACTCCAACGGCAAAATAGTACAACCGTGGCTGAAAGGGAAGTTAAAGCCAGAGGGCATACAACAAAACAGAAATTAGTGGGAACACAGAGGACAGGGAAGCTTTTAAAAACATATGGAGACCAAGTAAAAGAATCATTAGAAGGGAAAAGATGAAATATGAAAGCAATCTAGCAAACAATATCAAAGTGGATATTGAAAGCTTTTTCAGGTATGTAAAAATAAGAGAGATGACAGTGGATATAGGACGCTAGAAAACAAGGCTGGAGAAATAATTACGAGAGACAAGGAGATGGCAGATAAACTAAATGAATATTTTGCAACTGTCTTCACTGTGGAAGACACTAGCAGTGTGCCAGATGTTGAAGGGTGTGAGGGAAGAGAAGTGAGTGGAGTTACTATTACAAAGGAGAAGGTGCTCAAAAAGCTGAAAGACCTGAGGGTGCATAAGTCACCCGGACCAGATGAACTGCACCCTAGGGTTCTGGAAGAGGTAACAGTGGAGATTGTGGAGACATTAGTAATAATCTTTCAAAAATCATTGGACTCTGGCATGATGTCATTGGACTGGAAAATTACAAATGTCACTCCACTCTTTAAGAAAGGAAGAAGACAGCAGAAAGGAAATTTTAGACCAGTTAACCTGGCCTCAGTGGTTGGGAAGATCTTAGAGTCAATTGTTAAGGATAAGGTTATGGAGTGCTTGGTGACACAGGACAAGACAGGACAAAGTCAGCATGGTTTCCTTTAGGGAAAATCTTGCCTGATGAACCTGTTGGAATTCTTTGAGGAGATTACATGTAGGATAGATAAAGGGGATGCAGTGGATGTTGTATATTTGGATTTTCAGAAGGCCTTTGACAAGGTGCCACACATGAGGCTGCTTACCAAGTTAAGAGCCCTTGGTATTACAGGAAAGTTACTAGTGTGGTTAGAGCATTGGCTGATTGGTAGGAGGCAGTGAGTGGGAGTAAAAGGATCCTTTTCAGGTTGGCTGCCAGTGACCAGTGGTGTTCCACAGCAGTCGGTGTTGGGACAGCTTCTTTTTATGCTGTATGTAAATGATTTAGAAGATGGAATAGATGGTTTAGTTGCTAACTTTGCAGATGATACGAAGATTGGTGGAGGGGCAGGTAATGTTGAGGAAACAGGTAGGCTGCAGAAGGATGAATATGCAGACTCTTTTCTAAACAGGGAGAAAATCCAAAAATCTGAGATGCAAAGGGACTTAGGAGTCCTTGTGCAGAACACCCTAAAGGTTAACTTACAGTTTGAGTTGATGGTGAGGAAGGCAAATGCAATGTTAGCATTCATTTCAAGCGGTCCAGAATACAAGAGCAAGGATGTGATGCTGAGGATTTAAAAGGCACTGGTGAGGCCTCACCTTGAGTATTGTGAACAGTTTTGAGCTCCTCATCTAAGAAAAGATGTGCTGGCATTGGAGAGGGTTCAGAGGAGGTTCACAAGGATGATTCCAGGAATGAAAGGGTTGCCGTATGAGGAATGTTTGATGGCTCTGGATCGGTACTCACTAGAATTTAGGATAAAGGGGGGGGATCTCATTGAAACATTTCGAATGTTGAAAGGACTAGACCTAGACAGAGTAGATATGGAAAAGATGTTTCCCATGGTGTGGGAGTCTAGGGCAAGAGGGCACAGCCTCAGGATAGAGGGGTGTCTATTTAAATCAGAGATGCAGAGATATTTCTTCAGCCTGAGGGTGGTGAATTTGTGGAATTTATTACCACAGGCAGCTGTGGAGGCCAGGTCGTTGGGTGTACTTAAGTCAGAGTTTAATAGGTGCTTGATTGGACACGGCATCAAAGGTTATGGGGAGAAGGCCAGGGAGTGGGGCTGAGGTGGGGAAAAAAGAATCAGCCGTGATTGAATGGCAGAGCAGACTCGAAGGGCCAAATGGCTTAATTCTGCTCCTATGTCTTATGGTCTTATGGTTATGATCTTGTACCTTATTTTGCACTGCTATTGTTTTTATCTCATTCTACCTCAATACTGTGTGTAAAGATCTGATTTGTACGAACAGGACGCAGGTCAAGCTCGCCCTGCAAGTGGCTGGGTGAGTGAGTAAGTTGCGCCATCTTGTGGAGACGGAAATCAGTGCAATGTGGACCTGCATATAGAGTGATTGAATACCTCAGCTGCTGTTAGTTCATGACCAGGCCAACTGGCAACATCAGTTATCCTCGACACTAGGGTTACAGTTTCTGGGTTAAATGATTTACTGGGAATTGGAAATGCGATATGTTTACTAATACCTTCCAGCATGGAATTTTCTTATAACACTTAAGGATTCCTTCATTTTAGCAAGTTGCACCAACACAGATAGTTGGAGTTTATGAAGGAAGATCATTGTGTGGAGAATAGCTCACACAGCTGGAGAATGAAGATAGCCGGTACACAGACACTGCAGCCTTTTATAAACATGAGCCAAGCGAATGACAATTTGCCACAGATGATCATGTTTCTATTTAAATCTTTAAACAAAGTCAGATAAATCAGGAATTTGGAACTCTTTAACCAAATAGTTTGTGGAGGCTCAGGCACTGAGAATATTTAGAACATACAGCACAGGAACAGGCCCCTAATCCCATAATGTTGTGATTATAATGCCTCACAAAATGAAGCAAATCATTACACAATGTCCACGTCCCTCCATTCGCTGCACATTCATGTACCTAAGTGCCTCTTAAATGCCTCTATCACATTTGCCTCCATCCCACTGCAGCCAGTGCATACAGGCACTCACCACTCACTGTGTAAAAAAAACCTTGCCCCAGTTCACCTCCTTTGAACTTTCCCCCACACATGGCCTCCAGTATTAGATATTCCGACCTGAGGAAAGAGATACAGGCAGTCAACCCATGTCCCTCTTAATCTTATAAACCCTCTGTCAGGCCTCCCCTCAGCTTCTGCTGCTCCAGAGAAAACAACCCCAAGTTTGTTCAGCTTTTCCTTACAGCACATGCTGTCTAATCCAGGCAGCATCCTGAACTCTCTCCAAAGCCTCGACATTCTTCCTATAATGGGGTGACCTGGAATGTATGGAATGCTCCGGATGCGGAAAGTTATGAATAACTTCCTGACTGGGGCTCAATTCCTTGACTAATGGAAGCAAACAGGTGATATGCCTTCTTTACCATCCAATCAACTTGTGCAGCCACCTCGTATATTATAAAAATCAAAGGATACGGAAATAGGAGAGGTAAGAGTCTCTCGTGCACGGTCTCACTGAATAGCGGAGCAGGTGCCGGGGGGTTCTCCTTCTCCTGTTCCTTATGTTTATATTCATTAGTTTTCATGTTTAGAATGGATCAATACATTATAATACGAGGAAATGCAAAAGTAAATCAAGGAATGCAACAAAAATTCAAAGTTCAAAACTCAATTTAAAGTAAATTTAATACCTAAGTACATACAGTGGCATGCAAAAGTTTGGGCACCCCTGGTCAAAATATCTGTTCCTGTGAATAGCTGTAAAAGATGACCTGATTTCCAAAAGGCATAATGTTAAAGATGACACATTTTTTAATATTTTAAGCAAGATTACTTTTTATTTCCACCTTTTACAGATTCAAAATAACAAAAAAGGAAAAGGGCTCAAAGGAAAAGTTTGGGCACCCTGTATGGTCAGTACTTAGTAACACCCCCTTTGGCAAGTGTCACAGTTTGCAAATGTTTTCTGTAGTCAGCTTTCTGTCTTTCAATTCTTGTTTGGGGGATTTTCACCCATTCTTCTAGTTCTGTGAGATTCTTGGGCCGTCTTGCATGCACTGCTCTTTTGAGGTCTGTCCACGGATTTTTGATGATGTTTAGGTCGGGGGACTGTGAGGGCCACGGCAAAACCAGCTTGTGCCTCTTGAGGTAGTCCAGTGTGGATTTTGAGGTGTGTTTAGGATCATTATCCTGTTGTAGAAGCCATCCTCTTTTCATCTTTAGCTTTTTTACAGACGGTGTGATGTTTGCTTCCAGAGTTTGCTGGTATTTAATTGAATTCATTCTTCTCTCTACCAGTGAAATGTTCCCCGTGCCACTGGCTGCAACACAAGCCCAAAGCATGATCGATCCACCCCTGTGATTAACAGTTGGAGGGGTGTTCTTTTCATGAAATTCTGCACCCTTTTTTCTCCAAACATAACTTTGCTCATTGCGGCCAAAAAGTTCTATTTCAACTTCATCAGTCCACAGGACTTGTTTCCAAAATGCATCATGCTTGTTTAGATGTTTCTTTGCAAATTTCTGACGCTGAATTTTGTGGTGAGGACGCAGGAAAGGTTTTCTTCTGATGACTCTTCCATGAAGGTCATATTTGTGCAGGTGTCGCTGCACAGTAGAACAGTGCACCACCACTCCAGAGTCTGCTAAATCTTCCTGAAGGTCTTTTGCAGTGAAACGGGGGTTTTGATTTGCCTTTCCAGCAATCCTACGAGCAGTTCTCTCGGAAAGTTTTCTTGGTCTTCCAGACCTCAACTTGACCTCCACAGTTCCTGCTAACTGCCATTTCTTAATTACATTATGAACTGAGGAAACGGCTATCTGAAAACACTTTGCTATCTTCTTATAGCCTTCTCCTGCTTTGTGGCATCATTTATTTTAACTTTCAGAGTGCTAGGCAGCTGTTTAGAGGAGCCCATGGCTGCTGATTGTTGGGACAAGGTTTGAAGAGTCAGGGTATTTATAAAGCCTTGAAATTTGCATCACCTGGCCTTTCCTCACAATGACTGTGAACAAGCCATAGCCCTAACAAGCTAATTAAGGTTTGAGACTTTGGTAAAAGTTATCTGAGAGCTCAAATCTCTTGGAGTGGCCAAACTTTTGCATGGTGCTTCTTTCTTTTTTTCACTCTAAAATTGTACAAAACAAAAATAATATACTAATCTTGCTTAAAATGTTAAAAAGAATGTTTCATCTTTAACTTTATAACTTTTGGAAATCAGTTCATCTTCTACTCACTTAACTATTCACAGTAAGAGAAATTCTGACCGGGGTGCCCAAACTTTTGCATGTCACTGTGTATGCTACTCTGAGATTCATTTCCTTGTGGGAATTCAGAGTAAATAGAAAAAACACAATAGAATCAGTGAGAAATGGCACAGGACAGAGATGGACAAACAACCAATGTGCAAAAGACAACAAACTGTGCAAATACAAAGCGAAATGAAAAAAATACATAAGCAATAAATATTGAGAACACGAGCTGTAGAGTCATACAAAGTGAGTCAATAGGCTGTGGAATCAGTTCAGTGAGGGGGTGATTAAAGTTAGCCCCGCTGGTTCAAGAACGTAATGGCTGAGGGGTAATAACTTCTCCTGAACCTGGTGGTGTGGGTCCTGAGGCTCCTGCACCCACTTCCTGATAGCAATAGCATCTCCTGAATAGTGGGGGTCCTTAATGATGGATGCTGCTTTCTTGCAACAGTGCTCCGTGTAGATGTGCTCAATCATGCGGAGGGCTTTACCTGTGACGGACTGGGCTGGATCCACTACTCTCTGCAGTTTTTCCTGTTCAAGAGCGTTGGTGTTTCCATATCAGGCCGTGATGCAACAAGTCAGTGTCCTCTCCACTGTTCATCCATCGAAGTTTGTCGAAGTTTTAGATAACATGTCGAGTCTGCACAAGCTTCTGAGCAAGTAGAGGTGCCGCCGTGCCTTTGTAAGGGCACTGCATGCTGCACTCAGGGGAGATCCTCCGAAATGATAATGCCCAGAAATTTAAAGTTGCTGACTCTCTCCACCTTTGATCCCCTGCTGAGGTCTGGCTCTTGGATCTCTGGTTCCCTCCTCCTGTAGTCAATAATCAGCTCTTTGGTTTTGCTGACTTTGAGAGAGAGGTGGTTGTTGTGACTCCATTCAGCCATATTCTCAATCTCTCTGCTTTATGCTGATTCATCACCGCCTTTGATAGGGCTTCCAACAGGAGTGTCATCAGCAAAGTTAAACATGGCATTGGAGCTACACTTAGCCTCACAGTCGTACGTTTAAAGTGAGTAGAGTGGGGGCTGAGCACAGAGTCCTGTACTAATGGTGACTGCGGAGGAGATGTTGTCGCCATTCCAAACTGATTGGGGTCTACAAGTGAGGAGATCAAAAAATGGTCTTTGAAAAGAATACATCTCAAGGTTTACAATCTCTAGGATCCCACAGCATTACATTACAGCTCTCCACTCTACTTAAGGAGGGATAAATTAGCGGAGAGGAAAATCAGAGAAGGTTCATTAGATTGAGTCCTAAGTGAATGATTTGACAGATGAGGACAGATTGTGCCTAAGCTCATTAGGGTTGAGATCGAGAATGAACAGACACACAAAACTCCGAGGGAGCTGACGGGCTGATGCTGAGAGAGTGTTTTCTCTGGTGAAGGCATAGCAGGGAAGTACGGCAGAGTAGAGGTTAGCATAACACTTTACAGCACCAACGATCAGAGTTTAAATCTGCCGCAGACTGTGAGGAGTTTGCACGTTCTTCCCGTGACCACGTGGGCTTCCTCCAGGTGCTTCGGCTTCCTCCCACGTTCCAAGACATATGAATTTGTCATGGTCCGGTCCGTGAAATCCGCATTCCGGTTCAAGGGCCGGTCCATCTTCCTTATTCCACGTTTTCCAGGTTTCCCCAGTTTCTGTTCAGGCAACTGATTCTTGTTCGGGCTGGCCTCAGAAATAGCTTCAGGAATCAGCCTCTGGCTGCTGGATTGTTCCTGTCCAAACCTCCTATTGGTATCCCTTCCCTTCACCTTCCTGCCTGGAGCCTTGCCTCGCCTTGCTTCTGCCTTGCCTTGCCTCGCCTCGCCTCTGCCTGGATCCTTGCCTCACCTCTGCCTGGATCCTCGCCTTGCCTCTGCCTGGAGACTCGCCTCGCCTCTGCCTGGAGACTCGCCCTGTTTGGAACTGTCTGTCTGTGTCCACGCCTTCGCTAGGAAGGTCTGGCTGTTTGCTGCTTCCTAGTGTTGGGAACTGAGTCCACGCCTTCGCTAGGTAGGTCCAGCCATTTTGCCGCTACCTAGTGTTGGGAACTGTCTTGTCATGTTCAGTGTTCTGAGTAATGAGTCCCGGCCCTATGTCCTGTATCCAAGGAAGGGTCCCGGTTCGGTGTTCCATGTTCCTGTTTCTCCCTCGACCTAGGCTCTGGGTTCTCGTCATGTCCATGTACCTCGCCCAGCCCGGGAGTACCTTCCCCAGCCCGGTGCTGGGATTCCCTCGTCCTGTGCTGAGGTTCCCTTGTCCAGGAGCCTCACATCCAGTCCTGTTGTCTCTCCCTCGACCGAGGCTCTGGGTTCTCATCTTGTCCATGTGCCTCGCCCAGCCCAGGAATTCCTTGCCTGGCCCGGTGCTGGGATTCCCTCGTCCTGTGCTGGGGTTCTCTCGTCCCGTCCAGGAGTCTCTCGTCCCGTCCAGGAGTCTCTCGTCCCGTCTAGGAGTCTCTCGTCCCGTCCAGGAGTCTCTCGTCCCGTCTAGGAGTCTCTCGTCCCGTCTTGTGCTGCTCCTCGTCCTGTAACCTTGTCACGTCCTTGCCTAGTTCTGGGGTCTGAGCCCAAGTCAAGACCCAGATTCTGGGTCCTTGTCCAGTTTCTGGCTCGGAGTCCAAGCCCAGGCTCCTGGTTCCCAGTTCCATGTCCTGGTTCCGCTATCCTCGTCAAGTCCTAGCCCAGGCCCGGAGTCCTTGTCTCGTCTGGGGCCTGTGTCATGTCCAGCGTCCTTTCTTCCTCACTTTCCTTGCTTCCTTCTCACACCTAGTCCTGTTCCTGGTAGTTCAGTGTCTGTGCCTTGCATTTGGGTCCATTCTCAACGCCCACATTATGACAGAATTAGCAGGATAATTGGTCACATGGGTGTGATTGTGCACCATGGGCTTGTTGGCCCTGAAGGGCCTGTTACTGTGCTGTATCTCAACAAAAATCACAGAATACCAGAATAACTGCAGCCTAAGGGGTCACTGACGTCAGATGGTGACGAACAGGAATTTCTGCTCTCAGAAGGTCATGAGATCTAAAATCTGCCTTTAGGTATGAAAAACGATGACTTAGTACTTGGACAAATAGATAGTGATCAAATAGCCAGCACTGGTTTGTAACAAGCAACTCACTGTGGTCACTGATACAGTAACTTAGGGAATATTGCAATAGGAGTCATTAATATGAAAATCCAGAAAACGTCTGAAAAAAGTGAATTTGTGGTACAGGGCCAAAAGGCTCAGGAAATTCCACATGCCTCTGATGAACCTCGTTAATTGATACAGGAAGCATTCAATCAGATACATCACTGCGTTACCTCCTCTGCCTGAGGCAGCACGAATTGCAGGGTTGTAGACGCAGCCCAGTCCATCGCACACACCAATCTCCTCACCACAGCCTCTGTCTTCAATTCCCAGTGTCCTGAGGAGTTCACGGTCACCCGTGCAAGAGAAGTGCTATGACACAGAGAGTCCAGCGACCCGGAGGCCTCACACGCTGGCATTGAGGTGAGGACGGGCAGGAGGTGGAGGGCACGGGATGCAGTTGAACAAGCTGTGCCATGGTGTGCCAGGATGGGCAGGCCTGCTTGCCAACAGTCCGCTATGATACGGAGCAAGGAAGAGCGAATCACCGGCTGGTCCAGCAGGGGGTACGAGCTGCTGTGGAGGAGTTACGGGCCAGCAGCAACAAGGTGCTTGGACAAGTTGGGACCAGGTAACGGAGCACAACATCTCGCCGGAGGACATTTGGTGAGCTGAGCCCCACCGAGTGAAGTTCCTGATCCAGTCAGTCTACGACGTCTTGCCAAGCCCAGCGAACCTCTACTGCTGGGGCAAGGCCGAAGCACCAACCGAGGGAGGGGGACACTGGACACATCCTCAGCTGCTGCCCAAATGCCCTGGGCGAGGGGTGTTATCGTTGGCCCAGGTGCTGGAGACAGTGGCTGACACCTTGTGCACAGCCCTCGCCCAGCAAAGCAAGCAATTGCTTTTATCAAGGCAGAGGAGAAGGCTGAAACCCAATCCAAGGAGCATGCGGGCATCCTAGGAACGGCGTAGGGCTGGTAACAGAGTCGACCTAGGGAGGCAGCTCAGATTCCCAGAGCACATCTCCTGGACCGTGCTGAGCCAAACAGTGCTGTTGTCAGAGTCGTCTGGGCAGGTGGTCATGTTGGGGTTGACCGTTCCCTGGGAACACCGGGTGGACGAGGCCTATGAAAGTACCATGACTTGGTGAGGGAGTGCTGCAGCAAGGGGTGGCAGCCACACACGATGCCCACAGAAGTGGACTGCAGAGGGTTTATTGGTCAATCCCTCTGCTGGGCCCTCAGCCAGATGGGCGTCTCAGGAGCCCATAAGAGGAAAGCCACCAGGTACGCAGCTGAGCGAGCCTCGAGATGGCTGTGGATCAGGAGGAGTGATCCGTGGCTGAATGCCACTCAGGCACAAGCCAGGGCCCGATCAACCCCGGCCAGGTACCCGAAACACCCTGTGACCCTGGGTTACATCACTGATGACGTGTCTGACTGCATCACAAGATGCATCATTCTATCACTATGATATAACAATACCTATACAAAGACTGCGCTTGGAGACAGCTGTTCCTTTGCATATAAAGGGATTCCAATATTGAGATGTTTAAAAAATTGAAGCAAGTCATAATGGTACACAGGAAGCAGTGACATTACCTGGTGGGTCATCACCTTAGTGTTACAGTGCAGACATTGGGTCACACAGGAAGCAGTGACATTACCTGGTGGGACATCACCTTAGTGTTACAGTGCAGACATTGGGTCACACAGGAAGCAGTGACGTTACCTGGTGGGACATCACCTTACTATTACAGTGCAGACATTGGGTCACACAGGTATCAGTGCACTGTGTAAAGAGGAATGTCAGTCTGGTGCCCCCTCTCCCATAAAGATCAACTGCAAATGGCAGAACAGAGGCTGCTAGGTTGTTGTAAGTGTTAAATGTTGTTTCCACCACTTGTCCCATGGGAACGTGCTTTATTCTGATTGTCGAACGTCACTTCCATTGTGATTGGTTAGTTTAGAAGCTGCATCTGCTTTTCCCATTGGACAACTGCCTGGCGGACAGTTTCAAATATCCTGGGTATATAAAATAGCACATGGAAGGGGCCTGCTCGCTTCTTGCTTTGCTTAAGGCAAGGGTGCACATGATCTTTGGGAAGGTATGCTCAGCACAAACTTTTAACTCAGTATGTATGTTGAGTTTTCAGCTTTGTAGTGTCTGTAACTTGGGGAACATGAATGTTTGGGCAAATTTTTACTGTTTGTAAGTAAATGATTAATATATCTATTTGAAATCTGTGCGTTTCCTGTCTCACTTGCTGGACTCACAAACCTGATTCAACATTACACCACCTTCTCAAGTAATGTGTTCAGGACTTCATCTACCCTCTTGTTGAAGCCTTTTCCTCAGAACCATTCTAATCCTCTTATTCTCATACCTACGCCATTTAGTTTTAGGTCAAAATTCAAAGTAAATTTATTATCAAAATACAGATACGTCACCATATACAAACCCGAGATTCATTTTCTTGCAGACGTTCATAGTAAATACAAGAAACACAATAGAATCAATGAAAGACCGTACCCAACAGAATGGACAAGCAACCAATCTGCAAAAGTCAGCAAACCATGCAAATACAAAAAGTAATAATAATAATAATAATAAATAAGCAATAAATATTGAGAACATGAGATGAAAAATCTTGAAAGTAAATCTACAGCTTGTGAGAACAGTTCAGTGATGGGGTGAATGAAGTTTATCCCCTCTGGTTCAAGAGCCTGTTGGTTGAGGTGTAGTAACTGTTCCTGAACCTGTTAGTGTGGGTCCTGAGGCTCCTGTACCTCCTCATGACAGCAGTGAGAAGAGAGTATGGACTGGATGTTGAGGATCCTTGATGATGGATGCTACTTTCCAGTAACACTGTTCCATGTAGATGTTCTCAATGATGGGGAGAGCTCTACTAGTGATGGGCTGGGGCATGTCCACTACCTTATACAGGCTTTTCCATTCAAGGGCATTGACGATTCCATACCTGGCCATGATACAGCTGGTCAGCACTCTCCAGCACACATCTGTAGACGTTTGTCAGTTTTAAATGACATGCCAAATCTTTGCAAATGTCTAAGAAAATAGAAGCACTTTTGTGACCGTTCTGAAATGATAACACTGAGGAATTTGAAGTTGCTGATCCTCTCCACCTCTGATCTCCTGATGAGGTCTGGCTCATGGACCTCTGGTTTCCTCCTCCTGGTCAATGACCAGCTCCTTGGTTCTGGAGACATTGAGTGAGAGGTTATTGTGACACCACTCAGCCAGATTTTCAATCTCCCTCCAATATGCTGATTTGTCACCACCTTTGATTCGGCCAAAGACAGTGATGTCGTCAGCAAATTTAAATATGGCGTTGGAGCTGTGCTTAGCCTTCCGATCAAAAGTATGAAGTGAGTAGAGCAGGGGGCTAAGCACACAGCCTTGTGGTGAACTTGTGCTGAAGGAGATTGTGGGACAGATATTGTTGCCAATCAAAGCTTACTGGGGTCTGCAAGTGAGGAGATTGAGGATTCAGCTGTACGAGATATTGAAGCCAGGGTCTTGAAGCTTATTGATCAGTCTTGAGGGGATGATCATATTGAATGCCAAGCTGTAGTCAATGAAGAGCATCCTAATGTATGCATCTTCACTGTCCAGATGTTCCAGAGCTGAGTGAAATGGCATCTGCTGTTGACCGGTAGGCAAATTGGAGCGGATCCAAGTCGCTTCTCAAGCAGGAGTTGATCCATTTCATCACTAACCTCTCAAAGCACTTTATCTTAGTGTATGTGAGCGCTGCAGGATGATAGTCACTGGAGAAGGCTACTAAGCTCTTCTTTAGCACCAGTTTAGTTGAAGCTTGCTTGAAGCAGGTGGGTATCTCATTCTGCTGAAGCGAAAGGTTAAAGATATCAGTGAACAGTCGAGCCAATAGATCAGCACAGATGTTTAGTACTCAGCCAGATACCCCATCTGGGCTGGATGCTTTCTGTGAGTTCACCCTCCTGAAGGATACTCTCACGTTGCCCTCAGAGACTGAAATCACAGTGTCATCGGTGGTTACGGGAGATTGAAGATGTTTTGACTCTAAGCAAGCATAAGAAGCATTGAACTCATTTGGGAGAGAAGCTTTATCACCACAGCCGCCAGCTGCCTTATCTATGCTCTCATAATTCTGTATACTGCTGTCAGGACCCTCCCTTTATTTTCCTTGCTCCAAGAGATCTCATTGAAACCAATTGAATATTGAAAGACCTAGATAGAGTGAATGTGAAGAGAATGTTTCCTCTAGTGGGTGAGTCCAGGACCAAAGGACACAGTCTCTGAATAGATGGGCATCCCTTTAGGACAGAGATGAGAAGTTCTTTAGCCAGATGGTAGTGAGTCTGTAGAACTAATTTCTATAAACAAGCTATTGGGTATATTTAAAGTGGAGGTTGATAGGTTCTTGATTAATAAGGGTGTCAAAGGTTACAGGGAGAATGCAGGGGAATGGGATTCAGAGGGATAGTAAATCAGCCAAGATGAAATGGCAGAGCAGATTCGATGGGACAAATGGTCTAATTCTGCTCCTATATGTTATGCCTGTAGGTAAAACACACTCAGCCTGTCTGTTCTTTCCTCAAAACCAAAATGCTCCATCCCAGAAACATCCTGTTGGTTCCCCTCTTCACCCTCTCCAGAGCAGACGTGTCCTTCCTACCGTGTGTCAACTGGAAGTGCCCACAATGTTCCAGTTGTGAAGTTGCCCCATCGTCTCCCTGCTCTCATGTTCTATATCCTGGCAAATCAAGGCAAGTAGCTGGTCTGCTTTGTGTGCCACTCAATCTACCTGTGCCGTCAGCTTCAGGGATCTGTGCATTTGTAGACCAAGGTTCCTCTATTCCTTAATACTCCAAAGAAAGCTAACATTCACCAAAACGCATTAAATCATTCGGATCAGAACATGGAATACTACAATACTGTACAGGCCCTTTGCCCCACAATGTTTCGCCAACCATTTAGTCTACCCTAAGATTAATCTAACCTTTACTTCCTACATAACTCCATATCTCGATCATCTAAAATCAGAATCGGACTCAGGTTTAATATCATTGGCATATGTGGTGAATTTGTTGTTTTGCGGCAGCAGTACAGTGCAATATATACAGTAACAATAAAAACTATAAATTACAATAATGACAATATAATGGAGAGCACTCGGTAAACACACTCCTTGCACACAGAAACATTGCCTTATCATTCTGCTGTCGCTATGCACTTCAATGTTTTCTCGGCTGTATTCTCACAGTGGGTCCAGAACAAGATGTGTAGATGTATATATGTTGTTTGTATACTGCATTTAAGGTAGAAGCTCCTGTTTATTTTGTAATATGATTGTAACTGTATTGTGGGGTGTATCATAGTATGGGGCTGTTATTATGTTTTCTGGTAGCTATCTTTTTGTCAATATTGGCTGTTTTCTTTTCAATACTTTTTGTAAATTTGATTTTTGATGCACCCTTGCACTAAAGTGCTAAGCGACTCCAGCTATTTCTCTTTTGGTCATAAGCAGGTATTTAACACATGGTGGTCGCTGTGGGATGGCCAGTCGCAAAAGGGTGAGTTCAACTTGGAGAAGAGTGGGATTGGGGTCCCAAGTCAGGAAACCCCCTGAGGCTAATAATGAAGCAGATGCCTAGGAATTAGCAGAGACCTCAGAGCAGGAGGAACTTCAGCCCAGGCTCAAACTCAGGCCAGAAGCAGAAGGGCCTTCAAGTTGTACCACCTCCAGACCCTCCCTGGGAAATCTGTTCGGAGACTTTTCACCTGCGCGGCAGAGAGACGATGCTTTCAGGAAACTTTGACATCCAGTCAAAATGGCGTCTGCATACAATACTCCTTCAGCCAACATCTTCTAGAAAGATAGTGAAACATATATTTCCAAAGAAAATCTACAGATGCTAGAAATCCAAGTGTAACCCGAGGTTCATCTAGCAGCTTAATCTAGGGGGAGACAGCCCCCGGCCCGGCCAGACTTAAGAACTCTTGTTTGGGGGGATGCCGCGTGATGCGTCCCCTGTTTCAAATCAGTACCCCGAAACAACAAACAGTACACAATATGCGATTAAACAATTGAGCTTTATAATTCTTAATTTGACTATAGGGTTAGTAAAGAAACAGAGAAAAGGGCTCATTCTCATGAAGGAGTCTAATGTACATGTTGGAGCTCACAGTTCCATCCATTCGTTCCCTGTCAAACTTCTCCAAGCGCAACTGACCCTCGGACCCTTGCTCCAAGTCCACTCTGTCTGGCGGTTTACCAACTCTCTCCATTTGTGTCTTCTCTCTTCATTTCTCCCTGACAAAAGACTGCCGTATCCCTTCTCTCAGATCCATAAGAAAGAACAACATGTTTCTCATTGGACAGCATGCATTCCAAAGCTCCCGTTATCTTTAGTTATAACTCTAACATTGCTACTACAGAGAAGTCATTACATTAGCAGTGAAACCTTACAGCGCATTTCACAAGCAACACACACAAAATGCTGGAGGGACTCAGCAGGTCAGGCAGGTCATGGGTAAGAATACAGTCAACATTTCTGGCCAGGGGTCCTGCCAAAGGGTCTCGGCCTGAAATGTTGACTGTTCTCTTTTCCATAAATGCTGCCTTGCCTTTTGAGTTCCTCCAGCATTTTGTGTGTGTGCTGCTTCAAACCATATATTTCTTTTATGTTTGTATTTCCTCTTGAATGTGATTATGGAACTGTTGGGGCCTGTGATTGCTGTCTGGAGATTGTTTGGGTGTTCCAGCTCTCTGCAGTCTCCAAGAAGATTTTAGGAGGCAGATGTGGCATGTGTGAAACCCATGGTGGGCAGGCTGCGGGATGGGGTGCAAGCTGATGTTTGACTCCATTTCGCTGATTAAAGCTTCCATTGTGCAACAATTACGGCGATGAGGGAGATTGATGTACCTAGGCGAGTGCAGAGGGTGAGCTCCAGCCGCCTGCCTTTTGATCGCTCTGCTATGGAGAGGGAAGAGCCTGCCTACAGAGTGTTGCCCATGCTGTCTGCGTTTCGGGTGTGGACTTGGACTATAGACCACCCTCCCGCCCCACCCCCCCCCCCCCCCCCCCGTCTTGTAGCTTTTTATATTCTGTGTTTTCCTCTCGATCTTTCTCTTTTTGTTTTGTGTGGGGAATGCTATTTGGCGGTTGATGTGCCTATTCCGTTTTGCTTGATTCTTTGTGTAGGAGGAGGGATTTGGGGGTTTCTGGCCTGTTCCGTTTCTGTTCTTTTTTTGTGCGGGGAGGTGGGGGGGGATCGTGCTGCCTTTCTTCTCTTTCTTGGTTTCATGGCTACCCGGAGAAGAATTTCAGAGCTGTGTACACAGTACTTTGATAATAAATGAACCTTTGAACTCCAAAGCCTGGGGAAGGGCCCCAAGATGCCTTCCTATCAATAAGGTGACACCATTGGGAACTATCTCTTCAGGTTCGAGGGGTAATGGTAATAGCCAGAGGAGGAGTGGACCTGCCAGCCAGTGCACTACTGATGGGTAAAGCTCTCAAAGCCTGCACTGCAATGGATGAAGAAAGGTCCAACAACTGCCCTGACCCGAAGGAGGTGCTTTTGGCTAAATCTGATATCCTTTGCCAGCACTTCTGTTCCAGCATTCTACCACCCACTGAGAATACCGTCGCCTGAGGAGGTCCCTACCGGCGATGGATTTGACTAGAGCAGGAGATCGGTGAGATCACTTTTCTAGAGCAGTTGCTATGGGTTCTTCTTCCGGATACCAGAGCATGAGTAAGCGGATGGACCCACGGCAGCTCGACATACCCTGCAGTACCTCAATGCCCACAAGGGGGCACCCTCATTCAGCAGCAACAGAGACTATAACCAGCTTCCGACGGACTCTCAGGGCAACTCTGTGGAATTGGGGAGTGGGAGAAATGGGTGCAAAGAACCTTTAGTAGTTTCTTCTAAGACTTCTTGCTACCATTGTCAGCAGCCGTGTCATAATTCCTCTGTATGTCGTGTCAAGAAACCCAAATTGTCAAGGATGTGCGCTACGTACCAAGAGAGGGAGGATGTGATGATGACGATAACCACTGTAATGTTTGTGAGCATGGGAATGGAAAACAAGCAGGGTGTGAGGAGATAGAGCCCATGTTTATAATAGTCAAAGTTAATGGAAAACCTGCTGAAGCTCTTTTAGATTCTGGTAGTTCACTGTCATTTATTAAGAAAAATCACGCCTCTTCCTTTAGTGTCACCAAAGTACAGTCACTAAACACCCGTCCAAGGTGTCTTTGGTGACTGGAAGTTTCAGCCACCAGCAGAACTCGCTACTCAGCTGGATGACCACAAGTACTTAATGAAACTGGGCGTGCTGGGAAGATATTCGCCCACGTCACGTGAGTCACATCCATCTGTTACTCCAGGAGTAAATAGTGCTCTTTCTTATTTTGTCATGGCTCATGCTACGACCAAAGCAATGGCCCGTTACACTCTCTGCCTGCTTTTAATGCTAGTCTGCGTGAGGGAGAAACTGAAAGGGACAGGAAGTCATGACAGCAACAGCACCATGAGAAATATGCTGGTGTTCCTGTCTCTGTTGATACTTGCACAGATTTACCCATTGAGGATGACTCGGGAGGCGTTGCGAAGGACTGGAAGTGGCCTGGAGAGGTGGACCCCTCCCATCTTGATGGCAGTCAATCAATGTTCTGACTTTCCTCAGCTGTTCCAGCGGAGACCAGAGCTGACAAAGGTCCTAAAACATCCCATCAGGATCAGACCTGACCAGGTTCAGTACCCCCACGCTGCTACAGAGTGCCAGAGTGGTGCGGGGGCTCTGAAGGATGAGATTCAGACTATGCTGGAGCTAGGAGCCACTGAGTCTTCAAATTGTTGGTGGAGCAGTCCCATCATTATCGTCTCCAAGAAGAATGGCACCCTGTGAGTATGCACTGATTTCTGAAAGTTAAACGCCATTTCTTTTTTTTTATGCTTATCCTATGCTCTGCTAGACCTGCTAGAAAAGTTTGGAAGGACTAACTACGTCACCTCACTGGACCTTTGTAAAGACTAATGGGAGGTTCCGTTGGATGACCAGTCCAAACCCCTCACTGCCCTCTCCAGAGCCCTGTGTCTCTTTCAATTCACTGTGAAGACCTTTGGTCTTCATGGTGCACTAGAAATCTTCCAGTGGCTGATGGATTGGTTTCTCCAAGGCTTTGAAGACTCCAGTGTGGCTTACCTAGATGATGTGGTTGTCTATAGCCAGATGTGGTCAGAGAACCTGGTCGTCTGCATTGGGCTTTGGGAATATTCATGCTACCGGTCTCACCCTCAATCTACAAAAATGTGAGTGGGCAAAAAGGGAAACCAGATACCTTGGCTACCAGCTGGAATGTGGAGAGGTTCAGGCACAGGTGGACAACCTAGAAGTGATCCACAACAGTCCTCAACCTCACACTAAGAGGAAAGTCAAATCTGGTAGGGTGGTTCATTCCCCAATGTGCTACTCTGGCCGCACCCCTGAATAATCTTACTGGGAAGCTTGTAAGCAATCCAGTGACCTGGCCAAATGAGTGTGAGAACACTTCACAAACCCTTAAAGCTCAGGTCTGTTCTTCAGCTGCCCTCCAGAGCTCAGACGGTTCCTTGTCCAGATGGGTGTCTCAGGAGTCGGTGTTGGAGCAGTACTGGCCCAAGGAGAACCTGGAGAAGGACAACCTAGACTTTACCGGAGCCAAAAACTCCCCCCAAGGGAAACCAGGTACTCCACCATCGAAAAGGAGTGTTTGGACATTAGGTGGGCCTTGACATCCTCTGATACCAGCTCCTTGTCAGGGAGTTTGACCTTTACACAGACCACAGAGTGCGATTCAGACAATGAAAGACCATAATCCCAGAGTGACACAGTGGTACCTGGAGCTCAAACCCTTCAAATTCTGTGTCCACTGTAAAGCAGGGAAAGGAAATGATTCTGCAGACTACCTGTCTTTACTGCTGAGCGTTGTCGGCGCAGGAGAGAGGGATCGTAATGTGACGGAGGGCACTCTTCACACACACACACACTGCCTTGTCATTTTGCTGTGGTTGTACTGAGTGTATTCACTTTCCAGCACTGTTCTCGGAGTGGGTCCTGTGCTCGGGTTGGCTCTACAGTGCCTTTCCCACCACGTATGGTGGAATTCTCCATTTTTTAGCAATGGAGATGTTTAAATGTGTAAATGTTGTTTGCACACTGTATTTAAGGTAGATACTTCTGTTTGTTTTGTAATATATTGTGTTGTGCATCATTTTCTAATTCATGTGCAGTCTTACGTTAACTTTGTGGGCAATTAAAGATGATATGTCCTGGTGCCTAATAAATGGGGCTGTTAGCTCTCAGTTGGAGAGAGAAATTGGGGCTACCAGGAGTTCACACCGGACAAAGTACGATGCTGTTATTGTGATTTATGGTAGATATAATTTAATCAATATTAACAATTTACTTTTCACTATTTTTATTAATCTTTGTAAGTTTGATTTTTGACACACCTAATAAATATCCTTGCTCTAAAGCGTTAAGTGAATCCAGCCATTTTTCCTTTGGTCATAACACATGCGTTTTATATGCATAAATTAAATAAGCACTGCAAAAAGAAATATCTACAGCATAACAGTAGAAATCTTAACCAGGGCATTACACACGTTTACTATGTTTATTACGGTAACTGGTCAAATTAGTGGGGGCATGGTAAAAGCAAAGGGAATAAGTTACTTATTCTTGTTTATTTTGTAGCTCGGGACTGGTGGAGATCGTATCTTCTGCTGACTGCTGCAATAACGTTCAAAAATGCTCAATTGTATGTTTGCTAATTGCTGATTAAAAAATTGAATAAGGGTTCGACTTATGAGGATTGGAGAATGGCTAATGTTATCCCACTTTTTAAGAAAGGAGGGAGGGAGAAAACAGAGAACTATCGACCTGTCAGCCTGACATCGGTGGTGGGAAAGATGCTAGAGTCCATTATTAAGGATGAAATAGTGGCATATCTAGATAGCAGTGATAGGATTGGGCCGAGCCAGCATGGATTTACCAAGGGTAAATCATGCTCGACTAATCTGTTGGAGTTTTTCGAGGATGTAACCAGGAAGTTAGACGGGGAAGATCCAGTGGATGTAGTGTACCTCGATTTTCAGAAGGCATTTGATAAGGTCCCACATAGAAGATTGGTGGGTAAAATCAAAGCTCAGGGCATTGGGGGGAAGGCATTGACATGGATAGAAAACTGGTTGGCAGATAGAAAGCAAAGGGTAGCGGTGAATGGGTGTTTCTTGGAATGGCAGGTGGTGACTAGTGGGGTGCCACAGGGCTCGGTATTGGGACCACAGCTGTTTACCATTTACGTTAACGATTTGGATGAAGGCATAGAAAATAACATCAGCAAATTTGCTGATGATACTAAGCTGGGTGGCAGTGTGACATGTGATGAGGATGTTAGGAGAATTCAGGGTGACTTGGATAGGCTGGGTGAGTGGGCAGATACTTGGCAGATGGCGTTTAATGTGAATAAGTGTGAGGTTATCCACTTTGGGAGTAAGAACAGGAAGGCAGATTTTTATCTGAACAGTGTAGAGTTGGGTAAGGGAGAAATACAAAGAGATCTAGGAGTCCTTGTTCATCAGTCACTGAAGGTGAATGAGCAAGTGCAGCAGGCAGTGAAGAAGGCTAATGGAATGTTGGCCTTTATTACAAAGGGAATTGAGTACAAGAGCAAGGAAATCCTCTTGCATTTGTACAGAGCCCTGGTGAGACCATACCTGGAGTATTGTGTACAGTTTTGGTCTCCAGGGTTAAGGAAGGACATCCTGGCTATAGAGGAAGTGCAGCGTAGATTCACGAGGTTAATTCCTGGGATGTCTGGACTGTCTTACGCAGAGAGGTTAGAGAGACTGGGCTTGTACACGCTGGAATTAAGGAGATTGAGAGGGGATCTGATTGAAACATATAAGATTATTAAGGGATTGGACAAGATAGAGGCAGGAAATATGTTCCAGATGCTGGGAGAGTCCAGTACCAGAGGGCATGGTTTGAGAATAAGGGGTAGGTCATTTAGGACAGAGTTAAGGAAAAACTTCTCCCAGAGAGTTGTGAGGGTCTGGAATGCACTGCCTCGGAAGGTAGTGGAGGCCAATTCTCTGGATGCTTTCAAGAAGGAGCTAGATAGGTATCTTATGGATAGGGGAATCAAGGGATATGGGGACAAGGCAGGAACCGGGTATTGATAGTAATTGATCAGCTATGATCCCAAAATGGCGGTGCAGGCTCGAAGGGCTGAATGGTCTACTTCAGCACCTATTGTCTATTGCATATTGTCTATTGACTTTTGGAGCAATCACTGGAGCTGTGGGCATATTACACAAGTATAACAGTCTGCATATTCGCAGGCAATTGGCAATTGTTTTGTTTTGATTTTGGATTAGTTTTGTCAATACAAGGCCTATTGTATAATCCTAACAAAACTATCAGCCTATGCAGTGCTTATAAAAAGTATTCAACCCCCTTAGAATTGTTCATGTTGTTTTGTTTTGCAATATTGAATCACAGGAGATTTAATCTGGCTTTTTTGACAATGGCTTCTTTACAAAACTGCTCAAGCTCTGTCAAATTGCACGGGGATCGAGAGTGAACAGTCCATTTCAAGTCCAACCGCAAATTCTAAATTGGATTGAGGTCTGGACTCTGACTTGGCCACTCCAGGACATTAACTTTGTTGTCTTTAAGCCATTTCTCTGTGGCTTTGGCTTTATGCTTGGGGTCATTGTCTTGCTGGAAAACAAATCTTCTTCCAAGACACAGTTCTCTTGCAGACTGTATCAGGTTTTCCTCCAGGATTTCCCTAAATTTTGCTGTGTTGATTTGACCCTCTACTTTCACAGGCCTTCCAGGGTCTGCTGCAGTGAAATATCCCCACAGAATGATGCAGCTACCACCAGGCTTCATGGTAGGGTGGGGTTTTTTTGATGCAGGCTTAGTAATCTGATGGCCAAAAAGCTCAATTTTGGTTTCATTATACCATAGGACCTTCTTCCAGCTGACTTTGCAGCCTCTCACATGCCTTCTGGCAAACTCTTGCCAAGATTCATGTGAGTTTTTTTCAACAGTGGCTTTCTCTTGATCACTCTCCCATAAAGCCGTGACTGGTGAAGCACCATGCAACAGTGATATGTGTAGTCTCTCCCATCTCAGCCATTGAAGCTTGTAACTCCTTCAGAGTTGTCATAGGTCTCTTGGTGGCCTCTCTCACTAGTCCCCTGCTTGCACAGTCACTCATTTTTTGAGGAGGGCCTGCTCTAGGTAGATTTACAGTTGTGCCATATTCTTTCCACTAACTGTACTCCAAAGGATAGTCAGTGAGTTGGAGATTTTCTTATATCTATCTCTTGACTTTGGTTTTTCCTAAAACCTTTTTGCGACGTTGCTTGAAGTGTTCTTTTGTCTTCATGGTGTAGTTTTTGCCAGGATACTGACTCACCAGCAGTTGGACCATTCAGATACAGGTGCACTTTTACTACAATCAATTGAAACACCTTGACTGCACACAGGTGATCTCCAATTAACTAGTTATGTGACTTGTAAAACTAATTGGCTGCACCAGTGATGATTTGGTGTGTCATTTTAAAGGGGGGGGGGGTGAATACTTATGCAATCATTTTGTGTTTTATATTTGTAATTATTTAGATCACTTTGTAGAAATCTGTTTTCACTTTGACACGAAAGTCTTTTTCTGTTGATTAGTGTCAAAAAAGCCAAATTAAATCCATTGTGATTCAATGTTGTAAAACAATAAAACATGAAAACTTCCAAGGGGAGGTGAATACCTTTTATAGGCACTGTATATTTTTTCATTTTTGAGATTCCCTCTGTCCGCGTTTGAAGAGACTTCTGGGATATCTCCCCTCAGTATTGCGGTGATGTTGCAATGACCCCACCCTTGTATATTCCCCTTCTCTCCAGCCTCTTCATACATGAAGCTTCTATGCCCTAGAGTAGTGGTCACCGACCTTTTTAAGCCCAAGATCCCCTACCTTGGCTTCAGTAAAAGGCAAGATCGACCCCACATCAATTAGTTACACGCATGCGCACCGGGGCAGAAAAGACCGGAAGTAAAACCCCGCAGCCCGGAAGTAGAAATAATGTATAAACACCGGGGATACCCGCCCCTTTTTTGGCACCGCGGACCGGTTTAATATTGACAATATTCTTGCGGACCGGCCGACAAGGTGGCGGGGAGGTGTTAAACACAACGGGAGTACAGCGATACTCGAAGCAGGATCCTTATGTCCAGTATATTCCGCATTTTAGCTTTCGCAGCTCTCGGCACTTAACTTCTGCCCCACGTGCTCACGTTCTTTTCGCTGAAAAAACTCAGCAGGTTTATCTTTAAGTGCAGGGTGCTTGGACTCAGGGTACCGAAGCAGCTTTGAGGGCTTCATTGCCTCGGACAGCCTCCCGGCCCGAACTGCAGCCTCCGCCCGCCCGCCGCCAGCCGCCTTGGCCAGGTGCGGCTGGTCATGGGTGGGGTGAGAGGACAAGGTCAGGGCCGGAGGTCCCCATAGCGGGGCTGCAGCGGTCGCATTCCGGAACGAGCGGCCGACCAAGCGAGGAGTGCGACAGGGCGCCCCTCCCCCCCCCCCACCCGTAGGATCTATCGGCTGACAAAAGTTTGTTTCAGTAGATTGCAGCGCGGTAGCTGCTCTGCTACTTACGGAACCCTGAGCCCGAATTAGGTCGTCTGTGAATATTTTAGCACCGGGTTCCCCACGAACATTCGATGTGCTGAACAGGTTCAGAGGCAGCGCTTCAGGCCAGTAGCGACGGCACTTCCCGCCAGCCGCCAAGGGCGTGACCTCGCGTGGGTTCAAGTTCAACAGTGGGCGTGACAGGGAATGAGGAAAGGTGCAGCTGACTCGTGCTTGGGGACCACTGGGAGCTACACGCATGCGCACTGGGCAGAAAGAACGGAACTAAAACCCCGCAACCCGGAAACAATCTCTCAACAGTATTTGTGTATTTATTTTTCATTCTTTTTCGGTATCAACTGGGAAAGTCTCAAAGATTGACCAGTCGATCGTGATCGACGGGTTGGCGACCTCTACCCTAGAGTACTGAGTTACCAGTCTCATTCCTCTTTCAACATGTTTCAGTGATTGTAAGAATATCAGGGTCTCTTCCTATGATATATTGTTCTATATTCTTTCTTCTCAGATGCTGATCTACATTTTAAGTTCACCTGTCTGGTGAGTCAGGAGTCTTGTATCAAAATTTAACTTTCCAGTCCTCCCCTGTGTCTTACCAAACCTTGTTTTTGGTGGCTCAGGCATAGCAATATCACTGTCAGAGCCCTACCGGAGGCTGAGAGAGAGAGAGAGAGAGGTTGAGAGAGAGGGGCTGAGAAAGAGAGAGAGGTTGAGAGAGAGAGAAAGAGAGAGATATGAGTAGCCCAGTTAAGGCTGGTCTTTCTCGGCTGTACAGGCGTGGTAAGAGTTGGCATCAGAGGCCTAAACTCAACAGTAAATGAAAAGAAGATAGGATCAAGCGGAGTGGCCATTGTTGGTGTGTGCCAGGTTTAAGAGCGGGAAGGCTTTATCTTAACAGGCTTCGGCGAGAACAAGCAGAGGCACAGATAAGAAGAGGCAAGCTTTGTTTTCTTGTTGACTGTGAAGTTCTGTTTCTTTCATACAAAATAGTCAGGTTGGAATGCTCCTCCTGCCAGATGTGGGAATTCTGGATATCTGATGGCTTCCCTGTTGACTACATCTGCAGAAAGTGCACCCAACATCAGCTCCTGACTGACCGGGTCAAAGAGTTGGAGCTGGAGTTCTATGTACTCACGATGCAACTTCCACCTTCTGCCCCCCGCCCCCCCCCCCCCATTCTCCTTTTATATCTTTTCTAAAACTTTGAAAACCAGGTACATTTATTGCTCATTCCTGCCCCTCTCTCAACCCAGTCTCTATATTGCTCACAACATCATAGTTCCATGAACTGATCCATGCTCTGTTACCCATAATGCCCCTGGCATTAAAACACACACTTCAAACTATCCGTCCCATCATACCTGTTATTTTGATTTTGCTTTTCTATACTTTCCCTGACATCTACCTTCTTGTCCAATCCTTCACTTACTGACCTGGCGCTCCAGTTCCCAGACCCCTACAAAACTAGTTTAAACCCTCCTGAGTAGCATTAGCAAATCTCCTAGCCAGGATACTGGTTCTCCTCCAGTTTAGGTGCAACCCGTCCCTCTTGTACAGCACACCCCTTCCCCAGAAAAGTCAAGAATGCGCAAATCTGCCCTCCAAACTAGCCACTTTTTCATCTGTGCTTTCATCCCCTTCCTACCTGTATAGGCTCGTGGAACCAGGAGTAATCTGGAGATTACTACCTTGGAGGTCCTTCTCTTTAGCCTCTTTCCTAACTCCATATACTCACTTGGTAGGACCTCTTCTCTTTTTCTGCCAATGTCCTTGGTGCCAATATGCACCACGGCCTCCGGCTGTTCACCCTCCCCCTTGAGAATATTCTGCAGCTGTGATACATCCTGGACCCCAGCACCTGGGAGGCAACACACCATCCTGGTGTCTCTTCCTGGCCACAGAATCTCCTGTCTTCCCCCCCTAACTATTGAGTCCCCTATCACTACCAAACTGCCCGACTGTACCCTTCCCTGCTGAGAGTCAGAGCCAGCCACAGTGACACAAGCTTGGCAGCCGCAGCTGTGCCCTGACAGTCCCCCACAGCAGCATCCGAAGAGGTATGCTTGTTGTTGAGGGGCATGACCACAGGGGAGCCCTACAATTACTGCTTAATCCCTTACTCTACTGGCGGTCACCCATCTATTGTCTAAAGCTTTTACTCTGGGTATGATCACCTCAGTGGGCGAGCAGTTCGGGAACAGTGACCACAGCTCCTTGACTTTCAGGACAGTTGTAGATAAGGATAGGCACGGTCCTTGCAGGTTAGTTTTATATTGGAGTAGGGCAAATTATGAGGGCATTAGGCAGGAACTAAGGAGAGTTAATTAGGAGCATTTTTCTTCTGGTAAGTCCCCATCAGACATGAGGAGGGTGTTTAAAGATTAATTGTGTGATATACAGGAAAGATACAGGGATGAAAGATAAGAGAACCTTGGGCGTCCAGAGAGGTGATGAATTTCATCAAGGAGATAAAGGAAAAATATGTAAAGCTTTGGAAGTTAGGATCAAATGAAGCATAGGAGGATTATAGAGAAGCCAGGAAAGAACTAAGGAAGGGAATTAGGAAAGCCAGGAGGGGCCATGAAAAGTCCTTGACAAAGAAGAGGATAGGACCACTCACGCATAAAGAGGAGAACATTTGCTTGGATGAGGAGAATGTGAGTGAGATACTTAATGAGTACTTTACTTTAGTATTTACCACGTAGAAGGACATGGAGGGCCTGCAGATCAGTGCTGAGTGTATAAATAAGTTAGGGCGTTTAGAGGTCAAGGAGCGGGAAGCGTTGTGTCTCCTCAGGATCAGTTCCTGAGGATTGGAGAATGGCTAATGTTATCCCACTTTTTAAGAAAGGAGGGAGGGAGAAAACAGAGAACTATCGTCCTGTCATCCTAACATCAGTAGTGGGGAAGATGCTAGAGTCCATTATTAAGGATGAAATAGTGGCATATCTAGATAGCAGTGATAGGATTGGGCCGAGCCAGCATGGATTTACCAAGGGCAAATCATGCTTGACTAATCTGTTGGAGTTTTTCGAGGATGTAACCAGGAAGTTAGACAAGGGAGATCCGGTGGATGTAGTGTACCTCGATTTTCAGAAGGCATTTGATAAGGTCCCACATAGGAGATTGGTGGGCAAAATCAAAGCTCATGGCATTGGGGGGAAGGCATTGACATGGATAGAAAACTGGTTGGCAGATAGAAAGCAAAGGGTAGCGGTGAATGGGTGTTTCTTGGAATGGCAGGTGGTGACTAGTGGGGTGCCACAGGGCTCGGTGTTGGGACCACAGCTGTTTACCATTTACGTTAACGATTTGGATGAAGGCATAGAAAATAACATCGGCAAATTTGCTGATGATACTAAGCTGGGTGGCAGTGTGACATGTGATGAGGATGTTAGGAGAATTCAGGGTGACTTGGATAGGCTGAGTGAGTGGGCAGATACTTGGCAGATGACGTTTAATGTGAATAAGTGTGAGGTTATCCACTTTGGGAGTAAGAACAGGAAGGCAGATTATTATCTGAATGGTGTAGAGTTAGGTAAGGGAGAAATACAAAGAGATCTCGGAGTCCTTGTTCATCAGTCACTGAAGGTGAATGAGCAAGTGCAGCAGGCAGTGAAGAAGGCTAATGGAACATTGGCCTTTATTACAAAGGGAATTGAGTACAAGAGCAAGGAAATCCTCTTGCATTTGTACAGAGCCCTGGTGAGACCACACCTGGAGTATTGTGTACAGTTTTGGTCTCCAGGGTTAAGGAAGGACATCCTGGCTGTAAAGGAAGTGCAGCGTAGATTCACGAGGTTAATTCCTGGGATGTCTGGACTGTCTTACGCAGAGAGGTTAGAGAGACTGGGCTTGTACACACTGGAATTAAGGAGATTGAGAGGGGATCTGATTGAAACATATAAGATTATTAAGGGATTGGACAAGATAGAGGCAGGAAATATGTTCCAGATGCTGGGAGAGTCCAGTACCAGAGGGCATGGTTTGAGAATAAGGGGTAGGTCATTTAGGACAGAGTTAAGGAAAAACCTCTTCTCCCAGAGAGTTGTGGGGGTCTGGAATGCACTGCCTTGGAAGGCAGTGGAGGCCAATTCTCTGGATGCTTTCAAGAAGGAGCTAGATAGGTATCTTATGGATAGGGGAATCAAGGGATATGGGGACAAGGCAGGAACCGGGTATTGATAGTAATTGATCAGCCATGATCTCAGAATGGCAGTGCAGGCTCAAAGGGCCAAATGGTCTACTTCTGCACCTATTGTCTATTGTCTATAATGAGTGTTAAGGAGACTAAGACCCCAGAGCCTGATGGGATTTGCCTCGTTATTGAGGGAGGCAAGAGATGAGATTACTGGGACCTTGACCAGTATCTTTGTGCCCTCTCTAGGCACAGGCAAGGTCCTGGAGGACCAGATATGAATGCACAATATTAAAAAACACTGAACAATTACAACGTTTAAAAGACACAGACAGATACCCAGAAGCAAAAAGAGGATATGGACCAAAGTGTGTAGATGGGACTAAGTTAAGTCTACAACATAAATGAAGGACCTGTTTCCATGGTGTATAAATCAATGGCACTAATAAAGAAATAATAGTGGTGTAAGTGTTTGAAAAAAATCCTAGTTGTAACTTACTGTATGGTAACTTGTGAAATCATTCACCAATTTACTTTGAGATTTCTTTATTATCTGGAGGACACAGAAACATAACTTGGATTTCCTTCCTACTTGTGGCCTCTTTTCCAGTTTGACCAGTGGAGATGAGATTGCTTTGAGTTGCTTTGTGGATGGTTTTGGAGAGTGGAGTAGGGACTTTGACCTTTCTATACCCTGCTCTGTTTGTAGGTAACTCTGTGACTCTTTCAGCCAAACAACTATACAACCAGCAACATGAAAAAATTACCATGATGTTTCTTAACCATACAACCTATAAGTGTAAACACCTAAGCTTTCCAATTGCCTCTTCTTGCACACCCATTTATCTGTAAAATGGCAGACTCATCACCAGTGCCAACAAACATCAGTTCCTCACTAATAATATAATCACTAATACTCACTACTTATTTTCCTAGAAACATTTCACTCTGAGCCTCATTTAGACCATAAGACATAGAAGCAGAATTAGGCCATTCAGCCCATTGAGTCTGCTCCTCCATCATGGTTGATTTACTATCCCCTCAACCCCTGCCATTCTCCTGCCTTCTCCCGTTAACCTTTGACACCCTTACAATCTAGCCTTGATTCAAAGATTAACACAAAAATTGAATTTCTGAGTATTTCTTTAGTTGCCCTCACTACAAAAGAAACATCTAAAGGAGTTTTGAAACAATCACAAGAGAAGCAGATATCAATCTGAATTAACAAATCTGGCACAAGGTTATAGATATTAATGTGTAATCATGGGGCATCCACCTGTATTTAAAAAAAAGGATTTTTAATATGCTAAAAAGCTACAGAGAGCTTCACAAGGGTATTATCAAGCAAATTTTGACACCAATCACAGATATTAGGGGGTGTAACCAACATCTGAGGCAAAGTGTTATGTTTTGGTGGTGGCATCTGTTGGTCTTGAGAGACCATGGATCTGCCCTGGAGTTTCCAGGGCGCAGGCCTGGGCACGGTTGTATGGGAGACCGGCAGTTGCCCAAGCTGCAGGCCTTACCCTCTCCACGCCACCAATGTTGTCCAAGGGAAGGGCACTAGGACCCATGCAGCTTGGCACCGGTGACATCGCAGAGCAATGTGTTGTTAAGTGCCTTGCTCAAGGACACAAACACGCTGCCCCAGCTGAGGCTCGAACCAGTGACCTTCAGGTTACTAGTCTGATGCCTTGCCCACTAGGCTACGCGCCAACACATGTTTTAAGGAGCATCTTAAAGCAGCAGTGGGAGGCAGATATTGTCGGGGAATGAATTCCACAGATTCTGGCCTGAACAGCTGAAGGCACAGCTGCCAAGAGCAGGGTGAGTTCAGTCAGAGACTGGCAAACAGCCACAGCAAGTGGAGTGTCAACATCATGAAGGCTGTGAGGGGGGAGGGTGGTGCTGAGAGAGTTCAAGGGAAGCAGGCTTGTGAAGAGGAACTCTTAGACTGTGGTGATGGGAGACAGGAGGGCTCTACAATGGGTAGTTACAGTGGAATGCAAAAGTTGGGGCACCCCTGGTCAAAATTTCTCTTACTGTGAATAGTTAAGTGAGTAGAAGATGAACTGATCTCCAAAAGTCATAAAGTTAAAGATGAAACATTCTTTTCAATATTTTAAGCAAGATTAGTGTATTATTTTTGCTTTGTACAATTTTGAAGTGGGGGAAAAAAGGAAAGCAGCACCATGCAAAAGTTTGGGCACCCCTAGAGAGTTGAGCTCTCAGATAACTTTTACCAAGATCTCAGACCTTAATTAGCTTGTTAGGGCTATGGCTTGTTCACAGTCATCATTAGGAAAGGCCAGGTGATGCAAATTTCAAAGCTTTATAAATACCCTCACTCCTCAAACCTAGTCCCAACAATCAGCCATGGGCCCCTCTAATCAGCTGCCTAGCACTCTGAAAATTAAAATAAATGATGCCCACAAAGCAGGAGAAGGCTATAAGAAGATAGCAAAGTGTTTTCAGGTAGCTGTTTCCTCAGTTTGTAATGTAATTAAGAAATGCCAGTTAACAGGAACAGTGGAGTTCAAGTGGAGGACTTGAAGACCAAGAAAACTTTCCAAAAGAACTGCTCATAGGATTGCTAGAAAGACAAATCAAAACCCCTGTTTGACTGCAAAATAAACTTCAGGAAGATTTAGCAGACTCTGGAGTGGTGGTGCACTGTTCTAGTGTGTAGTGACACCTGCACAAATATGACCTTCATTGAAGAGTCATCAGAAGAAAACCTTTCCTGCGTTCTCACCACAAAATTCAACGTCAGAAGTTTGCAAAGGAACATCTAAACAAGCCTGATGCATTTTGGAAACAAGTCCTGTGGACTGATGAAGTTGAAATAGAACTTTTTGGCTGCAATGAGCAAAGGTATGTTTGGAGAAAAAAGGGTGCAGAATTTCATGAAAAGAACACCCCTCCAACTGTTAATCACAGGGGTGGATTGATCATGCTTTGGGCTTGTGTTGCAGCCAGTGGCACGGGGAACATTTCACTGGTAGAGGGAAGAATGAATTCAATTAAATACCAGCAAATTCTGGAAGCAAACATCACACCGTCTGTAAAAGAGCTGAAGATGTAAAGAGGATGGCTTCTACAACAGGATAATGATCCTAAGCACACCTCAAAATCCACAATGGACTACCTCAAGAGGCACAAGCTGAAGGTTTTGCCATGGCCCTCACAGTCCCCAGCCTAAACGTCATTGAAAATCTGTGGATGGACCTCAAAAGAGTAGTGCATGCAAGACGGCCCAAGAATCTCACAGAACTGGAAGCCTTTTGCAAGGAAGAGTGGGCAAAAATCCCCAAAACAAGAATTGAAAGACTCTTAGCTGGCTACAGAAAGTGTTTACAAGCTGTGATACTTGCCAAAGGGGGTGTTACTAAGTACTGACCATGCAGGATGCCCAAACTTTTGCTTTGGGCCCTTTTCCTTTTTTGTTATTTTGAAACTGTAAAAGATGGAAATAAAAAGTAATCTTGCTTAAAATATTAAAGAAATGTGTCATCTTTCACTTTATGCCTTTTGGAAATCACTTTTGCATGCCACTGTATCTGCCACCAAGGACTTGCATTCAGAAAGGTGCCAGAAAAAGGACAGTAATATCATGAAGGATCCCACCCACCCTACTTATGGACTCTGCCTCACTCCCATCAGGGAAGAGGCTGTGCAGTGACCATGACAGGTCCACCAGGCTCCTAAACAGTTACTTCCTCCAAGACATCAGGCTGATCAAGACCTCCACCCATTCATTCCCACCCCCCTCACCATCACTACATAACTTCACTTCGCGTCACTTTATGCACAGGTATAAAGTCTATGTATATAACAGTTGCTTGTACATTGCATTTTATAGGATTGCTTCTATATTTATATTTGTTGTGTATTTTTTTTTGCTTGTGTATTTTTATGCTGCAGTGTATTCAGAGTAACAATCATTTTGTTCTCCATTACACATGTGTGCTGAAGAGTGAATCTTGAGTGATGGTGAATAGGAGTTGCTGTGAATTACAGTATAAACAGAAGCATTTCGGGTGGGCACTAAGACTTACTGAAAGTGCACAATGAAAGAGCAGATGGGAGACTCTGCAAAGCCTGGGGCAGCAGTGCAGAATGTTTCTTAGAGTGCTGCTCCTTCCAAATTCACCAGCTGTGCACATATCCCTGTTGGCATTCAAACTGTTACACACCAAATATTTCGCCTAGCAGTACACACCAGTCTCATCTGAATCAGGTTGAAATAAACAAAATAATCATTAGACCGATTAATAATTTAACTATAAATAATCACATTTTGCAATGCTATTATAAAAGGGATACATCTGAAATAGAAACAGGAAATGCTGGAAATACACAGAATCTGAGAACAAACCAGGAGCTGGGGTAGGGTTCCAGTTTGCTCTGCCATTTGATAAAACCTTGACTGATCTGACTAACCACAACCCTATTTGCCATCTTTATTGTTGACATCCTTCATCTCATTGGCTTAAACCTGCCACAGGAGATCCCAATTACAAACGCGTTTGTACATATAGAAGGGACAACAGATTTTTCAACCTCAGCTGGTTCAAAGCCGACACAAGGTCAGCACTACCACTATCATGGAGCTTCAGTAGGTGGATGACAACACCATTGCAGCACTCTTTGTAGAGGACAAAAGACATATCATATATCAGGAACCACACACCCAGCCATTTATCCAGCTCCTCCATAAAGGTTGAATATATCACCCTTGAAAATGTAGACCATTTCCCCTTGGTAGCATTCTCTCTTCAAAAGGAGACATCAACTCAGAGATTAATCACATGGGTGTAGTTGGGTAGCATGGTCTCCTTTCACCAGAAGGGCCTGTTACTGTGCTGCATCTCTTAAAAAAAACTTTGTAAATTGGACAGGCCTAGATTTTCTTCTATATTTTATGAATGCATGAATAAATGAAATTAACTGGAGAGAGTTCAGAGAAGATTCACAAGGATGATTCCTGGAATGCAGGAACTAACATATGAGGAGCGTTTGTTGGCTCTTGGATTGTATTCATTAGAGTTTAGAAGAATGAGAGGGGATCTCATAGAAACATTTCGAATGTTGAAAGGGTTGGACAGAATAGACGTGGAAAGGCTGTTTCCCTTGGTGGGTGAGTCCAGGTCACAGTCTTAGAATTAGAGGGTACCCATTTAAAACAGAGATGAGGAGAAATTTTTTTAGCCAGAGGGTCGTGGATTTATGGAATTCGTTGCCACATACAGCTGTGGAGACCCAATCATTGAAGGTGTTTAAGGAGGAGATTGACAGGTATCTAATAAGTCAGGGTATCAAGGGATATGGGGAAAAAGCCAGAAATTGGAACTAGATGGGAGAATAGTTTAGCTCATGTTGGAGTGGCGGAGCGGACTCGATGGGCTGAATGGCCTACTTCTGCTCCTTTGTCTTGTGATCTTGTGATTTATTTCGGTCAGTACAAACGTAACAAAAAGCATCATTTACAATGATGATTTCATAACGATGATTTCGTAGGACAAAATTACAACAAAAAACATAGATATTCTTTAAAGCAGACCAAAAGGGTGTAGGCTAAAGATGCAGCTTATTATGCCTACCCCTTTTACTTACACAACAACATATTTAGTGTCAATCATCCCATCAAAAACAAACATTTCATAAACTTTTAACACAAAATCCAATTCCAAATGTTATTTATTTACATTACTCCCATTTATTTTAAATCATATATTTTATATATGTTCATTAAATAATTTTTAAACTTGTTAAGTGCGGTGCATGTTTTTAAATTCTCACAACAGTTCCATAGATTCACCCCTCTGACTGAAATACAATGATTTTTTACATTTGTTCTTATCCTGTTTTTGAAATATACATGTTCCTCTCAAATCATGTTGACTTTCTCTCATTTTAAACCACCTTTGGATACTTTGTGGTAGCTGTCCATGTTTTACTTGATACATAATTTGTATTATTTTAAAATCTACAAAATCTCTGAATTTGACTGAATATCTTCTCCCCTTCTGTGCATTTACTCTGTTTTCCATTCCCTTTTTAGTTTGGAAACTCCCAATAAGCATATCGGATTAATTGCAGCTTAGGTGCCAACTAAGCTGTGTTGTTGGAGTTGCAATTGTGTAAGTTGTGCTAAGGTAGGAGCACAGCAACAAATTCCAAATTGTTTGGGCATCAGTTTTCATACTGCTTTGCTGAGGTACATTGTTTTAAACTTTAATTAATAAACTCAGTGGCCACTTTTAATAAGGTACTGAAGAGGAACGCCATGTAGTCTTCTGCTGCTGTAGCCATCCACCTCAAGTTTTGACATGCTGTGCATTCAGAGATGTTCTGCACAGCACTGTTTGTAACTCTAGTTATTTGAGTTACAGTTGCCTTCCTGTGAGCTTCAAATCTTCAGAGAATATGAAGAGAATCAAGGGATGAGAATTGGTGGTAGCATCATCATAACCTTCATTATGCTGATGACACAATACTGGCTGAAGATGAATAAGACCTGAAGCCACTGCTAATCAACATGAAAGACCATCGGCTCAAGATGGGTCTGCACCTTAACCTGAAGAAGGCTAAGATTATGACTACAGGGAGGAAGAAACACAAGGTGAAACACCTTGTGTTTCTTCTTCCACCAACCCCCCACCCCCACTTCTTACTCTGACTTCTCATCTTTTTTTTCTCCAGTCTTGATGAAGGGTCTCAGCCCGAAACGAAGACTACTCTTTTCCTAGGTGCTGCCTGGCCTGCTGAGTTCCTCCAGCATTTTGTGTGTGTTGCTTGGATTTCTAGCATCTGCAGATTTTCTCTTGTCTAAGATTATGAATACTTGTGCCACTACCAATTTTAAACTTGATAGAAGGGAAATTGAAGTGGTTGACAGTTTCAGTTTACCTGGATAATTGATTAACACCAAAGTGGTAAGCAGTCAAGAAATTTAATGAAGCATTGCCCTTGGCAAAGCAGCCATGAAGGATTTAGAGAAGATCCTTGGGAACAGGAATCTATCTCAAAGTTGATAGATGTATAATACAAAGATTCAACTTGTGCAGACGATGATATTCTCAATGATGTCATATGGATGTGAAAGTTGAATAGTAAAGAAGGAAGATAGAAAGCATACCAACACCTTTGAACTGTGGTGCTGGAGAAAAATACTACGAATCTTGTGGACCTCTTATAGAACAAACTAATTGTACTTAACGAGATCAAACCAAGTCTCTTTCTGGAGGCTCAAATGACAAGACTCCACCTATCGTACTTTGGGCACGTGATACAAAGAAACAGCTCCCTGGAAAAGGATATCATGCTCAGCAACGTAGAAGGACAATGGAAGAGAGGAAGGCTGCTAATCAGATGGATTGGCACAATAAGGACAACTATGAACTCAATGTTATCTACAAGGAGCTGCCTTTGTGAGGATCAAATTAATTTAAGGCAACTATCCATGGGTAGCAATGAGTCGATGATGGCACACAACAACAACAGAGGATTGGGAAGTTTTTAACAATCAAGGTAATTAAAAAGTCCTAAAGAAGGGAAGGATAGACTATGAAGATAATATTAAAGAGGATATCAACGTTACTTCAGATATAAATTATAAATGAGAGGTGAGAGTAGATACTGGACTGCTGGAAAATGATGCTGAAGAGATGGCATTGGGGACAAGGAGATGGTGGACAAACTAAATAAGTATTTTACATCAGTCTTCACTGTGGAAGACACTAGCAGCACGTGGCCATGTTTGCAGACGATACAAAGATAGGCGGAGGGGCAGGTAGTGTAGTGAAAGCCAAAAGGCTATAGAATGGCTTAAGATAGATGGGCTGAATGGGCAAAGAAGTGGCAAATGGAATACAGTGTCAGGAAGTGTATGGTCATGCACTTTGGTAGAAGAAATAAAAGTGTAGATTATTTTCTAAATGGAGAGAAAATTTAAAAAAAAATCGAAGTGTAAAGGGACTTGGGAGTCCTCTTTCAGGATTCGCTAAAGGTTAATTTGCAGGTTAAGAGGGTGGTGAGGAAGGCAAATGCAATATTAGCAATCATTTGAAGACTAGAATATAAAAGCAAAGATGTAATGTTGAGGCCTTATAAGGCACTGATGAGGCTTCACGGAGTATTGATTTAAGAAAGAGTGTGCTGACCTTAGAGAGGGTTCAAAGGATGATTCTGGGATTGAAAGCCTTATGATATGAGGAGTGTTCGATGGCAGGAGACTGGAGTTGAGAGGGAAATGGATCAACCATGATGAAATGGCAGAGCAGACTTAATAGGCCAAATGGCCGAATTCTGCTCCTATATCTTATGGTCTTTAGCCCATTATGTCTGTGCCACACAGAGTATCAAATTAAACCAGTATTATTATAAAGATTAAAAAGATGTTAAAAACACGCTTAACTAGGTCACATCAAAATATATAATGAACTCTATTATTTGCATCAAATCAGATTAGTGAAGATGTGCTGCTCTGTCTGCGAGAATCCTGGCCTGTATGTCTTTGGAATGTGGGAGGAAACCCACACTGTCACAGGGAGAACATACCAAATCCTTACAGACAGCAGTGGTTGCTGGTGCTATAATAGTGTTACGCTGACCACTACACTACTGTGCCCCAATTTGCCTGCACATGATCCATACCCTTCCATTCCCTGCCTATTTGTGTGTCTAAATGCCTCTTGAAAATTGCTGTCATACCTGCTTTTACCACTTCCACAGTAGTGTGTTTTAGGCACTTACCATTTTCTGTATTAAAAAAAGAAACACCTCCCCCCTCCCCTGAAAGTTATCTCCCCTAGTATATATTTCTACCCAGGCAAAAATACTCTATTTACCTTAACTATGCCTCTCATAATTTCATTAACTTCTATTAGGTCACCCCTCAGCCTCTGATACTCCAGAGAAATCAACCTCGTGTCCAACTTCACCTTATCTTCTTCAGTCCTGGGAACATGCTGGTGAACCTCTTCTACACCCTCCACATCCTTCCTGTAATGCAGCATCCGGAACTGGACACAGTACTCCAAATACATTCATCAGAAGGCATGTCCCCACAAACACTACTATATTTGTTTACAGATGCAGTACATAAAGTGCTCCATCTGGATGCATCATGGGTTTGTATGGCAGCAGCTCTGTTTAAGACCTCAAGTCATTTTGAACACAACCCAATCTATCCTTGAAACCAGTTTCCCCTCTACTGATTTTGTCTACACTTTCCCCTGGTTTGGGAGAACACCAACATAACCTTTCACCCAGATTATTTTCCTTTGTCCTTCTATCAGGCAGAAGACACAAAAGCCTGAGAATGATCTGACAGCTCCTAACCTGCTGACCTGGCCTGTTGTATGATACAGATGAACACTTGATCTCTCATTCTATCATGTCATGCACTTTGTTTACCTGCACTGCACTTTCTATGCAACTGCAAAAATTATATTCTGCATTCCATTATTTATCCTTTTGTACTACCTCAACGTACTAATGGATGGAATGATCTGTCCAAATGGCATGCGAAGTTTTTCACTGTATCTTATTACATGTGACAATAATAAACTATTTACTAATACGGCCTCAGCAGTTTTACACAGCTGCAACAGAGCTTTACACTATAATGAAAATGAAATCCACCATTACATGGTTTCTTCAGTGGAGTCGTAGAGAAGGGCCAGGCTACAAAGAGAAAAGAGACAAATGATGTCCAGGATTTAATTGAAGAACGCCCTTGGTGTCTTTTGTGTACATCCAGCTGATCTATCAATGATTTTTTCCTTATACAATAGTTGGAATGATTTGTTCAGTTTTACCGATGCTCAATTGGATAAAGAAACAGCATGGTAAATCATATTTGGTTGGTAGGAGACAGGCAACATTCATATGCAATAATACCATCTTGATGAATGAAAAGCCTCTTCCTACATCTCAAGGAAATGAGAAGACTCTGAGCCCTCTCCATCCTGGTTACATTAGAAATTGAATCAAACAGCTATATCATCGCTGTGGTTCAGGAGGGCGGCAAAATCTGGACAATCTACAACACCATTTCATATCTTGATCCCTAAAATATCTCCAAGAATGAATAATTGGCCACGTGGATAGATGCTAGTGCAAAAACACTTTAAAAACTTAACACAATTCAGTACAGCCTGCATGATTTGTACCACTGCTATGTAACTCTGTATCACCACCTTGCAGGATGAATGAGAACTTCAACAAGATCTCAAGTAGAGGGAGGCAGGAGGTGATGAGATGAGAAGGTAAAAGGTATCAGTGATGCTATTGCAGGAGTTGCCAATACTGGACTTGAAAAATTATGGGCATGTGAATGGGACACACACATGTCCATAATTATTAGGAACATCTTGAGCATACTGTAGCCATAGAGAAGATTGTTCTGAGATACCTATCAGCTCATCCCGAGATGAGAAGAGAGCCCAGGAAGTGCCTGGTTGAGGGAATTACAAAAAAATCATTGACCTATAACAATATCTCACAGAAGTCAATTTCCTATTTAAATTGGAAGAGTCTCATTCAAGTGGGCAAGCCTACTCTTCCACAGTGTTGGGAATGTGCTATTGAATAAAGATCTGTGACCCCATTGCTGGGGGTGGGGCTGCTGGTACCACACAGAGGTGGAGAAAGGCCAGCAATATCATGAAGGATCCCACCCATGTTGCTCATGGACTGTTTGTTCCAATCTCATTAGAGAGGAGGCTATGTAGCATCCATGCCAGGATCACTAGACACAGTTACTTTCCCCAAGCAGTATGGCTGATCAACACTTTCACCCCTAATCCACTTCACCATGCACCCCACCATCAGTACTTTATTTCTTGTCAGTCACCTTATGTACAGATCCTCCTATACTTAGCGTCACTTTATGGACAGTCAATATACAGTGTGCATATAAGATATCTAAGCCATCTTATATTTATATTTATTGCTTTTTTTATTATTGTGTTCTTTATCTTAATTGTGTATTTTTGCGCTGCACTGGATCTGTACTAACAACTATTTCATTCTTCTTTACACTTGTGTACTGGAAGTGACATTAAACAATCTTGAATCGGAATCCGAGATAAAGGGATCACAAATAAAAACTTAATGTTTCTAATTATTTGAAAGTTTTTGCTTGACATTAAATATTTTAAATATTAATTGTTTACATATTTATAATAGCTTTAAATACTTCTGAATGGTAAAATAATTTTAAAACATGTCAAAATCCCAACAGCTTGGACAGCTGACTTCCAGAAGAGTTGAAGGAAAGACTTCTCCCTCACATCACTGAGGACTTAACACTGGACCCTAGAATAGTTCACGCCTGTAAGATAGTAAAATCTAGTTCAAAGGAAGCAGAATATACAACCAATGTATTTGAAGAAATTTTAATTTGCTTCTATTGACAAGTTATTTTGCAAATTGCTTTCTCTCAATTAAGTCATACATTTTGAGATAAAATCAACTTAGCACAGAATGTAGAGTAGAAAGGAAGCCATATCCCACAGTTAAGTGGTTATCCATATCCAGCAGTTACTCAGTTTTCAGTAAATATGGAACTATATACTTCTCACATCATGCCAGAAATTTAATATTTAACATCAGCAATGTTGAATCAAAGTTGAACAACACATTTATAGAATGCAAACAATATATTTGTTATGCAAACAACAGGTTAAACCAGAGCAATCAATACAAAAATAGCACAGGTTAACAATAGTTTTTCCTCACTGGCCAGTTCTCAATACCAGTTTTAAGATTGCTACAATCACAAAATAATGTATTTTATGTTGGTAATTGAGTGGCATTTTTTAATTACATTTTCCACATCATTTTTGAAATATATGTTCACGTGTCTTGGTTTTCAACAATCAACTAACATACTTCATAAAATGACTTGCCTTATTGGGCAACTGATCTTCAAAGATTATACAGCTATAATAAACGGTGACAAAAATACTTAAATATACGAAACAAAATTGTACACACCTCTGTTTTAATTTGTTACTTTGTTTCAGATAAACACATCAAACAAAGGTTTTAAACAAATTAAATGTGCAGCACTGTCAGTACTGTTATAATATGGCTATTCAAAGCTTTGAGAACTCATTGCATCTGCGGCTGGCAGACACCGTAGTACAGAAAAGAGAAATATTTCACTACATTCCTCTTAAGACATTGGAGTTAGCAGAGGAGCGCTACTGATGGCTTAAGTGAATCTCTCCATTGGCAGTATGTTCCACACCCAAAACAAAACTACGCATCATGCAATATGAAGATTGTATCACATCCAATAGCTTATATTCATACCATGTATGATTTATACTTCAAATGCAGGGAACTTTGCCTTTGTGGGCTGCAGCATGTCAGCAAGGAAGTAAATGGTTCCTGCTATTCCTTAAATGAAATTAACAAAATGATTAGTTCTGTTTAGCAATTGATAATCATAAAAATAAACTGCATTGTTTTTGTAACACACGAGACATGGATATATCAAAATTACTTGTAAAAGACATTAATTTCTCAATTCCTTTTAAAATGCATTGCCACCATTTAACTCCATGCTTTCTCTTAACCTTGATACTAAACAGAATATAAAGATACAACAAGCAAACAGAAAGGCAAATATTTATGTTGACTTCTAGAAGGCAGAAGGAGAGTAGAGTAGAAGGGCCTCTTCCTGTGCTGTACTGTTCAATGTTCTACTATAAGAAGGTTTGTGAACAAAAGCAGAGATGTCTTACTTCAGTTACATACAGTCCGGGTGAGTGGGCTTCTGGAATACAGGTGTACGGTCTGGTCAGGCTACTCAAGGAAAGCTACACTTGTGATAAAAGGATACAGTGAAGATTTCATCAGCTTAATTCCTGGGTTGGGTGAGGTGACTGCAGATTAAACGTCCTGGGCCTGCATTCTTTCTCTACTGTTGTGTCTCACACCAGGAGTCTCAAAATGAAGTGTCAGTCATTCTGGACTCCAGAGAGCGGTGAGTTTTTAGAATTTACTATCCAAGAAACCCAGTCACTAAATATATTCAGGAAATTATTGACAGATTTTTGTAAATCATTGAGTCAAGGGAAATGGTCTAGAGTAAGGAAGCAGAGCTGAGGTGAAAGATCAATTGTGAGCTTATTGAACACTGAGCGGGCTCAAGGGGCCAAATAATCCATTCCTACTTCCATCTGTGTTTTTATGCTTTTAAACAGGAAGAAGGATCCCACTGCCCCAAGCAGTGATCTTCAGCTGAGTATTACCGTAGATTCCGGACTACAGAGCGCACCTGATTAAAAGCCGCTGGCTCTAATTTTAGAAATAAAATCAATTTTTTACTTGTAAAGGCCGCACCGGATTTTTGGCCGCAGGTGTCCCACGTTGTAATATGAGATATTTACACAGAAAGATATTATACGTGAGGATTTTTTAACTTTTAATTAAATCCATATGGTAACAAAAACAAATACATATTGCAAATGCTTTTTTTCGAACGGTGCCCGTAACGCGGCTACTTTTAAATATACGTTGCGTATACTTCTTTACTGAACAACATTCCAATATCTCCTAACGACTGGTAAAAAATATATATACTGCAGCCTACCAGGAAAAGTTATTGATCGCCTTTAACTTAAAAGCAGCGTTTTCGCTCCGCCGCTCGACCCCCTCCTTCCCGTTTATCGCAAACCGGTATCCCACAAGACGCAGCGAAACCGGGTGTGACGTCATAGCATCCCGCGATGTAGTACAGAAAACAAATATAGTTAAAACTCTTCTAACTTTAACTAGAAAATGAATTACTAAGCGAAAATATTATAAACTAAATAACTGCCATAAGGCAGCACAATGCTTCGAGTGTTTTCCATGTTGATGAGGGTGAGTACAAATGACTGATTTACAATAATTTAATTGTGAAAGTGCGCTTGATTTATCGTACAATTTCATTGGACCTCTGTGAACTACTCATCAATTTTATTGGTCTACTGTTACGAGGCAAAATGTTTACGAGGTGGCATGAAAAAAAATAATGCATTAGCCGCTCCGTATTAAAGGCCGCAAAGTTCAAAGCTGTTCAAAATGTGGGAAAAAAGTAGCGGCTTAAAATCCGGAATCTACGGTAGTTGCTTCTATGTTTCTTTTGTAGCTTCAGGTTTCAAAATTTGATAGGAAAAGTGCTGTAAAACATTTGGTTGACTTTAAACCTTCAGAAACTACTTGCTCATGTTCGGGGCACAGAAATGGCTTTTTTTTTTGCTGGAAGTGAATGCAACTCTGAGAATGAGCAGAGGCACAAAGAATGAGTTGAGATAGCAGCAGTTGTCAGCAGCAGGCTTTAATCACTCAGGATGTTTTGGGACTAATCCACCTCCTGAATCTCAGTTATGAGCAGTGTTTCAGAAGCCTGTTCATGCGTGGATGTCATCACTGAAATGTGCTAATTTCTGTGGTCACAACTCCAACTTTCGACCAGCTCAAGGATCACAGCATCAGTGTCATCATATCATCCAAATGTGTGCCTGGCTCCTTCCGGAGCTTTTCGCAACATCACACCAGAGTGTAGAAAGTAGAACAAACACAATTTTTTTGCATTGGGGGCATCCCAGAGAACAAAGTGTGAATTGACTGCCTGCACATGACTTTGCTGAGCCACAGGTCATCTCTGGCATTTACTCAAAGCTCTCCTTTGAGATGCAGCTGGCTTGTGTGCTTACAGCCAGCACATTGTGCAAGTTAGTGCACTGTTTTCAGGTAAAATTCATCCAGTATCAGCACTTGCAAGTGCAACTTCCGGGACAGACTTCTAGTCAAGATGGTGCCTGCGTACAACCCTCCTTCAGTCAACATCTTCTGGATAGATCACGAAAGCATATATTTTACCTTTGTTTTATGGTTTAAGTATACTTTACATTTGTTTTTAAAAAAATTTGGAATGAGATTCTGGAACTGTTGGAGCCTTTGATTTGCAGTTTGGAGATTGTTTGAGTGTTTCAGCACTCTGCAGTTTCCAAGAGGATTCCAGATGGAAGAGGCAGCATGTGGAAACCTTGTGGTGAGAAGGCTGTGGATCGTGAGCAGATGCTTGACTCTATTTCGCCGATTAAAATGAAGAGCGAGATTGAAACATTGAGGTGAATGTGAAAGGCCAGTGCTGATTGCCTGCCTTTTGATCGCTGGTGGGACTACTCTGCTGCTGGACAGGGGAGACAGCTTTGCTGCCAGAGAGGGGAAATTGTCTTTTGATCACTGGTGGGAACGCTCTACTACGGGCAGCGAAAGGCCTGCTGCTGGTGCCGGAGAATGCTACCCAGATTTTCTGTGTAATGGATATGGACTTGGACTATAGACTTTTTTTTCAGTCTCAGTTTTTTTAATATTCTGTGGTTTTTGTCTGATCTTCCTCATTTTTTTGTGTATGAGGGAGGGGGATTTGGAGGTCAATGTGCCTGCACTGTTTTTGTTTGATTTTTGTGTGGGGAAGAGGGATTTGGAGGTTGATGATCATGTAGTTAAGATGGCGCCGGTATCTGGTGGCTCTGCGCGTGCTCTCCCGAGCAAACTGCCCTCTACACTATCCTATAACCGAGAAACCCTTCTAAACCTCCAATTTGCTACATCTAGCAAGATCAACAACACCCTAGCGAAGTTACTGACCCAGCTGGAGATCACCGATGTGCCAGAATTGCTTCAACTCTGGACGGCACCTGGACTTGATCATCAAGGCCTGGTCCGAGGTCCACCATGTTCCTGTAGACTCGTGGCCTGCTACCATGTTGGAGGGCCTGCAGATGCGGCCCATTCCGACCAGCACCTCTCCGAAGCAGACGACCACACAGAAGTGACGTCGGAGACCTCAAGGTACCCCAGACGCTTCTCTGGAGCAACCACCGTAGAGCCTCGTTGGTGGCCATCTACAGCTGCCAGAAATTAGGCCTCCGCCGCCGACCTTGGAAATCGAGCCTGGGGCTCAGCTGGAGCGGAGGCCCCCGCAACTGTGACTCAGTTCACTGACTTGTTTCAGCCCTCCGGGATTAAGTGTCGGCTTCGGGGCCCGACCCGATCGACAGCCTGGGCCCCCGACAGTTGGAAGTGGCAGCGGAGCCTCCCCCGTCACTCGGACCGACCTGGAGCGCCCGACGGCGCAACCCACCGATCGATCCCCGCAGGACGCGTCCACCAACCTCAAAGAGCTGCCAACAGCACACTGCATCGATGGAAACCTGGAAAGATGCACTTTTACTGAGGAAGCGTGGGAAAAGAGCTGGGCTGCTGGTCAGATTGAAGCAGAGGGGCTTTAGGGTCCATCTGCCTGCCATCCTACTAGCTAATGTGCAAGCCATAGGGAACAAGGTGGATGATCTTAAAGGGAGACTCACCTACTGGAGGGAGATGCAGAACTGCTCTGTATTCTGTCTCACAGAGACCTGGCTCTCCCCTGCCACCCCCGACTGTGCCATCCAACCAGAGGGATTTTCGATCCAACAGATGGACCGCATGGCGTCTTCGGGCAAGACGAAGGGAGGTGGTGTCTGCCTACTGATCAACACTGCGTGGTGCTCAGACACAGTGGCACTGACAGGCTCCTGCAGTCCGGACCTGGAACATCTGTTGGTGAAGTGTCGACCCTATTATCTGCCACGGGAATTCACCTCGGTCATACTGACAGCGGTCTACATCCCCCCCCCCCCCCCCCCCCCAGGCGGACGTGGAGTGTGCTGCGAATACACTGTATGCCAACATCAGTGAACTTGAGACCAGGTATCTGGAGGCTTTGCTAATTACAGCTGGGAACTTTAACCAGGCCAACCTCAGAAAAGCGCTGCCAAAGTTATACCAACATGTCTCCTGCTCCACTAGAGGCCCGAGTATACTTGACCACTGCTACACAGCAGTCAAGGATGCCTATCATTCCCTCCAACGACCTCACTTCGGAAAAATCGGACCATCAGGCCGTACTCCTCCTCCCGGCTTACAAACAGAAACTGAAGTGGGAGGTCATGGTGTCAAAAGTGGTGTTGTGTTGGACAGAGGAAACGGATGAGGTCCTCCATGACTGCTTTGAATTGGTTGACTGGCTAGTATTCAAGGACTCGGCAGTTAACCTCGAGGAGTATGCCTCAGCTGTCATGGACTTTATCTGGAAATGCACAGAGGACTGTTTGTCTCGCAAGATGATCCGGGTATTCCCTCACCGGAAACCTTGGATGAATTATGACATCCAGTCCCTTTTGAAGGCTAGAGCTGCAGCTTTTAGGTCCGGGGATACCAGTTGCTACATGGAATCCAGGCGTGAACTCCGGAAAGCCATTAAGGGTGCCAAGAGGCAATATCGAGCCAAGTTGGAAGCCCAGGCTAACCACAGGGATGCCAGTAGACAATGGCAGGGTCTAAATGAGATCACTGGGCGCAAAGAAAAGGCTGGGAATATCAATAACTGTAGCGCTTCTCTTCCTGACGAACTTAACGTATTCTACGCAAGATTCGAACAGAAGAGGAGCGTCCCACCCCCTCCGGATGAACCGGACCTGGTGGCAGCGAGATTCATCGTCACCGAGGAAGATGTTAGAAGAGCCTTCCTGAAGATAAATCCAAGGAAGACGACGGGCCCAGATAGTGTCCTGGGACGGGTTCTCCAGGCCTGTGCAAGCGAGCTAGCTGGAGTGTTTGCTGACATCTTCAACTGCTCCCTGCTTCAGTTTAAGATCCCCTCGTGTTTTAAGAAGGCAACGATAATCCTGGTGCCGAAGAAAAGCAAGGTGGCGTGCCTGAATGACTATCGACCTGTGACTCTGACATCAATTGCTATGAAGTGCTTCGAGTGATTGGTTATGGCACACATCAACCATAACCTGCTGGTCAACCTTGACGCTTTGCAATTCGCCTACCAGAGCAACAGGTCAACGGCAGATGCCATCTCTCTGGCACTACATTCCTCCTTAGAACACCTGGAGAATAAAGACGCATATGTAAGGCTCCTTTTCATTGACTACAGCTCTGCCTTTAATACCATCATTCCAAATAAACTGATTCCTAAGCTCCGGAACCTGGGTCTTAGCACTCAGATCTGCAGTTGGATCTTCAACTTCCTCACAGACAGGACCCAAGCTGTAAAAATAGGGGACAAGCTCTCCTCTACAATCACTCTGAGCACTGGTGCCCCACAAGGCTGTGTACTCAGCCCCCAGCTGTACTCACTGTACACCCATGAATGTGTAGCCAAGTTTCCATCAAACTCAATATATAAGTTTGCTGATGACACAATTGTAGGCTGTATCTTGGGTAATGATGAGTCTGAGTACAGAGAGGAAATTAAGAACCTGGTGGCATAGTGCGAAGACAATAACCTATCCCTCAACGTCAGCAAGATGAAGGAATTGGTTGTTGACTTCAGAAGGAGTAGCGGACCACACGACCCCATCTATATCGGTGGTGCGCAGGTGGAACAGGTCAAAAGTTTTAAGTTCCTCGGAGTGAATATCACAAATGACCTGACTTGGTCTAACCAAGCACAGTCCACTGCCAAGAAGGCCCACCAGCACCCTTTACTTCCTGAGAAAGCTGAAGAAATTTGGCCTGTCCCCTAAAATCCTCACTAATTTTTTTACAGGTGCACCGTAGAAAGCATTCTTCTAGGGTGAATCACACCCTGGTATGGAAGTTGTCCTGTCCAAGACTGGAAGAAGCTGCAGAAGATCGTGAACATAGCCCAGCACATCACACAAACCAATCTTCCATCCTTGGACTCACTTTACATGCACACTGTCAGAGCAGTGCTGCCAGGATAATCAAGGACACGACCCACCCAGCCAACACACTTTTTGTCCCTCTTCGCTCCGGGAGAAGGTTCAGGAGCTTGAAGATTCGTACGGCCAGATTTGGGAACAGCTTCTTTCCAACTGTGATAAGACTGCTGAACGGATCCTGACCGGGATCTGGGCCATACCTTCCAAATATCCGAACCTGACTTGCCCTACCTTACTTTCCCTTTTCTATTTTCTAAATATGATTTATAATTTAAATTTTTATTATATTTACTTCGATTTGTATTTCAGGGAGCACGAAGCGCAGATTCAAATATTGCTGTGATGATTGTACGCACTAGTATCAATTGTTTGGTGACAATAAAAGTAAAGCATAGAAATACAGTTGTTCTTTTTCTTGGTTTCACAGCTATCTGGAGAAGAAGAATTTCAGAGTTGCATACTTTGACAATTAATGAACCTTTGAACCTCTGAACTCAAATAGCCCTCTCACAACAGCGATACAAACCTTACCTTCACTATGCAGTAACCATTAATAATATTGTATTTTGCAATTCAGGTTTTTCAATAAGGCCATGCCATATTGTATAGCAAATAAATCAATCTTAACATGTATCCCCTTGGAGCCTCAAGAGGCTGCAGATGCTGGAATTGGCACAAATTTACACAAATAACACAATCTACCACAAAATCTACACAAAACACTGAATGAACTCATTGGGTCAGGCAGCATCAATGGAGGGAAACGGACAGTTGACATTTCAGGTTAAGACCCTTCATTTGGCCTGAAAGATAGAGGGGAGATGGCCAATATAAAATGTGGAGGGAAAGGGTGGCCCAGGAACTGGCAATGATGGGTGGTTTTAAGTGAGGGAGGCTGGGGAGAGTGGGAATCATGTCAGAGGCTGGGAGGTGATAGTTGAAAGTGACAAAGGGCTAAAGAGGATTGAATCAGATGGGAGCGTAAGGTAGAGCAATGGAGCAATGGAATAAAAGGAGGGAGATGGGGAAGGTGCTAGTGGGAGAAGTGGATGGGTGATAGGCAGATGGAGAGAATGAGGAGAGTAAAAGATACGGTGATAGAAACTGTTGGATAAGTAGGAATATAAAAGGGTCAATGGGGAATAGTTACCAGAAGTTTGAGAATTCAGTGTTCATGCATCAGACTGAAGACTGCTCAGGCGGAATATGATGTGCTGTTCCTATAATTCACATTTAGTCTTGATCTGGCAGTGAAGGAGACCAGTGACAGTCATGTCAGTGTGGGAATGGGAAGTCAAATTGAAATGGCTGGCTGAAGATTCAATCATCTTCAGTAAAACGATCCACCAATCTGCATCTGACTCAAACTTTCCTCCCACTTACTCCAAACCAAGGATGTCACCATGGGCAATTGCATGGGCCCCAGTTATGCCTGCCTTTTTAATTGACTACATGGAGCAATCCACGTTCCAAACTTACACCTACACTACTCCCGGTTCCTTTTCTGTTACTCTGATGACTGCACTGGTGCTGCCTTTTGTACCTATGCAGAACTTGTTAATTTCATCAATTTCAAGAGCCAACTTCCAGTTTGCCTTCAAATTCATTGGGTCCATCTCTGACATCTCTCTCCCCTTTCCTAATGTCTCTGTCCCCATTTCAAGAGACATATTATTCACCAACATCTATTAAAACCCACTGACTGCACCACCTCCCACCTGGTAATTTGCCTTGTTGATAAGGGAGGACATATCTGAGAGGATATTCTTGAAGGATCATCAAATAAAAAGTGGATAGTCACCTTGATATAAGAGACGACCAATGCTCCCATCTGACCCCCCACTCCTGCCCTCACCCCCAGTAGTTAGGAGGAACTTGAGAAGCAGATTTGTTGAAAAATTGCACACAAGAATAGTAGGGTAGTGGTAGTGAGAGGTTTACATTTTCTTGGTTTCAACTAGCCACCCAGAGCACAAGGCGCCTGGATGGGATGGAACTTATATGGTACACCCAAGACAGTTTCCTCAAACTATAGAGGAACATTAGTACATGGAGAGGAGCAACACTAGACTTCCTCTTACGGAACGAGGAGAGTCAAGTAACTGAAGTGGCAGTAGGGAGCCAGTTTGAATCCAGTGATCACAAATGTATTACACAATTCTGTTAGTTTTAAAACAATTATGGAAAACAGACAGAACTGGCCCACAGGTCAAAGTCTTGACATAGAGCAGGACCATCTTCGAAGGCATGTTTGGGGGGGACCTAGTTATTCTATATAAAGCTAAACGCACAGTTGACAAATGATCACCAAGATCTCCCTTGTTCATTCACTCCCAAATAAAGTACAATTACAGTAACTTTTGTTCATCTGAACATCAATGAATTTGCTTCAGATTATTACTTTAATTTCATATCAGAGATCTAATTCCAGTTCAAAGTAATCTATTATCAAAGTACATACATGTCAAGGTACAGTATACTACCATGAAATTCATTTTCTTGCAGGCACTCATAGCCGAAAAGGGAAATACAATGAAGAATCATACACAAACAAAGAGAGGCAAACAGCCACTGTGCAAATAAAAAATTAGTAAATAAATAATTCTGAGAACATGAGTTGTAGGGTCCTTAAAAGTGAATCCATAGGTTGTGGTGAATGAAGTGTTGACCATGACAGATTTAAAATATGGAAGAAAACGTCAAACTCGAATACGGTCAAGGACAATGGAAGCAGACAAATCAATTGTCTTTGTTCTTGCCATGTGCTTGGAGATGGAGGCTGCCATTTTGTGGAACTATTTTACATCCTCCATTTTGTGAGATGAAGTTGCTTGGCTTTTAGTGTTTTAAAGTATACACAAGTGCTTTGGGTAATCTGATTAGACTAAAGGCTATTTCCAAATAAGAAGTTATTTGTGAGGTGTTCTTTGATACAATATAACATGCAGGTTTGTGAATGTTGGGGTCTGTGCCTGCCTGGGATGATTTGAGCTGGTTACTGAAGAGAACAAAGAGCCATGAATTACCAGTTGTGATTTTTGGATCAGACCCAATAAACAGGTATTAAAGGTCAATCAAGTGACATACAGCTAATGACAGTGAAAGGCAATGTTTGTATTGATAAGGAATGAATATAAAAGCAAGAGCACTATCAGTGATAACTTTTTCCTGAGAATCACCATTGCAAGGAAGAACCCCTATGCCAGGGACAGGGAGAAGACAGGGTCAATCATCTGGCCATTGGAGACCCCTTATTTTGGTGTGGTAAATTGGGATAGTGGTCTGAGTGCGTATTGGTAGAGCAAACAGCAAAATTTATGTTTTAAGTTGTCAGCCCTGGGTCAACATAGTTATGTTGTTGTTTGTACACAGACAATAAAGTGCAAGCTTCGATTAATTATGAGTTGCATCATTAATTTCCTAACCTAGTTCTATTGATGAATGGTCAACGTTTTATTCACACTGGTTTGAGAGCCTGATGTTTGAGGGGTAATAACTATTGCTAAACCTAGTGGTGTGGGAGCTAAGGCTCCTGTAGCTCCTGTCCAATTAGTACTAGTGAGAAGAGAGCATAACCTGGATGATGGGGGTCCTTGTTGATGGATGTTGCTTTCTTGTGGCAGTGCTCTTTGTAGATATTCTCAGTGATGGGGAAAGTTTTGCCTGTGATGGACTGGGCTGTGTCCAGCACATTTTGTAGACTTTTCTGTTCTTGGGCATTGGTGTTTCCAAACCAGGCCATGATGTAACCTGGCACTCTCCACTGTGAGGTTTGTCAATGTCATGCCATTCCATGTCATCAGTCAATCATCAGCAATATGCTATCTGCATGCGAACTCCTCACTGCCTTTGCTATCTACCTTGCGATCCCTGCTGCACTTAGCCATTGTTTCTGGACAGATTGCAAGGGCAGTGAGATTGTAGGTATGCATTCACAAATCAATCAAGGTGACATGGCAATTTGGGCATAATGATCCCTACTGTTTCCTTTCATAGGTCAGAAGCTGAATGTGTGCCTCTTCTCCTTGAGCTTGTTTCAACAAGGAAGTTATATGGAACCTTAAACTAGAACAGTGCACAATTCAGGTCACTGCATTATTGGAAGGATGTGAAGACATTACAGAGGGTCCAAAAAGATTTAAGAAAATGGTTCCTGAGATAAGGAACTGACAGGTCCAAGGGCAGATTACACAAGCTGTGTGTAATTTCTCTAAGGAAACAAAAAGGAAGAGTAAGGAGCGATCTCATAGACACATACAAAATAACAGGGGTCTGGACAGAGTGAATCGTTGGAGGCCTTTTTTCCTTGGGTCACAGTTGTAAAATACAAGGATAAAGAAACAAGGACACAGGGGAAAACTTCCATATTGGACTCTGAATTTATTACTTACAGATATGAAGAAAAATAGTAAAATGATGGAGAAAGGGTTGAACAAAACAGGAAAAGCAGATTCTAGATATAAAGAGATTCTAATCCCTTATTACCTTCAAAGAGGGAGAAAGGAGAGTCCGGTGTCCGACAGCCATGTTTCCCATAATCAAGGCACCATTCTGCAAACTTAAAACCAAATATCTTCAGTTAGAGGAAATGCATTAAACATGAAACAAAGATACATAATAATGTGACAGTGGAAAAGCGTGTATGGAACTGGAGATAGCAGAGGTACTTAATGAATACTTTGCTTCAGTATTCACTACAGAAAAGGATCTTGGTGATTATAGGGATGACTACAGCGGATTGAAAAGCTTGAACATGTAGATATTAAGCAAGAGGATGTGCTGGAGCTTTTGGAAAGCATCCGGGACTGGACGAGATGTACCCCAGGTTACTGTGGGAGGCGAGGGAGGAGATTGCTCAGCCTCTGGCAATGATTTTGGCATCATCAACGGGGACAGGAGAGGTTCCGGAGGATTGGAGGGCTGTGGATGTTGTTCCCTTATTCAAGAAAGGGAGCAGAGATAGCCCAGGAAATTACAGACCAGTGAGTCTTACTTCAGTGGTTGGTAAGTTGATGGAAAAGATACTGAGAGGCAGGATTTATGAACATTTGGAGAGGCATAATATGATTAGAAGTAGTCAGCATGGCTTTGTCAAAGGCAGGCCATGCCTTACGAGCCTGATGAATTTTTTGAGGATGTGACTAAACACACTTGATGAAGGAAGAGCAGTAGATGTAGCGTATATGGATTTCAGCAAGGCATTTGATAAGGAACACCATGTAAGGCTTAGTGAGAAAGTAAGGAGGCATGGGATCCAAGGGTACACTGCTTTGTGGATCCAGAACTGGCTTGCCTACAGAAGGCAGAGTGGTTGTAGACGGGTCATATTTTGCATGGAGGTCGGTGACCAGTGGTGTACCTCAGGGATCTGTTCTGGGACCCCTACCCTTCGTGATTTTTATAAACGACCTGGACGAGGAAGTGGAGGGATGGGTTAGTAAATCTGCTGATGACACAAAGGTTGGGGGTATTGTGGATAGTGTGCAGGGCTGTCAGAGGTTACAGCGGGACATTGTAGAATGTAAATCTGGGCTGAGAAGTGGCAGATGGAGTTCAACCTAGATAAGTGTGAGGTGGTTCATTTTGATAGATCAAATATGATGGCATAATATAGTATTAATGGTACGACTCTTGGCAGTGTGGAGGATCAGAGGGATCTTGGGGTCTGAGTCCATAGGACACTCAAAGCTGCTGTGCAGGTTGACCCTGTGGTTAAGAAGGCATACAGTGCATTGGCCTTCATCAATCATGGGATTGTGTTTAGGAGCCGAGAGGTAATGTTGCAGCTATATAGGACCTTGGTCAGATCCCACTTGGAGTACTGAGCTCAGTTCTGGTGGCCTCACTACATGAAGGATGTGGAAACCATAGAAAGGATGCAGAGGAGATTTACAAGAATGTTGCCTGGATTGGGGAGCATGCCTTATGAGAACAGGTTGAGTGAACTTGGCCTTTTCTCCTTGGAGCAATGGAGGATGAGAGCTGACCTGATAGAGATGTATAAGATGATAAGGGGCAATGATTGTGTGGATAGCCAAAGGCTTTTTCCCAGGGCTGAAATGGCTAGCACGAGAGGGCGCAGTTTTAAGGTGCTTGGAAGGAGGTACAGAGGAGATTTTTAAAAATATAAATGCAGAGAGTGGTGAGTCCGTGGAATGGGCTGCCGGCGACAGTGGTGGAGGTGGATACGATAGGGTCTTTTAAGAGACTCCTGGATAGGTACATGGAGCTTAGAAAAATAGAGGGCTTTGGGTAACCCTAGGTCATTTCTAAGGTAAGGACATGTTCGGCACAGCTTTGTGGGCTGAAAGGCCTGTATTGTGCTGTAGGTTTTTCTATGTTTCTACATTAAATTCTCTTTTAATGTCCTATAATGCTGGTGATAACTTTGTTGAGGATCCTCTCAGCAAAGACTGGAATATAGTGGCAATTTGCAGATTGTGCAGGTGTGCAGCACTATGCTGCACCAAATCACTTTCACCAATGTTACTCATCTCATAGGTGATGAAGTACTTTAGTAAAGGTGTGCAGATATAAAATAACTTTCTATGCTCAATGAAAAAGCAGAACAAGCTTCTATTTGTTAACTGCAATCCCAGAATATAATAGGCAAATTATCTTCCCAATCTACATTTCCTCACAACAAACAGTGCTCAGTGCCAGAACAACGTGTAACGTGATCCCCAGCGCTGCCACCAGGAAGCTAACAAAATAATAAAATGTTTTGCTTTCCTGTTCTTTTTCCCAACAGTTCAATTCTCACAGCTTCCAGCTAACATAAAGCAGACCAAAGTGTGCCAACTGTAAATACGTTGAAGTGCCAAGTGAGTAACATATTAATGTATTTATATTTAAGCATTTTCTTTGATAAATAACTTTTATTTATTTACTTAGAGATCAGCACAGTAACAGGCCCTTCCAGCCCAACAAATCTGTGCCGCCGAGTTACACCCATGTGACTAATTAACCTTTGGAATGTGGGAGGAAACTGGAGCACCCAGAGGAAACCTATGCAGTCACAGGAAGAACTCTAAGACAGCAGTGAGCAGAGGAGCAGAGTTCCTTACAGACAGCCGTGAGAATTGAACCCAAGTTGCTGGTGCTGTAAAGCAATGCACTAATCACTATGCCACCATGCTGCCACAATAATGTGTTGGGAATGTCTGGTGTGTCTCCCTACAAATAGACACTACTACATACCTTGCAGGCTCTGTACAAATACTTCTTATCTTGAGTAAGATTGAACATGGCTAGAAATCCATAAGCATTCCCAGCAGGCCCATGGCATAGTCCATATCCTTTCTTTAACAGTCCTCTCTGCCAAATTACTTCAGTGGAATCAAAAGCGTCTTTCAGGTATTTTTCATCCTTGAACATCTATTGTCAAATTAAAGAACAGATTAAATAAAAGCAGACAAAGCCACAGGAAACCTGCACACATTACAAAAAGATGCCATTAAATCTGGTTATTTAACTCAATTCATAGCTGACAATGTTCAGAATCAAAATCTGGTTTATTATCAACTTACATGGTGTGAAATTGTGATTTTACAACAGCAGTACAGTATAAAGACAGAAAATACTAGAAGTTACAAAAATAAATAAAAATTGCAAAAAGATTAATTGCTCCTCTATCTCTTCCCCGATGGTAGTAATAAAAAGAGATGGTGAGAGTCTTTAATGATAGAAGCCGCCTTCTTGAGACATCAGCTCTTGAAGATGTCCTCAATGGCGGGAGGACTGAGTCGGCGATGGAACTGGCTTAGCCTACAGTCCTTTGCAGCCTCTCATGATCCTGTGCATAGGAGGCTTCATACTAGTGTGTGATGCAACTATTTAGAATGCACTCAACTATATGCCTCTAGTAATTTGCAAGTCTTTGGTGACATATCAAATCTCCTCAAACTCATAATGAAGTAGAGATGCCTGTGTGCCTTCTATGTGACATCAATGTATTGGGCCTAGGATAGATTCTCCAAGATGCTGATGCCCAGGACCTTGAAGCTACTCACCCTTTCCACTGCAGACCCCTAAATGAGTATGCATGTTCTCCTGACTTCCCTTGGTCCACAATCAATTCCACGGTCATGTTGATGTTGAGTGCAAGATTGTTTTTACAACACCTCAACCAGCCGATCTACCTTACTCCTGTACACCACCTTGTCACCATCTGAGATTTTACCAACAACTGGGATGTCATCTGGGAATTAATAGATGGCACTTGAGCTCTGCTTAGTGACACACTCATGAGTGCAGACAGCATAGAGGAGTGGGCTAAGTATGCATCTTTGATTGTTAGGAATGAACATGTTATTGCTGGATCTGAACTATGGCTACTCAATTTCAGATTCAGATTCCGTTTACTGTCATTTATAAACCACAAATACAATCCAGTTAAAAAATGAGACAACGTTCTCCGGAATGATATCACGAAAAAGCACAGAACAGACCACACAAGAAAAACCACATAACGTTTGGTAATCCCCAATCCAGAGTCCGGAGAGGCTGCTGCGTATCGATATCGCGCTACCGTCTTAGCACGTTCCCCGGAAAGGAACTACAAACCCATCGGACAAACCTAAAACTACAAGACCTACACAAAACCACGAAGTTACATATAGTTATAGTTAACATATAGTTTCAACAGTGCAGACAATACCATAATTGATAAAAGACTAACTGACAAAGACCACATAATTATAACACAGTTTCAACAGTGCAAAGCAATACCGTAATCTGATAAAGAGCAGTCCATGGCACGGTTTAAAAGAAAGTCTCAAAGTCCCGACAGCCCATCATCTCACACAGATGGTAGAAGGAAGAAAAACTCTTCTTGCCATGAACCTCCAGCGCCGCAGCTTGCCGATACAGCACTTTGGGAGCCCCGACCACAGCCAACTCCAAGTCTGTCCGAAAACTTCCGAGCCTCCGACCAGCCCTCCGACACCAAGCACCATCTCCACCGAGTGCTAAGATACTAAGAGATACTAAGGGATGATGGCATTGAATGGCGAGCTATGATCAATATTAACATTAGCTTGATATATGTTTTGTTGTTGTCTAGGCACTCCAAAGAGAGTGGAGAGCTATGGAGATTGCATCCGTTGCAGCAGTAGGCAAATAGTAGCGGGTCCAGATCCTCACTTGGGCACAACATAATACTAGCCAGAAGCAAATCTCAAAAGTAACCCATTACAGTAGATGTGAGAGCTATTGGCAGGCAATCCTTTAGGTAAGGTAGCACACCCTGCTCTTCTTGGGCAGCAGTATGGTTGCTGTCCTTTTGAAGGAACAATATTATTCAAGAAATGTTTCGTCCTTCCCCAATTTCCTTCTCCCTAACTGGCCAACGCTTTTTTAAAATAAATATTTAAAGATATGGTTAAACTGGAATGAGCGCAGAACCGATTTGAGGTTATAGCCAGGACTTGAGGATTGGACTGTAGGGAGAGATTAGCCAGGTTATGCCTTTACTCCTTAGGATGAAGGCTGAAGGGACATAGATAAGGTGCATGTTAACAGTCTTTACCCTCAGGTAGGGGAATTCAAAACTAGGGGGACATAGATTTAGGGTGAAAGGGGAAAGATTTAAAAGGGACTTGAGGGAAAAGCTTTTCAGGCAGAAGGTAATAACTTTTCCTTCCTGATTATCAAAGATATGTAATTAACCCACTGCTTTATTCTCTCTACACTAACGAAGGTGTGGCTGGGCTCAGATCAAATGGCATCTACAAATACGTCAATGACACCACTGTTGTTGGCAGAGTCTCAGATGGCAACAAGGTGGTGCACGGGAGTGAAATAGATTGGCTGGTTGAGTCCTCTCACAACCGCAGCCTTGTGCTCAACATCAGTAAGACCAAGAAATTGATTGTAGATTTCAGAAGTCAGGAGAATACACACCCCTCACTAAGGGGTAAACAGTGGGAAGGGTGAGCAGTTTCAAGTCCACATCTCTGAGGATCTATGCTGGGCACAACATATTCATGCAATCATGAAGACACACTAGCAGCAAAACTTTATTAGGAATTTGAGGAGATTTGGTATGGCATCAAAAACTCTAGCAAATTTCTATGGATGTACAGTGAGAGCATTCTGACTGGTTGTATCACTGCCTGGTATGGAGGCTCCAACGTGCACGGTCGGAAGAAGCTGCACAGAATTGTAGACACAGCCAGCTCAAACATAGGCACAACTCTCTCTGTCATCGAGAACATCCTGGTGACGCCTCAAGAAAGCATCCTTGATGTGTCCTCTTTTCATTACTACCATCAGGGAGGCGGTACAGGACCTGAGGACCAACACTCTGTTTTAGGAATACATTCTTCCCTGCTGCCATCAGATTTCGGAATGGTCCATGCACACTGCCCCACTATTCCTCTTTTGCAGTATTTACTTGTTGGAATTTACAGTATATTTATGTCTTGCACTGTACTGTTGCCACATAACACATTTCACCTGTGTCAGTGATGATAAACCTGATTCTGATGAATATTTAGAACAAGCTGACAAAGGAAGTGGTTGAAGCAGGTACAATAGTATCATTTAAGAAGTACTTTGATAGGTACATGAAGGAGCAGAGCAGAGAAGGATATGGACAGACTGCAGGAATTTGGAACTAGCTGAGTGGGTACAGTGGTTGACATGGATCCAATGGGCCAAAGGGCCTGTAGCTGCACTACATTGCTCTGTGACTCTACCTACTATTCACTTCAACCATTTATCCATTCATCATCAAAAGAGGTTTTCTCTGAAATCACCACTGGATTTCTAAGTGACCATTTCTAACTGACAGCCTCCAGTTCTGTTCTCCTGAGGTGGAAGCATTCCCATACCCATTCTGTCAAAAACTTTCACCAAGTAGTGTCTACTTCTCATCAGTCCTCTGAGTTACTTACACCTTTTTCTAATGAATGGTTCTGCAATAAAAGAACATAGAATAGTACAGTACAGCACAGAAACAAGCCCTTCAATCTATGACATTGTGAAAAACTAAACTAGTAATTAAATGCCTAACTAAACTAATCCCTTCTGCCCACGCAATATCCTTATTTCTCCATTCTCTGCACATTCATGTGCCTATCTAAGGAGCTATACTTTATTAGGAGTTTGAAGAGATTTGGCATGTCAACAAATACACTCAAAAACTTCTATAGTTGTACCATGGAGAGCATTCTGACAGGCTGCATCACTGTCTGGTATGGTGGGGTTACTGCACAGGACCGAAAGAAGCTGCAGAAGGTTGTAAATCTAGTCAGCTCCATCTTGGGTACTAGCCTACAAAGCACCCAGGACATCTATAAGGAACGGTGTCTCAGAAAGGCAGCATCCATTATTAAGGATCTCTAGCACCCAGGGCATGCCCTTTTCTCACTGTTACCATCAGGCAGGAGGTACAGAAGCCTGAAGGCACAAACTCAGTGATTCAGGAACAGCTTCTTCCCCTCTGCTATCCGATTCCTAAATGAACATTGAATCTTTGGACACCACCTCACGTTTTATTTCGGTTTTTGGACTTTTTAAAAATCTATTCAATATACAAAATTGACTTACTTGTTTATTTATTATTATTATTTATTTTATTCATTTATTTTTTCTCTGCTAGGTTATGTATTACATTGAACTGCTGCTGCTAAGTTAACAAATTTCACGTCACATACCAGTGATAAGAAACCTGATTTTGATTTTGATTTTAACTGCTTCTATCCTATTTGTTTCCACACCATCCCTGGCAATGTATTCCAGGCAAGTTGTTTTAAAAAAAACTTGTTCTTCACACTTACTTTTAATTTACTCCCTTTGACCTTAAATACATGCCTTATGCATTCCAGCCCTGGGAAAAATATACCAGTTGCCTACTCTATATAGGCTTCTCATAATCTTATGGAAGTTTATAAGATCAGGTCTCCTCTCAGCCTCTCCAACTTCAGAAAAAACAATGCCAGTTGGTCTAATATCTCATGGCATAAGCCCTGTAATCCAATCAGCTTCCTGGTACAACTCTTCTGCACCTTTAAAAGCCACCACATCTTTCCTATAATAGGGAACCAGAATTGAATGGAGTATGACGGATGCAGCTTAATAGGAATAATGTGAAGCTGCAACATACCCTTCCAACTATTGAACATAATGCCTCAACTACTAAAGGCAAGTATGTCATATGACTTCTTTATCACCCTATCAACTGTAACACATCTCTGCTATCTTGTTCTGAGAGTCCTTTAGGGTGACCAATGATTTTAACCTCTCTGAATGCGATTATTTGATACAGCTCATTCTTGTATTTTAAAAGCACTTATCCTATTACCCAGCTCATCAACAAAAGACATCCACCTGCACAATATACCCTCAAAGCAGTGATTTGATATGTATGCCACTTTCCTAGGCAAAGGTGGTATTGTCCTGTTTATGTCTTAAAAGCCTTGTTCACATTCCATCCTTCCTTGTTTACTGATCTTTCTGTCAGCTCACATTGCAATCACTGGCTTTAGGAAGCTTGAGCACTTCTGTCACTTTCACTTGTCCATTTAAAATTTCCTGATGTGTTACCAAATGTACAGCAATTATGGACTAGAAAAAATTAATTGGCCCATCTAGCCTGACTCACACAACTGCAGAGCTTTTTGTAAACAATCTTTACACATCCCGTTTTACTTTGGAGGCTCCAAACAGGAAATGGTACAGTATCTCACTAAAGTTGCTAATATCCAGAAGCAAGACACTCAGTGTTAAAAACAGTTTAGTTATTGGGCTGCACTGCCTCCTGATAGCTGGATGACGTATTTTCATGAATAAGTTGAGTTGGTTGGGTAGCACCATACAGATGGATAGCTAGTAGCACATTATTCTCTCCTGTCTTGCTCCCATTACAGTTTTTAAGGAGATGGTAACTGATAGTTTGTACTGCGGATAAGGCAATGTTTGAAATTTTTTTACTCTTCACTCTGCCTTTGGTGCAGCTTGCAGCTCCAACCAATAAGTTAATTAATTGGCACAAGTCCATGGCCACACTAAAGGCTTGCGAGGCAGAAATAAAAACAGTGTAGAGAAACACTGTTCATTCATTTTCCTTCCTTTTTTGTGGGAAAATGCTATACATGTATGTATTTCCATATATGTGTATTTCCATTCTATCCACATCCACAACACCAGCAATTCAGCAAATCATGCTAGCTATGAATCTATAGCTCACTGATCTGAGTGGCATTAACTGTAATATTGTGGAAAAATTTCAACTCCATAAATCTGTATACAAAATAACAGGCCTATAGAGCACATAAAATATACAGTGATGAAATGGACATATGATATTTATCTCTACATCACATGAGACTGTTCTCATTATATCCAACTCTGCATAATTTTAATTCCTTTATTCTTCATGTAATTACTTAGCTTCTCTTAAAGCTATGCTTGCTGATGGGAACACATCTTATTTACGGGAAACCTGAGATGCTCTTAGAAGAGAGGGATCCTTTCACCTTCAGTCACCTTCCAGAGTGCTAACTCCATGGCTGTCACAATGCAGCTCATTAAAAAAAAGTTGTCATTTATCATAAAACAATGCAAAAATAATGATGTTCTATCTGAAAAGTAAATTTAAAAGGAAAATATAACAAATCAAAATGAATGGCAGATCATTTCTGTTGAGCTTTAGTATTTGATGCTTGTAGTTATCAGGTTATAAAATAGTGATGTTTAATGTGGCTTTTCCTCAATCTAAGCTCAAATCAGTATATTTTTGAGAATTACTGATGATTATGTTACAACCTAATTTAGTTAAAACTATAGTTGACAAAGCAATCAATGGGTAGAATCCAGATCTTTGCTACAAACACAAGTTTACTTAAAGTTATATTTGCCTCAAGTGTAACGAACAAATTAATATAAACATAAACATTTTCTTTAACTCTTGAAATGATCCTGCTAAAATGATAAAAATGTAAATAACATAAAGTCACTATTTAAAATTCTTTGTATTTCCAATTAGATTGTTTTCAAGAGTACAAAGGATAAGCTGGATGGCCCCTTGAATCTATTTTACTGTACGATTATGGCTTACCTTCAAGTCATAATTTCTGTACTATCCCCACTTGCCTTCACCTTTTTAGTCCAAACATAGAATGATCTTAATCACAAAAGATTATTTTAGATTATGAAACAGAACATCATTGTCAATGTTGTAATTAAGGACAAATACCTTTACCTATTCTGCAAAGAATGTTAAATATAATCAATAATGCAGATTTTATTCATGATACTTGTAGTCACAGAATACCTTATAGGCTTGTATGAGCATATAAATGACTCCGGGTGACCCATGGCACCAGTGAACTAGATTATCTCTGGATTCACCGATACATGGAGGATAATTTCCAGATGAAAATTTCAGTTGACATACATAATCCACACTGGGCTTCACCATATTTTGGAGTATATCTTGTTCAATCCCCAACTCTGGCTAAAGAGAAGAAAAAAAGAGAACAATAGGAATAAGAGTTTTCCTCCTAAAGTGGCAATCAGGATTTGAAATAGTCATTCCTTACTTTCAAGACTGTATGCATAATTTTGGATAAATTGCTAAATCATTACCTGTCAGATAAATTCACAGCTCAGATTCAGAATGGGAAGATGTAATAAGCAGGAGGAATGCAGCTGCAATTTAGTAACTATTTATGGGAGGACACATCAGCAACAGACACTGCTTTCTTTCATTTACATTAATACAATCATTACGGGGCAGTCAAATTTGTAAATAAAAACTAGTTGTGAAGAGGCAATGCAGAATCTTGAAAAGTGATTTAGAAAAGTAGATTATAAAACAGAACATTAGCTAATGAAAATTAGTATAACTGGTATGAATTTATGTGTACGTGAATAATTAGATTTAGAACAGCACAGGAACAGACCCACAATGTCTGTCTTTATTTCAGAAACATAGACATAGAAAATCCACAGCGCATTACAGGCCCTTCGGCCCACAATGTTGTGCCAACCATGTAACCTACTCTAGAAACTGCTGAGTCCTCTAGTCCTCTAAGCTCCATGTACCTATCTAAGAGGTTTCTTAAAATACCCTATTGAATCCATCTCTACCACCTTCACTGTCAGTGCATTCAATGCACCCACCACTCTCTGAGTAAAAATTACTTCTGACTTCCACCATGTACCTACTTCCAAGCACCTTAGAACAATGCCCCCTCATGTTAGCCATTTCAACTCTGGGAAAAAGCCTCTGGCTATCCACATGATCAATTCCTCTCATCATCTTATACACCTCTATCAGGTCACCTCCCATCCTCTGTCGCTTCAAGGAAAAAAGGCCAAGTTCAGTCAACCTATTCTCATAAGGCATGCTGTCCAATCCAGGCAATATCCTAGTAAATCTCCTCTGTACTCTCTCTATAGCATCCACATCCTTCCCATAATGGGGTGACCAGAAATGAACACAGTACTCCAAGTGGGGGTCTAACTAAGATCTTATATAGCTATAACATTACCTCACTGCTTTTGAACTCAATCCCACAGTTGATGAAGGCCAACACACCATAAGCCTTCTTAACAACACTGTCAACCTGCGCAGCAGCTTTGAGTGTCCTACTGACATGGACCCCAAGATCTCGCTGATCCTCCACTCTGCCAGCCAAGAGTCTTACCATTAATATTATATTTTATCTTCAAATTTGCTCTACTGAAGTGAACCACTTCACACTTATCTGGGTTGAACTCTATCCACTACTTCTCAGTCCAGTTCTGCATCCTATCAATGTTGTGCTGACAACCCTCCAGACTATGCACAATACCCCCATCTTTTGTATCATCAGCAAACTTACTAACCCACCCTTCTACTTCCCCATCATTTGTCATTTATAAAAATCACAAAGAGGAGGGGTCCCAGAACAGATACCTGCAGAACACCACTGGTACCCGTCCTCCACGCAGAATACAAACCATCCACAACCACCCTTTGCCTTCTGTAGTCAAGCCAATTCTGGATCCACAAAGCAAGGTCTTCTTGGATCCCATGCCTCTTTCTGAATAAACCTCACATGGAGAACCTTATCAAACTTATTTAATAGTGCTGTGACATTCACTACTTTCCAATCTGTGGGAACTTCTTAACCACTCCTGTCAAACAGCATCAAACCCAGATCACGAGAGGTATGAAGTGGCAGCATTAATTCCTTTCACTGCCACATAGTCTTCTTAGGTTTATATGGATCCAATTATTAATTTGGTGGGATGATGCTCTGTCTTTCAGCAGTTAAAACATAACACCAACATCTATACATAACTTCCTTCAATGAAAAATTTAAAATATCATATGACAAGTTAAACATTAAAAGCTTTATGTGCTAAGCCATCAATCCAGTTGGCAGGTAAATTGGCCATTATAAATTCTGCCAATGAGCAGGTAAATCATGCAACTGGGGAAGTTGAAGGCAATGTTAGATTGGTCTTACAGTAGGTTAAGATGTTGGCACAACATAGTGGGCCAAAGGGCCCGTACTATGCTGTAATGTTCTATGTTAATATGAGAAGAATAAAATGAGATGATTGCAGTATTAGTATAGATGGGCATTTAATGATTGGTGTGGATTCAGTGGACCAAGGTGACTGTTTCTGGACTTATATCTCAGTTCTATGCCAATGTGACAGGTGGAAAGATGAAATCAGTCAGCTTTCTCTATATTGTTAGCTTTCTTTACAATTTTATTTTAACTGCTTGTTCTACTGGCATTTGATACACTAGGTGGCAGCCTATTCCACAACTGATAATTAATTGCAATGGAACTATTGTTAAACTAAAAGTATATTTCCATGAAACATACGGCTTCATGTACACAATCATGGGCAAAGTGAGAGCATTTAGAACACACACCTTTGGGTGGAGAACAGGGCTTACTTACCAGAATAATATCTTGATTAATTTACAAAAAAATTGACAGACAACCCAGGCCTTTCAGAAGTGAAGTTAAAGAATACTTACGCTCACAAAACATCTCCTTCTATAGCAAATGATACAATTGTTAACTCTAAATATGAAACGGACAGATTTTGTTAAGCAAAAACTAAGGAAGATAGCTATAGAATTGTAAGAAAGAAGTCACAAGAGTCTACAGATGCTGAACCTGGAGTGAAAAGTAAACTGCTGGGTAAACTGCAGGTCAGTATCTGTGGAGGCAGAGGAATGATCGATATTTCGGGTCAAGACCCTGCATTAGGACTGAGTGTGTAGAAGGAAGATGGCCAGTATATAGAATAAAAAGATTGTTGTTCCAGAACATTGAACATAGAAAAGGGATTGTTGGGCATGGAACATCTTTCAGGAGTTATGAGACAGTGCTTGCAGACAGTTAATATAAACAGGAACCAGTCTTCAGAAAGAAAGAACATTTAAAGACACTGAAACACGCCAATGGATGTGGGATAGTCTGATTTTGCACCACCGTAATAGTCAAAGTTAGACAATAATCAATTTATGTTAATCGTCCCTGATTAATACTCCTAGATGAGATCATGGAAGGTATGAAGTAGCCACCTCTGTATACACATAGTTAGAGACATATCCCTGCCACTTAACACATTCAAGGCATACTTGTTTTGTCAATTAATATTCTGGGTGTTTGTATATCCAAGGGGCAGCACCGTGCCCAACACTTATAAAAGAACTATATTCTGCATGTCTGGGGTTTTGTGCTCAGAGCTCTTCAGGCTATTCAGCAGTATATGAATAGTTAAAGATGTCTTGCAGCTGTGAACATAGGACATAGAAATCTACAGCACATTACAGGCACCACCGCCCACAATGTTGTGCCAACCATATAACCTACTCTAGAAACTGCCTAGAAATCCCCTACTGTGTAGCCCTCTATTTTTCTAAGCTCCATGTATCTTTTTAAGAATCTGTTAAAAGACCCAATTGTATCCACCTCTACCACTGATGCTGGCAGTGCATTCCATGCATCCACCACTCTGTGTGAAAAACTTAACTCTGACATTCCCCTTTGTACCTACTTCCAAGCACTTTAAAACTAATTATAGTTATGTGCTCATACTATAAATATCTAATTCTTCAAATTTACTTGTCTACACCCAAAATGTTAACATAGGTAATAACAACAATTCCTCTTGCTGTCTGTAAAGAGTTTGCATAGTCTCCCTGTGACCACTGGGTTTCCTCCAAGTGCTCAGGTTTCCTCCCACACTGCAAAGATCACATGGGTGTAACTGGGTGGCACGGGCTCATTGGACTGGAAGGGCCTGTCACTGTGTTGTATCTCTAAATAAATGATTGAAACTGTCTTCAATAACCTATTATTATCCTTCTGTTCATAAATTATAAATTTTTACATTACCACGGAGATAAAGAGAAATAAATATATTCTATAGAAGACCTTCTTGTCCTACTGAATAAGACCCTTCGCATCTCTAACTCAAGTCAGCGTGCGTGGCTCATTCACTGTCAAAACACTTTTTTACCGCCTATCCATTTGTGTCGCTATTGTCTGGGAGCTATGGAGTTGCACTCCAGGTTCTCTCTGTACATCAATTCTTATAGATTCTTCCAGAAAATATGTTGTACACATTGGCATCAATGACATAGGTAGAAAAGGGGGTGAGGTCCTGAAGACTGAATACAGGGAGTTAGGCAACAGGTTAAAAAGTAGGACATCAAAGGTTGTAATTTCTGGATTATTCCCAGAGCCATTTGGTAGTAAGGGTAGGAATTTTCCATCTGGGCACATTGCCTTCTGGACTCAATACTGAATATTGCAACTTCAGGGAGTAGAGGATAAGCCTGGCCTGAGATTCTGAGTTTGTCGTGTTGTCTGTATTTTGTAACTCCTACATTCTTTTCTCTAGGCTCCTCCCATTCACTCATTGACTAAATAGCCTTGTTTATTGCTTATTCCAAGGTTACTCTGGTTTTACCCTATCAGACAACGCTGCCGTCACCTTTGCTGCAGCTAAACAAGTTTCTTTTGTCTCCTTTTCAATTCTAATGAAGAGTCTCTGAGCCGAAACAATGACTCTATTACTTTTATCATACAGATACAGCCTGACTTGTTGAGTACTTCACCAGTTCCTGGGTTTGTTCTAAATGCTCTTTGCATATCATATCACTAAGAGCAAAAAAATCAGAAAGATGAGACAAATGTTGACATTTTTAGAATGGAGCAATACTTCCCTTCCTGCTATCTCTATCTTCCTATGTTCTCTTTGCTATCTCAATTTTGCTTGCATATGCTCTGGAAAACACCTGTCACTTACATTACAGCAGAGTATGGGCCTTTCAGCCCAAGATGTTGTGCCAGCCCTTTAACCAAATCTAAGATCAACCTAATGCTTCCCTTCTACATAGCCCTCTATTTTTCTATCATCCATGTGTCTATCTATGAGATTTTAAATGCCCCTAATACATTTTTAAAAAGTTATTGACATACAGTGTGGAATAAGCCCTTCTGGCCCGTCGGAGCTGAGCTGGCCAGTAATCCCCCAATCTAATCCTGCTCCAATCATGGGACAATTTACAATGACCAATTAGCCTACCAACTGGTATATCTTTGGACCGTGAAGGAAACCGAAGGAAACCTACGAGGTCACAGGGAGAACAAACAAACTCTGAACAGGCAATGGGGGAAATCAAACCCGGGTCGCTGGTACTACAATACATTGTGGTAACCACTACGCTACCAGGTCTCTATTACAACTCCTGGCTGGGCATTCGATGTACCCACCACTCCCTGTGTAAAAAACTTGCCTGTGAATATTCCCCATATACTTGGAAAAACTCTCTAGCTGTTCACTCTTCAAGTCACCTCTCACCTTCCTTCACTCCAAAGACAAAAGCCCTAGCTCACTCAATGTATTTTCATCAAACATACTCACTAAGCCAGGCAATATTCTGAAAAATCTCCTCTACACTCTAAAGCTTCTTCATTCTTCCTACATGAGGCAAATGGAATTGAACAAAATATTCCAAGTGTGATTTAACCAGGGTTACATTACTTTGCAGCTCTTCAACTTAGTCCCCAACTAATAAAGGCCAACACACTATATACCTTCTTGACAACCCTATCAACTTGTGCTGCAACTTTGACAAGTTCTATAGACATGGTCCCAAGATCCTTCTGTTCCACCACACTGCTATGAATCCTTCCATTATCTCCTTCTCAAATGTGGCTTTCCAAAATCAAACACTTCACACTTTTCTGGGTTGAACTCCATCGGCTACTTCTCAGCTCATTACCCATCGTGTCAATATCTCATTGTGACTTACGACAACCTTCAACACTATCTACAACACCAGTAACCTTCATGTTACCTGCAAACTTACTAACCCACCCTTTCACTTCTTTATTCAAGTCATTTATTAATATCACAAAGCACAGGGGTCAAGTACACATCCCTGCAGAACATCACTGATCACTGACTTCCATGTAGAAAATGTAGAAAATGTAGAAAACACCCTCTGCCTTCCATGGGCAAGTCAATTCCTAAACCACACAGCCAAGTTTCCCTAGATCCCATACTTCCTGCCTACCATATTAAATGCCTTATTAAAATCCGTATACACGTCATCCATCATCCAGTGCAATACCTTCATCAATGTGCTTTGTCACATCTTCAAGAATTCAATCAGGCTTGTGAGGCAAAACCTGCCCCTTACAAAAGCAATGCTGATCATTCCTAACCAGACTACGCTTCTCCAAATATTCTCAAATCCTATCTCTAAGAATCCTTTCTCTGTTTTGAAGTAGTGAGTGAGAGAGCAACATCTTGTAGGGCGGGAGACATTTGAAAACTGCAAGTCTCATTGGGAAGTACATTTTTAGTAGGTTTTTTTCCTGTTAGTACATAGTATGCTGAGAATGGGTTCAGAGTCAGGGGTATGTTCCTTGGGTTAAAATGTGGGAACTTCAGGAGATCTCCAGTTTCCTTGATACCTACATCTGCACGAAGTGCACAGAGCTGCAGCTCCTTAGAGAAAGTGTTAAGGAACTGGAGCTATAACTCGATGACCTTCGGCTCATACGGGAGAATGAGGAGGTGATAGATAGGAGCTACAAGGAGGCAGTCAACCCCAGGTTGCAGGAGGAAGGTACCTGGGTGACTGTCAGGAGAGGGAAAGGAAAAAGGCAGCTAGTGCAGAGTTCCCCTGTAGCCGTTCCTCTCAATAATAAGTATACTGCTTTGGATACTTTTTGGGGGGGGGGGGTGCAAGGATGACCTACCAGGGAGCAAGTCTCTAACACTGAGTGTAGAGCTGTGGGTCAGAAGGGAAGAGGGGACAAGGGGCGAACAGTAGTGATCGGGGATTTGTTAGTTAGAGGAACAGAAAGGAAATTCTGTAGATGAGAGCAAGATTCCTGGATGGTTTGTTGCCCCCCCCCCCCCCCGGCACTCCCCCAGATGCCAGGGTCAGGGACATCTCGGATTGAGACCACAGCATTGTTAAATGGGAGGGTGAGCCGCCAGAGGTTGTGGTCCACATTGGATAGGATGGATGACGAGGTCTTGCAAAGTGAATCCAGGGAATTAGATACCAAGTTAAAGGACAGGACCTCCAGGGCTGTGACTTCAGGTTTGCTACCTGTGTCACGTGCTAGTGAGGGGAGAAGTAACAAGATCATACAGTTTAATATGCAGGGTAAGGAGTTGGTGCAGGAGGGAGGGTTTCATATTTTTGGAATACTGGGTTCTCTTCCAGGGAAAGTGGGATCTCTACAGAAGGGACAGTTTGCATCTGAACTGGAAGAGGACTAACTTTCCTGCTAGGACATTTACTGTGCTGCACAGGGGTGTGTAAACTAGAGTTGCTGGGGGGAGGGGGGGTGTAGATAAGCCTGCAGGAATCAGAAGGTTGAGCAATGTGGGATTAATATCCTGAGCTGCATATATTTCAATGCAAACAGTATTGTAGGAGAGATGGATTGTAGCCGTTAGTGAGACTTGGTTGCAGGAATGGCAGGACTGGCAGCTCAGTGTTCCAGGTTTCTGTTGTATTGGATGAAATAGAGTGGGAGGGATTAAGTGGGGGGGGGGGGGGGAAGGAAGTGTGGCATTACTAGTGAGGGAAAAAAAAAATCACAGCAGTGCTCAGATAGGGCAGACTAGAGAGCTTGTCTATTTAGGCTTTATGGGTAGAACTGAAGAATAAGAAAGGTATGACCATGTTTATGGGATTATAACATAGACCATACAACAGTTTGAGGAATTTAGAGGAGTAAATTTGTAGAGAGATCAGCGATAGTTGCAAAAACATAAGGTTGTGATAGTAGGTGCTTTTAACTTTCCACATATTGACTGGAACTCCCATAATGCAAAAGGGCTGGTTGGGAAAGAACTTGTCAAATGTGTTCAGTAAAGTTTTCTTAATCAGTACATAGAAGTCTTTACTAGAGAGTGCAATACTAGAAATCCAATTAAGGAATGAGACCAAGCAGGAGACAGAAGTCTGTGTAAGGGAACACTTTGCATCTAGCGATCCTAATGCCATTATAACTTGATCTGAAATTTTGAGAGTACAGAGTTTGTATGTTCCTGGCAGAATAAAAGCCAAGGATAACAGGTTTAGGGAATCTTGATTTTCAAGAGTATTGAGGCCCTGGTTAAGAAAAAGGAGGAGGTGCGTAGCAGGAAAAGGCAGGAAGGAACAAATGAAGCACTTGAGGAGTATAGGAAATGCAAGAGAACACTTAAGAAGAAAATCAGGAGAGCTAAAAGAAGACATGGGATTGCTCTAGAAGACAAGGTGAAGGAAGATCATAAGGGCTTCTACAGATAGATTAAGAGCAAACAGATAGCAAGAGACAAAATTGGTGCTCTGGAAGATCAGAGTGGCAATCTACGCGTGGAGCCCAAGAGATGGGGGAGATCTTAAATGGATTTTTTGCATCTGTATTTACTCGGGAAACAATGAGGAAATGCAGCAGAGATGTCATGAGCCCTATACAGATTATAGAGGAAGAGATGTTTGCTGTCTTGAGGCAAATTAGGGTGGATAAATCCCCAGGGCTTTGCAAAGTGTTCCCCTTGGACCCTGTGGGAGGCTAGTGCAGAAATTGTGGGGTCCTTACAGAGATTCTTAAAATATTGTTAGCCACAGTTAAGGTGCAGGAGGATTGGAGGATAGCTAATGCTGTTCTGTTGCTCAAGACAGGCTCTAAGAATAAGCCAAGTAATTATTGGTCATTGAAGCTGACATCAGTAGTGGGAAAATTATTGGAAGGGACCTGATATAAAAGCATTTGGATAAACAGGGATGGATTACAGTAAGTCAACATGGCTTTGTGCGTGGTAAATTGTGTTTAACCAATCTTACAAGAATTTTTTGAGGAAGTTACCAGGATAGTTAGAAAGCAAGGCAGAGGATGTTGTCTACATGGTCTTTAGTAAGGCATTTGACAAGTTCTCCCATGGGAGGTTGGCCAAGAAAGTTCAGTCACTCAGCATTCAAGATGAATTAGTAAATTGGAATAGACATAGGCTTTGTGGGAGAAGCCGGTGTGGAAGTAGATGGCTGCTACTCTGACTGGAGGGCTGTGACTAGTGGATGGACTCAGTGATCGGTGCTGGGTCCATTGTTGTATATCATCTGTATCAATGATCTGGATAATACTGGATTAGCAAATTTGCAGGTGACATCAAGACTGGGGGTGCAGTAGACAGGGAGGAAGGCTATCATGGTTTGCAGTGGGATCTGGACCAGCTGTAGAACTAGGCTAAAAAATTGCAGATGGAGTTTTAACGCAGACAAGTGTGAGGTGTTGAACTATGGGAGGACCAACCAGGGTAGATACAGTAGAAAGGGTTGTAAAGAAAGCTTTTAGTACAATAGCCTTCAGAAATCAAAGTATTAAGTACAGAAATTGGGATGTAATGTTAAAACTGATTAAGATGTTGGAGAGACCTAATTTGGAGTATTGTGCAGTTTTGCTTACCTCCCTATAGGACAGATGTAAATAAGATTGAAAGAGTGTTGAGAAAATTTGTAAGGATGTTACCGGGACCTAAGGTCCTTTAGGAAAAGGTTGAATAGGTTAGGAGTTTATTCCCTACAGTGTAGAAGATTGAGAGGAGTGGTATAGATAGGGTAAGTGCAACAGTCTTTTTCCATTAGAGGTTATGGGTTAAGGGTAAAAGGTGAAGTATTTAAGGGGAGCATGAGGGGAAGCTTCTTCACTCAGAGGGTGGTGGGAGTATGGAACAAGCTTCCAGGTGGATGCATGGTTGATTTCAACATTTAAGAGAAATTTGGATAGATACATAGATGAGAGGGGTATGGAGGGCTATGGTCTGGGTGCAGTTCATGGGAGAAGGATAGATTAATGGCTTGGCAGAGAATAGATGGACCAACGGGTCTGTTTCTGTGCTGTAGTGTTCTATGACTCTATGACTAAGTATTTCACTTTGGAATAGCGTTTGCAAGATCTGTGCGAGGGCAAGACCATTAAAAACACGTCTCGCTGCAAGTCAGTTTCACTTGAACCAATAAAAAGAAGTGGGTATTGAGGGAGCAGCCATTGTTGGAGCACGCCAGTATCAGAGTGAGAAATTGAAGCTGCGGATCAAGAGGCTTTGGTGAGAAGAGGTAGAGGCAATTTTCAATAGGCCATTGTATGAGTGGCCTAGTGGAGGAGTCTAAGATCTGAGGTTTTGGCTCAAGAGGCTTCAGAAAGGAGGCATAGGTGAGTAGTAGGTAGTAGGCAGAAACATTATATAGATTGTATCTAAAAAGATACCAAATTACAACAAATAGGGATGCATGATGTGGGAGCTGGTGGACTCCATTGAGATTCCTGGTGACATCAGCAGCAAGTGTTGGGCACTTGAAGAACTCAGGTTCAAAGTTGATAACCTGTAATCTGACCTTCAAACACTGATGTGGGGGGGGGGGGGTAAGTTATCTGGACATTGTGTTACAGGAGGGCAGCTGCATCTATTAGGTTAACTACAGTGGATTCTGGTTGATTGGAGCAGCCACTTACTTTGGACAACTCATAAATAACAAAACCTAATCAAGAAAATAGCAGGATTCCCTATGTTTATTTCAGATACTATGCCTCTTAATTGGGACAGGAGACAGTTATCAAACAGTTTCCAACTAGCGTCAACATGTGCACTTGTGTGCGCTTGTCTTCAGAAAGCAGCAATTTTTGTCACTTATAGTTAGGGAGAAATAAGCAGCAAGACAATTCAGAACAGTTTTGCTTACTGTAGTTTTAAGGATTCATGATTGGAAATGCTAGAAACAGGGAGTGAAAATGAAATGATTTTGCTGCTTCAAAAAGTTAGAAACTACGGAGAACTTGAAGGTATCAACAATCATCTTGAATGTTACAATGAAAAAGAAGATTTGGAAATCGTTGACAGCATTGTATGAAGACAGTACATTATCTGCATTAGGTGTATGTGCTGATTTTGTTCATTTGTAGTTAGAAGAATTGCTCCATCAATAAACATTAGGAACTAATACACAGTTTTATAGCACTGCAGTAGTATTGGTAGAATTTTAATTTGTTTTATATGTCATTTAAATACATAATTTGTTACTGAGTATGTCTTTTTTTAAATACCTTTTTAAACTATTTCAATGAAAATTCAGTTAATTAGGACAGCTGCTTTATTGGCCCAAAACATATTGGTCTGAGTGTAACTGGAATCACTGTACTTCAAATTCACTATGTGGCCAGGGACAAGAGAGTGTGACTGCAAGTGAGGCAGGTAGGGGATCCAAGAGCTAGTGCTGGAGGAGCCCTTGAGCCTGCCCAATAGTTCTGAGATAGTTGCTCCCTCTGAAGATAAGAGAGGGGGCTATAGGAAGGATGAGCAACCAAATCATGTCTCCAAGGTTCTGGAAGCCATTCAAGGGGGTGGGGGAGAAGAGAAGAGAAATGTAGTTGTAATTGGGGATGGTGTCATCAAGGGAATAGACATAATTTAAGTTCAACTTTCCACATGTTTGCTCAGCATTCCTGTAACTACTATTTGCTCATCTCCAACTTTCCTACGTGGGTCCCACTAAAACAATCCCATACTCTAGCCAGGCCATTCACCTGGAACCAATCCCAATCTCCATTCCTTTAAGTTTAAGGGGCATACTGTAGACCTGAACATACATCATGAACAACCAGATTTATTTGGGCCATATCAAACCACTTCTCTGTGAAGACATTCACTACTGCAATCCATCTCAGAATGTACTACATTTTGAACTTTGTCCCCACCAATTATATCCTCATCTCTGACAATTAATGCAAAAAGCTTATTGTTGGCATAAAATCATTATTTAAATAATTAGAAATATTAAGTAATGAGTGGGACCTGCACTATTGATGCAATACACTGTATTGACACTTCTTTACCTGCTAATGAGGGAAACTTCAGAGGATTAGGATTTAACCACGTACTTGCATCAGGTAATAATAGATTCCCGCTAAGCCATGAGCTGCTCCAACATAATGCTCCTGGTACCATTCATACATCAATGGACTTTTGGAATAACTTGTTCTGCTGCCTAGTTTTTCTCCAGAAGTTATAACAGCAGTACAGATCTTGAAAGACACAAAGAAGTTCCACAATATAATTTTTGATTTAATATATTTGGTATATATCACGTTAGCACAGAATGATAATTTAATGAGAAGAATACAATCAATGAAGTAAAATATTGCTCTGAGATTTAAGGTGAAAGAGATTGAGGCAATTACCGTAGATTCCGGATTTTAAGCCGCTACTTTTTTCCCACATTTTGAACAGCTTTGAACTTTGCGGCCTATAATCCAGAGCGGCTAATACATGGTTTTTTTTCATGCCGCCTCGTAAACATTTTGCCTCATAACAGTAGACCAATAAAATTGATGAGTAGTTCACAGAGGTCCAATGAAATTGTACGATAAATCAAGCGCACTTTCACAATTAAATTATTGTAAATCAGTCATTTGTACTCACCCTCATCAACATGGAAAACACTCGAAGCATTGTGCTGCCTTATGGCAGTTACTTAGTTTATAATATTTTCGCTTAGTAATTCATTTTCTAGTTAAAGTTAGAAGAGTTTTAACTATATTTGTTTTCTGTACTACATCGCGGGATGCTATGACGTCACACCCGGTTTCGCGGTGTCTTGTGGGAAAATGCTGGTTTGCGATGAAACGGGACGGAGGGAGGGAGCGCATTACGCGAGCGGCTTTGGATCTGAGCGAACGCTGCTTTTAAGTTAAAGGTGATCAATAACTTTTCCTGGTAGGCTGCAATATATATATTTTTTACCAGTCGTTAGGAGATATTGGAATGTTGTTCAGTAAAGAAGTATACGCAACGTATATTTAAAAGTAGCCGCGTACGGGCACGGTTCGAAAAAAAGCATTTGCAATATGTATTTGTTTTTGTTACCATATGGATTTAATTAAAAGTTAAAAAAATCCTCACGTGTAATATCTTTCTGTGTAAATATCTCATATTACAACGTGGGACACCTGCGGCCGAAAATCCGGTGCGGCCTTTACAATTAAAAAATTGATTTTATTTCTAAAATTAGAGCCAGCGGCTTTTAATCAGGTGCGCTCTGTAGTCCGGAATCTACGGTACTCATTTTCCGATGGTGACTAGGAGAGTGAGGATGAATTAAGTTAGACAGAGTACCTACACCTTATATTTAAATACCACCTTTGTCATTGTGTGCAGCTTTTCGTGGTTTCTATTGTGAATACCTGCAAGAAAATGAATCTCAAGGTTGTTATACAAGACCATAAGATACAGGAGCAGAATTAAGACTGTAACGTTCTCGCTTGGGTGTAACGAAACCCGAATTAAACGTCGAGTTAAACTGTAGTCAATGAAAACAAGGTCGCAGTAAGATTAACCATTTACTGTTCACTCTTCACATTAACGTATGGTGAAAACTGTTGACAAAACAATACAAGATTGGTACAGTGTTTGTTTCCTCCTAAATATCACATTTACATCGTGAATACTTGCAAAGGTAAAACTACAATAACTACATTACATTAAAGTGCAGCATACAGTCAGAATCTACCTGCTCCATTGACTGCTTTAAATACACTTCAACACAAACTATCCCGACTCTTTAACTAACGAAAACATAAACCTTATCGACCGTTGTTACTTTTAACAGAATCAGCGTTAACATTTTAATTCAACATATCGATTATCTCATGACTTACAGCGTTGCTTTCACTGTGTCTCTGGTGCGTAGAGAACAACCTTAACTTGCGCTGAACTGTCACATGTGAGCGCCCCCCACCCTTGCGTTTATCCCAAACCAGTATTTTCCCACAAGACGCGGCGAAACCGGATGTGACGTCATCGCAGCCGCGATATATTATGGACAAATGAATTTACTTAAACAATCCTAACTTTAACTAAAAAATGCTAACAAACAAATTACTAAGCGAAAATATTATAAACTAAATAACTGCCATAAAGGCAGCACAAAGACATTTGGCTCATTGAGTCTGCTCCATCATGGCTGATCCAATTTTCCTTTCAGCTCCAATCTCTTGCCTTCTCCCTGTATCCCTTCAAGTCCTGACCAATCAAGAATCTATGAACATCTGCCTTAAATATACATAAAGACTTGGCTTCTACAGCTTCCTGTGGCAAAGAATTCCACAAATTCAACACCTTCTGGCTAAAGCAATTCTTCCTCATCTTTGTCCTAAAAGGATGCCCCTCTATTCTGAGGCTGTATCCTCTGGTCTTAGACTCTTCAACCATAGGAAACATCCTCTTCACATTCACTCTAACATGGCCTTTCAATATTTGGTATGTTTTAATGAGGTTCTTCTGAATTCTAGTGGATACAGGCCCAGAACCATCATATGCTCTTCATATGATAAGCCATTCAATCCTGGAATCATTTTTATGAACCTCCTTTGAACCCTCTCCAGTTTCAACAACACACATAAAATGCTGGAGGAGTTCAGCAGGCCAGGCAGCATCTACGGAAAAGAGTAGTCTGGACGTTTTGGGCCGAAACCCTTCATCAGGACTGGAAAAATAGATGAGGAATCAAAGTAAGAGAATGGGGGAGGGGGGAGGGGAGGAAGAACCACAAGTGAAACCAGGAAGTGGGGGGCAGGGGTGAAGTAGAAAGCTGGGAAGTTGATTGGTGAAAACGATACAGGGCTGAGAAGGGGGAAATCTGATAGGAGAAGACAGAAAGCAATGCAAGAAAGAAAAGGGGGAGAAACATCAGCCCAGAGGGAGGGAGGTGATAGGTTGGTAAGGAGATAATGTGAGAGGGAAATCGGAATGGGGAATGGTGGGGGGAGGAATGCTTTGTCAGAAGTTTGAGAAATCGATGCTCATGCCATCAGGTTGGAGGCTACCCAGACGGAATACAAGATGTTTTTCGTCCAACCTGAGTGTGGCCTCATCGCAACAGTAGACGAGGTCATGGACTAAAATGTCAGAATTGGATAAGGAAGTGGAATTAAAATGAGTGGCCACTGGGAGATACCACCTTTTTTGGGCAGACAGAGCATAGGTGCTTGGTGAAATGGTCTCCTGATCTGCATCGGGTATCACCGATATAGAGGAGGCCACCCTGGGAGCACCAGATACAGTAGATGACCCCTAATGATTCACAGGTGAAGTGTTGCTTCAGCTGGAAGGACTGTTTGAGGCCCTGAATAGTTGTGAGAGAGGAGATGTATCAGTGAGGAAGGACGAATGCACAAGGGTGTTGCATAGGAAGTGATCTGTGCAGAAAGCAGGAAGTGGGGGGAGGAGGGGAGGGAAAAATGTGCTTGGTTGTGGGATCTCACTGAACTTGGTGGAAGTTATGGAGATTTATGTGCTGAACGCGGAGGCTAGTGGGCTGGTAGAACAAGAGGAACACAATCCCAGTGGGGTGGTGGGAGGATGGGGTGAGGGCAGATGTGTGCGAAATAGACGAGATGCGATTGAGGGCAGCGTTGATGATGGAGGAAGGGAAGCTCCTTTCTTTGGAGGAGGACATCTCCTTAGTTCTGGAATGAAAAACCTCATCCTGAGAGCAATGCGGCGGAGATAGAGGAATTGAGAGAAGGGGATGTTGATTTTACAGGTAACAGGGTAGGAAGAGGTATTGTCCAGGTAGCTGTGAGAGTCAATGTGTTTATAATAGACATCAGATCGGGGAGACCCAACGCAGACTGGGAGAACGCTTCGTCGAGCACCAGTAAAAGCCGGATCTCCCGGTGGCCACCCATTTTAATTTTACTTCCCATTCCCTTCTGACAGGTCAGTCCACGGCCTCCTCTACTGTTATGAAGAGGCCACACCCAAATTGGAGGAGCAACACCTTATATTCTGTCTGGGTAGCCTCCAACCCGATGGCATGAACATTGATTCTCGAACTTCTGGTAATGCCCTCCCCCCAACCTCATTCACCATTTCCCTCTCATCTTATCTCCTTACCTACTCATCATATCCCCTTGGTGCTCCTCTCCCTTTACTTTCTTCCACGGCCGTCTGTCTTCTCCCATCAGATTCCCCCTTCTCCAACCCTGTGTCTCTTTCACCAATCAACTTCCCAGCTTTTTACTTCACCCTTCCCCACCTCCCGGGTTCACCTATCACCTTGTGTTTCTTCCACCCCTCCCTCCACTTTCTTACCCTGACTCCTCATCTTTGCTTCCAGTCCTGATGAAGGATTTCGGCCTGAAACATTGACTATACTCTTTTCCATAGATGCTGCCAAGCCTGTTGAGTTCCTTCAGCATTTTGTGTGTGTTGCTTGGATTTCCAGCATCTGTCGATTGTCTCCAGTTTCAGCCCATCCTTTCTAAGCTAAGGGGCCCAAACCTGCTCACAATACTCCAAGTGAGACCTGACCAGTGCTTTATAAAGTTTCAACACTACATCCCTGCTTTTATATTCTAGTCCTCATGAAATTAATGTTACCATTGCACTTGCCGTACTCACCACAGAGTCAACCTGCAAACTAACCTTTCAGGAATCCTGCATAAGGACTCCCAAATCCCTTTGCACCTCAGTTTTTTGTATTTTCTCTCCAGTTAGAAATTAGTCAACCCTTTCCTTTCTTCTATCAAAGTGCATGACCATATATTTCCCAAAACTGTATTCCATCTGCTATTTCTTTGCCATTCTCCTAATCTCTGTCCTTCTGCAGCCTCTCCACTTTCTCAAAACTACATGCCCCTCCAACTAGTTTCATATTGTCTGCAAACTTTACAAAGCCATCAATTCCGTCATCCAAATCATTGACATATACCTCTGTGGAACACCCCTAGTCACGAGCAGCCAGTCAGAAAAGGCTCTCTTGATTCCCACTCTTTGTGTCCTGCCAATCAGCCACTACTTTATCCATGTTAGAATCTTTCCTGTAATATCATGGACTCGTAGCTTGTTAAGCAGCCTCATGTGTGGCACCTTGTTGAAGGCCTTATGAAAATCCAAGTACACAACATCAACCAATTCTCCTTTGTCTATTCTACTTGTTACTTCTTCAAAGAATTCCAATAGATTTGTCAGGCAAGATTTTCCCTTGAGGAAACAATGCTGACTATGGCCTATTTTATCACATGCCTCCAAATAACCTGAGACCTCATCCTTAATAATTGATTCCAACCACTGAGGTCAGACTAACTGGCCTATAGTTTCTAGGGTGACATATACAGTATGTATTTTGATTATACATTTACTTTGAACTTGAACTTTGAAGTGGTATATAAGTTGTCAGTCAAGACCCTTCAATATCTTTACTTTTGTTGTGGGACAGTCAAAATGGCTTTGTGAGAGACAATCCTTGTCTCACTGATTGAGTATTTTGAGGAGGAAACAAAGGAGATTGATGAAGATACACTGGTAGATGTCATATATATGGATTTTTGACAAACTGCCAAATGATTAGCTTGTTCATAGGAGTCAGAGGACAGGACTGGAATGATACATTTTTGATTACAATGTACCAAGGAACAGGGATTCCTGCTGGGATCTTTCGTATATTAATGATAAGGATATGACTGTAAAAAGTATGATTATTAAGATGACACAAAGGTTAGTGGTGTTGTGGATAGGGAGGAAGATTTACTTAGGCTACAGCAGAAAACACACTCAGTGGCCACTTTATTAGCTGTACCTGATCGCTAATGCAAATATCTAATCATGTGGCAGCAATTCAATGCATAAAAAACATGCAGACATGGTCAAGAGGTTCAGTTGTTGTTCAGAACAAACATCAGAATAGTGAAGAAATGTGATCTAAATGATTTCCACCATGGAACAATTGTTGGTGCCACATAGGGTGGTTTGAGTATCTCAGAAATTGCTGATCTCCGAGGATTTTCACACAGAAGTCACAGCCAGAGAAAAGTATAGTGCAGAAACAGCCCCTTTGGCCCATCTAGTGTGTCAAACCATTTAATTTGTCTAATCCCATCAAGCTGCCCTCCATCCCCCTGCCAACCAACAACCTATTCAAACTTCTCTTAACAGCTGAAATCAACACTGCATGCATTACTTGCATTGGCAGCTCGTTTCACCCTCTAAGTAAAGAAATTTCCCCTCATGTTCCCCTTAAACTTTTCACCTCTCACACATGACCTCTTGCAGTCCCACCCAAAATGAGTGGAAAAAGCCTGCTTGCATTTATCCTATCTATACCCATCATGATGTTATATACTTCTATCAAATATCCCCCTAATCTTCTAAATTCCAAAGAATGAAGTCCCAAGCTGTTCAATCTTTCATTATAGCTCAGGTCCTCCAGTCCCAGCAACCTTCTAAACTTTCTCTGTACTCACTCAACTTTATCTACATCTTTTCTGTAGGTAGGTAACCAAAACTACATACAAAACTCAAAATTAGGCCTCACCAACTTCCTATACAACTTCAACATAACATCCCATCACCTTAACTCATTACTTTGATTTATGAAAACCAATGCACCAAAAGCTGTCTTAATGACCTATCTACCTGTGCTGCCACTTTCAATGAATTATGGACCTGTAGTCCCAGATCCCTTTGTTCTAATGCACTCCTCAGCATCCTCCCGTTCACTGTGTGAGACCAACTCTGGTTGGTCCTACCAAAGAGCAAAACCTCGCACTTGTCTGTATTAAATTCCATCTGTTCTTTTCTCAGCTCATTTTTCCAGCTGCTCCAGATCCCATTGCAACTCTGATAGACTTCCTCACTGTCCACTACAGCCCCCAACCTGATGTCATCTGCAAATTTGCTAATCCAATTAACCATATTATCATCCAGATCATTGATACAGAAGACAAACAACAATGGACCCAGCACCGATCCCAATGGCACCCCACTATTCACAGACCTTCAGATAGAAGGGCAACCATCTACTACCACTCTCTAGTTTGTCCCACAAAGCCAATGTCAAATCCAATTTACTACCTCAACTTGAATGCCAAATGACTAAAACTTCTTGACCAACCTCTCAAGTGGGACATCATCAAATGCCTTGCTAAAGTCCATTTAGTCAACATTCACTACCTTGCCTTCGTCAACATTACTGGTAACTTCTTTGAACAACTGTATAAGACTGGTTAGATACGACCTATCATGCACAAAGATGCCGACTATCCCTAATCAGTCTCTGTCTATCCAAATATTTATATATCCTGACCCTTACAATAACTTTGCTACTACTGATGTCAGGCTCACTGGCCTATAATTTCCTGTTTTGCTTTTACAGCCTTTTTTAAACAGCAGAACATTAGCTATCCTCCAAACTTCTGGAACCTCACCTGTTGCCAAGGATAATTTAAATATCTCTGCTAGGTTCCCTACATTTTCTGCACTTGCCTCCCACAGGGTCCAAGGGAACACTTTGTCAGGATCAGGTCCTGGGATCTATCCACTCTAATTTGCCTAAAGACAGCAACACCTCCTCCTCTGTAATCTGTATAGGGTCAATCACCTCTCTGTTGTTTTGCCTCACTTCCGTAGATTCTATGCCCGTCTCCCGAGTAAATGCAGATGTAAAAAATCTATTTAAGATCTTCCCCATCTCTTTTAGTTCCATGTACAGATTACCGTTCAGATCTTCCAGAACAATTTTGTCCCCTGCAATCCTTTTGTTCTTAATTTATCCGTAGAATCCCTCAGGATTCCCCTTCACTTTGTCTGCTACGACAACCTCATTCCTTCCTTTAGTTCTCCTGATTTCCTTTTTAAATGTTCTCTTGCACTTCTTATACTCCATAAGTACCTCATTTCTTTCTACCTGTCTATTCCTGCTGTACATCTCCTCTTTTATCTTCTTAACCTGCACCTCAATATCTCCTGAAGGCCAAGGTTCCCTAAACGTGTTAGCTTTACCTTTTATTCTGACAGGCACTCAAGCTTTTTACTCTCAAAATGTCACTTTCGGAAGGCCCCCGAATTACTAAGTAACTTTTGTCAGAAAACAGCCTGTCCCAATCCATGTATGCCAGATCATTTCTGATACAATCAAAACTGACCTTCCTCCAGTTTAGAATCTAAACCTGCGAATCAGAACTATCCTTTTCCATTTTTATTTTGAAACTAAAGGCATTCTGATCACTAGATTCAAAGTGTTACCTATACAAACTTCTGTCACCTGCCCTGTCTCATTCCCTAATAGGAGATCTAGTATTGCACTGTTGAGTTGAGACTTCTATGTACTGATGAAGGAAACTTCCTGAATACATTTGACAATTTTTTTCCCATCCAACCCTTTTAGTTTGGGAGTCCCAGTCAATATGTGGAAAGTTTAAATCACCTACTATTATAACCTTATGTTCCTGCAATCTCTCTACAAATTTGTTCATCTAAACCCCATGGACTGTTGAGCGGTCTATAATTTAGCCCCATTAACATGGTCATACATTTCTTATTCCGTGTTTCTACCCATAAAACCCCACTAGATGAGTTCTCCAGCCTGTCCTGACTAAACACTGCTGTGACATTTTCCCTGACTAGTAATAGAAACATAGAAAACCTATAGCACAATACAGGCCCTTCCGCCCTCAAAGTTGAGCCGAACATGTCCCTACCTTAGAAATTACTAGGCTTACCTATAGCCCTCTATTTTTTTAAGCTCCATATACCTATCCAAAAGTCTCTTAAAGACCCTATTGTATCCGCCTCCACCACCATTGCCAGCAGCCCATTCCATGCACTCACTACTCTCTGAGTAGAACATAGAATAGTACAGCATAATACAGGCCCTTCGGCCCACGATGTTGTGCCGACCCTCAAATCCTGCCTCCCGTATAACCCTTAAATTCCTCCATATACCTGTCTAGTAGTCTCTTAAACTTCACTAGTGTATCTGCCTCCACCACTGATTCAGGCAGTGCATTCCATGCACCAACCACTCTCTGAGTAAAAAACCTTCCTCTAATATCCCCCTTGAACTTCCCTCCCCTTACCTTAAAGCCATAAAAAAACTTACCCCTGACATCTCCTCTGTACCTACTCCCCAGCACCTTAAACCTGTGTACTCTTGTGGCAACCATTTCAGACCTGGGAAAAAGCCTCCGACCATCCACATGATCAATGCCTCTCATCATCTTATACACCTCTATCAGGTCACCTCTCATCCTCTGTCGCTCCAAGGAGAAAAGTCAGAGTTCACTCAACCTGTTCTCATAAGGCATGCTCCCCAATCCAGGTAACATCCTTGTAAATCTACTCTGCACCCTTTCTAAGGCTTCCACATCCTTCCTAAAGTGAGGCAACCAAGTGAGGTCTGACCAGGGTCCTACATAGCTGTAGCATTACCTCTCAGTTCCTAAATTCTATACCATGATTGATGAAGGCCAATACACCGTATACCTTCTTAACCACAGAGTCAACCTGCGCAGCTGCTTTGAGTGTCCTATGGACTCGGACCCCAAGATCCCTCTGATTCTCCACTGCCATCATATTTGACCTACCAAAATGAACCACTTCACACTTATCAGAGTTGAACTCCATCTGCCACTTCTCAGCCCAGTTTTGCATCCTATCAGTGCTACTCCTTACCCTTTAATCCTGCCTGTTCTATCACATCTAAAACAATGGAATTACGAACTATCGAGCTGCCAGTCCTGCTCGTCCTGCAATCGTCTCACTAATGGCTACAATATCATAATTCCAGGTGTTGATTCCTGAGTTCTTCTGCCGTTCCTATGGTACTTTTTGCACTGAAATATTGGCAGCTCAGAACGTTAGTTGAACCATGTTCCATCTTTTGATTCCTGCCTCTACAACTTCACAACCTCTCCACTATCTGCTCCGGCTATCTGGTTGCCATTCCCCTGTAACTCTACTTTAAACCAAGAACTCTGGCCGCTCTCCCTCCCACTTAAGAATCCTCAATCTGAGATGTGCCAGACCCTGGCATCCAGGAGGCAACATACCTTCTGGGAATCTTGTTCTCGTCCAGAACCTCCCTTCTGCTCCCACAAGTAATGAATCCCCTATCACCACAGGTTACCTCTTATCTCCCTTCTCTTCTGAGTCACAGTCAAACTCAGTGCCAGAGACCCCATTGCTGTGACTTTCCTCTGCTAGGTCATCCCTCCCAACCGTATCCAAAGTGGTATACCCGTTGTTGAGGGGAATGGCCACAGTGGTATTCTGCATTGGCTACTTAACCCCTTTCTCCTTCCTGATTGTCACCCAATCTCCGGTGCCCTGCACCTTGGGTGCAACTACCTCTCTATATATCTTATCTATCACCCTCTCAAACTCCCGAATTAACTGAAGTTCATCCAGTTCAAACTCCTTACAGTGAAGTGTTGGAAGCTGCAGCAGGATGCACTTGCAGATGAAGTCATCAGGGACACGGAGGTCTCCCTGCCTTCCCACATCCTGCAAGAGCAGCATTCTATTATCTTGCCTGGAATCCCTACTGTTCCAACTGTGCAAATACAAAGGAGGAGACACTACATAAGCTGTGGGAAAAAAATATACCTGCAGCCTTTCTGCCTTCTCTCACTCAAGCTTCAAAGAGCTGAAGCCTCAAATAACCACTCTAACACTGCCCACTTCAACAACAGGCACTCTGCTTGTCCCTGCCTTATTTTTATTTGTTCTTGCCAATCAATCTCAACTGCTGATTGCCTACTGTTCAAAAGCCAAACTGCCGTGAGTCAATGCTTTACGTACTTAAATCAGCGAACCTGAGTGAGCAATGTCTTCTCACGTTTCCAATCGCTGATTGGCTGCTGCTCAAAAGTCTGTAGAGTTTATAGACAATGGTGTGAAAAACAAACTGCATCCAGTGAGTGACAGTTCTGTGGATGTAAACACCTTGTTAATGTGAGAAGTCAGAGGAGAATGGCCAGCCTGGTTCAAACTGAAAGGAAGACAACAGTAACTCAAATAACCACGTGTTTGTAAATCACAGAATGAAGGTTTGTTAATGAATATAGACTTGGGTCCAAGTCGATAGTTTTCTGAAGTGGGTGGCACACGTGGATCTGGTGGTGAAGAAAGCAAATGGCATGCTTGCCTTCATAGGTCAGGGAAAAGAGATAGGACATAACGCTGCAATTTCACAAAGCACTGATTAGACCGCACTTGGTGTATTGTGTGGTATTCTGATCACCACAGTGTTAAAATGTCAAAGTAAATTTATTATCAAAGTACACATATTATTACCATATACTACGTTGAGATTCATTTTCCTCCAGACATTTAGTCATAGAAAACTACAGTACAGAAACAGGCCCTTCTAATCCAGTTGATCTATTAATCGGCCTAGTCCCATCGATCTGCACCTGGACCATAGCACTCCCATCCATGTGACTATCCAAATTTCTCTTAAATGTTGAAATTGAACCCGCATCTATCACTTCTGCTGGCAACTCGTTCCACACTTCCACCATATTCTGAGTGAAGAAATTCCCCCTCATTTTCATCTTAAACATCACACCTTTCACACTTCACTCATGACTTCTAGTTCCAGTTGCACCCAACTTCAATGGAAATAGCCTGCTTGCCTTCACCCTATCTGTACCCTCATAATTTTGTATACAGTACCTCTATAAAATCTTCCCTCATTCTACTATGCTCTAGAGAATATCTTAACCCATTCAATCTTTCCCTATAACTTGGGACCTCAAGCCTTGGCAACACTCTTGTAAACTTTTTCTGCACTCTTTCAATCTTATTGACATCTTTCCTACAGGTAGGTGACCAAAGCTGGACACAGTACTCCAAATTAGGCCTCACTAACGTCTTCCACAACTTCAACATAATGTCCTAACTCCTGCACTCAATGCTTTCATTTATTTTTTTTTAATTTATTAATTTTTAAGAGAATTACATAAAATGAATAGAATATTAAAATATTCTAATGCTTTCATTTATGAAGGCAAATGTGCCAGAAGTTTTCTTTATGGCCCTATTTACCCGTGTCACCAATTTCAAGGAATTATGGATCTATATTCTCAGATCCCTGTGTTGTACCACACTCAGTGCCTTACTGCTACACGTGCAGGACATGCAAGTCCTACTTTATTTGCCCTTCCAAAGTGCAGCACCTCACACTTATCTGCACTAAAATTCTATCCGCTATTTGTCAGCCCATTTTTCCAGCTGGTCCAGATCCCACTGTAAGTCTTCCTTGCTGTCCATTATGCCTCCATTTTGATGTTATCCAGAAATCTGCTGATTCAGCTTAACACATTATCATCCAGATCTTTGATATAAATGAAAAACAATGGAATGAGCACCAATCGCTGTGGCACACCACTAGTTACACGCCTCCTGTCTGAGAGGCAACCATCTACTACCATTATTGCCAAACAACTGAATTTTCTTGACCAACCTCCCGTGTAAGACCTTGTCAAAAGCCTTACTAAAGTCCAATCTAGAAAATATCCACTGCCTTGCCTTCATCAACTTTCCTGGTAACTTCCTCAAGAACTTCAAAGAATTGGTTAGACACAATACACCACGTACAAAGTCATGTTGACTATCCCAAATCAGTCATTGTCAATCCAAATTCTTATACATTTGATTCCTTAGAATACCCTCCAATAACTTACCCATTATTGATATCAGTCACACCAGTTTATAATTTCCTGGCTTATTCTCAGAGCCCTTCTTAAATAACGGAGCAACATTAGCTGTCCTCCAATCCTCCGGCACCATACCCATGGCTAAGGATGTTTTAATTATCTCTGCTAGGCCCTCTGTAATTTCTGCACTGGCCTCCCAGAGTCCAAGGGAACAAACTGTCAGACCCTGTAGATTTTTCCACCCTGATTTGCCTCAAGACAGCAAACACCTTCTCCTTCTCTGTAGCACAAACAAGACCTCACTGCTGCTTTGCCTCACTTCTTTAGAATCTATCCATCTACTGAGTAAATACAGATGCAAAACATCTATTTAAGGGCTCCCCCATCTATTTTGGCACCATGTGTAGATTACCACTCATCTTCCAGAGGGCCAATTTTGTCCCTTGGTATCCTTTCGCCCTTAATACATCTCTTTCACCTTGTCTGCTAGAGTAGCTCCATGCCTTCTTTTAGCCCTCAAAATTTCCTTCTTAAGTGTTCTCTTGCATTTCTCATACTCAATTACTTCAGTAGCTTCTTCCTGTCTACATCTGTTAAGCAGCTCCTTCTAGTCCTTAACCAGGGCCTCAACAAAGGTTCTCAACATCTGCTTTCCTTGTTTTTTATTCTGACAGGCATATACAAACTCTGTACACTCAAAATTTTACTTCTGAAGTCCTTCCATTCACCAAATACAACTTTGCCGGAAAACAACCTACCCAAATCCACACTTGCCAGATACTTTACCATCAAAATTAGGAAAAAAAGGAATACAATAGAATTTTACAAAAAACTATAGAATACATGAACAGCTAAAGACTAACAAACAACCAATGTACAAGACAAACTATGCAAATAAAAAATAATACTGAGAACATGAGTTGTAAAGAGTCCTTGAAAGTGAGCCTGTAGATTGTAGAATTAGTTCAGAGCAGTGGTGAAAGAAATTATCCACACCAGTTCAGAATCCTGGTGGTTGTAGGGTAGTAACTGTTCCTGAAACTCGTGGCATGGGTCCTAAAACTCCTATACCTCCTGCCTGATGGTAGTAGCAAGAGCAGGGTGCGGTCTGAATGTTGAAGGACATTGATGATGGATACTGCTTTTTTGTGGCAATGCTCCATGTAAATATAGTCAATGGTGGGGAAGGCTTTGCCAGCAATGGACTGGGCTGTATCCACCATTTTCTACAGCCTTTTCCACTCCCGGGCACTTGTGTTTTCATACCAGGCCATGATGCAACCAGTTAAGATACTCTTCACTGTGCATCTGTATAAGGTTTCGTTTCTGGAAGACTCAATGCCTTTTATACTCACTTTAACTGACAGAACATGGATGCACCTTCACAACACCCCCACAGGCCCTGCTGAGCCTGTAATCTCCTCTGGAGCTGATGTGAGAGCATCCTTTGGGGGGTGGGGGGGGGTGAATCCATGAAAAGCATCTGGCCCAGATGGCATACCTGGCTCAGTATTGAAGTCCTGTGTTAATCAAATGGCTGTAGTTTTTAAAACTGACATAGTCAACCTCTTGCTTTGGCAGTCTGAAGTACCCTCCTGCTTCACGCAGGTACCAATCATACCAATACCCCACAAGAACATGGTAACTTGCCTGAGTGTCTATTATGATGAAGTGCTTCGAGAGATTGGCCATGAAACATATCAACTCCTGCCTGAGCAGTGATCTGGATCCGCTCCAAACTGTCTACTATCACAACAAGTCAACAGCAAATACCATTTCACTGGCTCTTCACTCAGATCTTGAAGACATGGACAATGAAAATGCCTCTTCATTGACTACAGCACAGCATTCAACACCATCATCCCCTCAAAACTCATGACTAAGCTCCAAAACCTGGGCATTGGTACCTCCATGATCAACTGGATTCTTGATACTGTTACGTAACCTCGTAACCAGGTAACTTACCAGCAAAGATAGCGGGATCAGCTGAGGCGGATGCTACTATTTTCAAACGTTTTATTCAAAAAGGGGCACAAACGTATGGTTAATACAAAACATTCAGATCATATACATCGTCAAAACTCAATCTAATACACCTGTGTAATAATAATCAATCAGAAATAAGCTCTATAGTTGTCTAGGGGATAATACTGAGTCCAATTGAAATATAAAGAGTCACTCAGAAGTTTGCAGGCTTTTCCCTTTTGGGAACCGCTGGGGTTTCACGTTGTGGAGAGAGAGAGATGGTTGAGAAAGGATAAACACTTGCCCGTTGTCTTTACAGAGCAAATCCTTGGAATCAGGGGAGCAGGCTTCCCCGTTGTTATTTAAACGCGGTCTTCCAAGGTTCTAGCCACAGATTCAAAATTCGGAATCTAACGCACGTGGCTTCCTTCAAAATGGCTTCCCGCTCCCACGGGAATCGGTATCGTGCTTCCTTGGTGTCTCCTTGGTGCGTCTGAGGGTTGTCCCCCCCTCAGACCCTCCTTTATATTTCTTCACGGGATCGCAGGTGTCAATCAGGTTGCAGGTGATGCGATCTCTCTCTCAACCAGCCCACTTTGCCCGAGGGCTTTTCACGTGGTCTTCATGAGACAATAGTCAATATCGCCTTTATTCTGCTTCTTGGGAGAACGTGGTCTTCTGCACGTCTCTCTCTCTCTCTCCCATTTCCTATGTCTATTCAGCACGTCTCTCCCCCTCTTGGGTCAGTTGACCCCCCCCCTTGACTAGGGCTCTTGCGATTCTCACAAAGGAGGGGGCCGAGGTCATAACAATACCCTGACAGATCCCAGTTAGTATGGATTGGCAGCAGTATTGTGAGGATGTGACTGTGCTGGGCAGTAGCTGAGAATGCTAGAATTATGTAGTTATACAGCTCAGAAACAGGTCCTTTGGCCCACATTGTCCATGCCAACAAGATGCCAATCAAGCTAGCTTCATTTGCCTGCATTTGTCCTTTATCCCATTCAACCTTACCAATCCATACACAGTGGATTCCAGTTAATTGGTCAAATGGTTAATTGGGACAGCCACTTATTTGGGACAATTCTTAAAGAAGTACAACTAATCAAGAAAATTGCCAGGATTCTCTTTGTTTATGTTGCAGGAGACTGTTGCCAAACAGGTTCTAACTAGCATCAGTCATGCGCATTTGCATGGCTGTTAGGCGCTACACTGTGCTTCAAAGGAGCAGAATAGGTTGCCTGTGTTTGCATTCAAAAAGCAGTGATTCAGTGATTTTTTTTGTCACTGGTAGTTCATGACAAATAAGCAGTAAGACAATTCAGAACTGTCTTGCTCACTGTGTTTTTAAGCATTTTGGCTTGGAGACCAGAAACAGCCGATAGTAGAAATGAACCTATTTCACTATTTGAACAAGTTAGGAACTACGAATAATTTGAAGGTATCAACAATCATCTTGAATGTTACAATGAAAAAATGAAGATTTGGAGGATGAAATCGTCGATAGCATTGTATGAAGGCAATCCATTATCTGTACTGATTTTGCTCAAACGTACACTGGATGAATTCCTCTGTCATTACTATTAGGAACTAATACAGTTTTATAGTACTGCAGTACCATTGGTAGTGTTCTAATTTGTTCCATACTTCATTTAAATACACAATTTTTTTACTTAGCAAACACGAGGAAATCTGCAGATGCTGGAAATTCAAACAACAACACACATAAAATGCTGGTGGAAAACAGCAGGCCAGGTAGCATCTATAGGAGAAGTACTGTTGACGTTTTGGGCCGAGACCCTTTATTACTCAGTTTGTGTTTTTTAAAATACATTTCCATGAAACTTCAGCTAATTGGGTCAGCTATGTCCCAATCAGAATCCACTGTACCTGTCTAAGTATCTTTTAAACATTGTAAGTGTACCTACTTTTACCACTTCTTCTGGCAATTTGCTTTATACTCACAGCTCTCCGGGAAAAATGTCGTCCTTCAAATAGCCTTTAAGTAATTCCCCCACCCCCTTACCTTAAACATGCCCTGTAGTTTTAGATTCTCCTACCATGGGAAAAAGACTGAGATCATAAACCTCCCATGGCCCTCCTGATTTTATAAGTCTCTAAAAAATAAGTAATCGCTCAGCCCCTTTCACTCCAGAGAGAACAGCCCAGCTTATCCAGCCTGTCCTTATTACTCAAGATTTCATATTTGTGGAGCTTTTCTGCATCCTTTTTAGCTTCATAATATCCTTTGGCTAATCAGCATGACAGGGCTTCTGCTTCCTTAGAAGTTTGCAAACATTTGGCATGACTTCTAAAACTTTGACAAACTTCTAAAGATGTGTGGTAGGGACTATATTGACTGACTGCATCACTGCTTGGTATGAAAACACCAATGGCCTTGAACGGATGTTTCCTTTACATTGTTATAGCTGGGGGAGGGGTAATGGGGACAAACTCCCACTACCTATTAAATGCTCCTAATGGCGTGCTCCTCAAATAGCTTACAACCAAGTCCAGCTCCTAACCTTCATATGTGGCTTAGCTACTAAGCCTGGTGGAACCATTTCTACTGACAGGAGAAGGGGCAAAGGCTGGTTACTGGTGCCTTAAAATCAGTCACTTTGGGAAGATGGGGCTCTTCAGCCACGGTTGGCAGCTCATCTAGGATAAGGAAAACTCTGACCTCAAAGTTCTGCTGTCTTGCAGCTATACCCACTCATGAGGAGTAAACCCTGAGGGAAAAATCCAGAGCTTAAGTCCCTCAGGCAGTCCTACATTGAGTTCAACATTGACTGGCAATTCCTGCAATGCTGTTGGTACCAAATTGTATTGGTCTCTACCGTTCCTTTGGGTTCATCAGATGCTTGGGGAGAGGGTGCTTGCTTCATGTGCAACAGCTTGCTCTTCATATTGTACTGCCCAGGCTTGCGTATCTAGACAGCTAGGACGCAATATCCATGGTCAACTCTTGACCAACGGAGGCCTTAGATCTTGAATGGAAAATCCTACAAAAAGTAGTGGATACAGCCAAGTCCATCATGGATAAAGCCCTCCCCACTACTGAGCACATCTACACAGTGGTGTTGCAGGAAAGCAGCATCCATCATCATGAACCTCCACCACCCATGACACGCTCTCTTCTCGCTGCTGTTATCAGGAAGAAGGTACAGGAGCCTCAGGACTCACACCAACATGTTAAGGAACAGTTATTGTTCGTCAACCATCAGGATCTTGAACCAGACGGGATAACTTCTTTCAATTTCACTCATCCCATGAGTGAACTGTTCCCACAACCTATGGACTCACTTTTAAGGACTTTTCATGTCAGGTTCTCGATGTTTATTGCTTATGTTATTATTATTATTATTATTATTATTTATTTTTGATTTGAACCACTTGTTGTCTTTTACACACCTGTTGTCTACCCTGTTGGTGTGGTATTTCATCGATTCTATTATGGTTATTGGATTCATTGAGTGTGCCTGCAAGAAATGAATCTCAGGGTTGTATGTAGTGACATATGTACTTGGATAATAGATTTACTTTGAAGTTTTAAGTCTATAGCTAGGTGACCAGAACTAAACACAATAGTCAAATTGTGGTCTTACCAATGTCTTGTACAGCTATAACATCACTTAACAACTCTTACACTCAATGACCTGAGTAATGAAGACTGGTGTACCAAACACCTTCTTCACCATCCACTCTTTACTGTGTTATCATTTTCATGGAACAGAGGGGTCTCTGCTCTACCACGCTCCCCTGTGTTCTGCCACAAACTGTGCATGTCCTGTCCTGGTTCAGTTTCTCAAAACACAATAAGCAGCACTTGCCCAAGTTAAATTTCATCTCTCATTCTTTGGCCTACTTCCCCAGTTGACCTACTGCCTGGATTGGAATACATTTATTAAAGGAATAAAATTGTGTACACTGTGCTTGTTGTCCCTAGAGTGAAGACATGGGTTGACCAGTTTAAAGTGTGTAGACTGACAAGTACAGACAGAGTTGATGGTCAGAGTCTTCCTCCAAGGTGGAAATGTCAAATATCAGAGGGTACAGGTTTATCATAAGGGGTAGATTAAAGATTTATGGGGCAAGTTTTTCTTTTATTATATGGAGTGGTAGGAGTATGGAAAATGCTGACTGGGGAAATGGTGGAAGCAGACATGATAGCAATGTTTACGATGCCCTTACATGAACAGGGCAAGAATGGAGTGAATGGCCCATGTACGTGGCAGATGGGATTAGTTTAGGTCACCATTATGATCATTGGAAACATTGTGGGCTGAAGGGCGTGATTCTGCGCTGACTGTCCCACATTCTACTGAACTTTCATTGTCTATTAACTTTAAAGGTAGTAAAATATCCTAAGCAACTTCACAGAACTGCAATCAGGAAAAAAAAACCTTGGAGGGCTATCTATCATGGTTAGGCTTAGGAGGAATTACAAACCTAAAAGGGTTGAATTGGAGGAACATGGTATGTTAAGAAAGTTGTGAAGGGTGGAAGAGCTTACAGAGATAGAATACCGGTTGCATCACAGTCTGATATGGGAACACTAATGCCTAGGAACGGAAAAAGCTACACAGGCTAGTAGATGCAACCCAGACCATCAAAGGCAAAACCCTCCCCACAAATGAGTACACTTACATGGAGCACTGCCACAAGAAAGCAGCATCCATCAAAGACGACCCCCCCACTCCCCGCCATCCAAGCCATGTCACCTTTTCACTACTACCATCAGGCAGGAGGGTAAAGAAGCCTTAAATACCACATCACCAGGTTCAGGAGCAGTTATTACCCTACAACCATTATGAACCAATGTGTGTAACTTCAATCACCACTATTCTGAACTGAGTCAACGACCTACACACTCACTTTCAAGGACTCTTTACAACTCAAGTTCTCAGTGTTTTTTTTATTTGCGCAGTTTATCTTCTTTTGCACTTTGGTTGTTTGTCAGTTTTTGTTCACTTAAGTAGAGCTTTTCATAAATTTTATTGTACTTCTTTTTCCACCCCTGTAAATGCCTACAAGAAAATGAATCTCAAGGTAGCATATTTGTATTTTAATAAATTTACTTGAAACTTGAAAGTGTGAGGCCATGAAGGGATTCAAGTACTATGACAAGAATTTTAAAATCTTCATTCTGTTTGGTGGAATCCAACATAGGTTAGGGAGCACAGTGGCAGATAACAATAGACTAGAGTGGAAAATTGGAGGCAACCTTTGCAATGGTCAAAACTAGAGATAAATTCCACTGTGATTTACATTAACTACTGGAAAAAGTACAGAGGAGATTTATGAGAATGAGCTATGGAGAGTTATGACTACTCATTAGAATGTAGGAGAATGAGAGGTGATCGTTATGAGGTTTATAAAGTCACAAGGGGCATAGGGTAAATGTACACAGTCTTTTATCCAGGGATGGGGAATCAAGAGCTAGAAAGCATAGATTTAAGGTGAGAGGAAAAAAATTAATAGGAAACAGAGAGGCAACACAAGCAGAGGATAAACTCAAGTGATTCTGTAGGTGCTGGAAATCCACAGCACCACACACAGTATGCTGGATGAACTCAGCAGGTCATGCAGCATCTACAGAGAGGAATAAACAGTCGACATTTTGGGCCAAGACCCTTTATCAGGACTCGGAAGGGGATAATGTAGCTAGTGATAAAGGCTGCAGAGATGAAAGACAAGGACAATGTAAGTTTTAAAATGAATAGAGATGAACTGTGCAAAATAAGTGACAGAGAATTTCAAAAAGGGAGTTAATAGAAGACTGAAACACATTTGAATCTGCATTATGCATATGGTTACTGGACAGGCAAAGGAGAATGGGGATGCAGCTATAGTTACAAAGGTCTAGTGGGTTAGTTTATGCTTTCATGTTCACTCACTGCTCATGATTGGCAAACTTGAATTGAAGGGAGACCATGTCATCAAGTTGGCAGATCAACAGCCACGAGGAACTGGAAGGGAAGTTGAATGATCAGGATTGAACCTGGTTTGCATGAGCCATGTGGCAACTGTTTGTCAGTTGACATACTAAGTCAAAGCAATGGAGGGCTATCATTGTACAATACAAAAAAAATAATTTGGATTATTACTCTTTATTAATCTTTTTGGCAGAGCAGAAGAGTCAAATCTTTATAAATCTGACCCGTGGGCAACAAACTCATTAGCTTCAATCAAATGATTTTTACTTAATTAACACATTTTCTACAGTTCACTAAACTGAGACCCAAAGATTATTGTGTTGTAAACTTGCAAACAAATTTAACCTAAATATTGTCAAGTAATGCAATAAAATGGACCATACTTTGGAATTAAGTTACAACAAAACTCTGCTGCTGACCATAAAATCCACTCCAGCATGCTCTGATAACATATCACAGCATGTTTACAAAGACTCTTAGTTTCAGAAAGCACGTGAGGGTAGGTGATAAGTGGGAAAGATAAAATGCTTTATTATAAAATTATTCATTCCATTAGAAAAATGTACACCTACCTCTTTCATGTACTGCAAAGGGATCCTCTCACTGCCAAACTGCTCATTAACAAATAGTAATGCATACAGATAACCCATCCGACCATACAGGAGCTCATTTGGTAATTTTGAACTTGACTTCACTGCAGATTGACGTAGATGGAGAAGTCTGTACAACACATTTTTAAAAAATAGCAAAATTCAGGAATTTTAATTTGAAAATAAGAGTGATATTCCTTATTTATAGAACAGTACAGCTTAGGAAAAGGCCATTCACACCACCCTGTTTGCACCCACCATGATGTCAATCTAAACAGAGGTTCCCAACTGGTCCAGAGACCCCTTGGTTAATGGTAAGGGTCCCATGTCATAAAAAAGGTTGTGAACCCCTGATCTAATCTAATTCCATCTGCCTTAGCATGATCCATTTAATCTATTCCTTGCCTGTTGCTGTGTCTATCTACTTGCCTCTTAAATGTTGCTATCATATCTGTTTCTACCACTTCCCCTGGCAATACACTCTTGGCACCTATCACTCCAGGTAAAAATCTTTATTCACAAATCTTTAAACTTTGTCCCCTCTCACTTTAAACCTATACCCTCTAGCATTTGATATTTCCGCTTGGGAAAATATTCTGTCTGCCTTATCAATGTTTCACATAATTTTACAAAATCTTGGTAGGTCTCCCTTTAGCCTCTAATACTCCAGAGAAAACAACTCAAGTTTGTCCAACTTCTCTCTTGTTAATGTACTCCAAAGCAGACAGGATCCTAGTGCATTTTTTCTGTACCTTTTCCAAAGCCTCCAAATCCTTTGACATTCTGGCAACCAGAACTGCACACAATACTCTAAATACAGGGTAACCAAAGTCTTGTACAGCTGCAACATGAATTCCCATCTTTTATCATCAATGCCCTGGCTGAAGATGAGGAAGGCATCTGACTGTATGCCTTGTTTGCCACCCTCTCTACTTGTGTTGCCACTGTCAGGAAGCTATGAGCCTGCAAAGGAAGATCTCTCTGTACATTAATGCTCTTAAAATGCATCATCTCACTTTTCTGGATGTAACTCCACCTAAATTTCCAACTGATCTATATCCTGACATATAATTTGGAAACCTTCCTCGTTAAAACATAATCCCACTAATATCCCTTCATAATTTTGGAGTGAAGAGTGAGTTTGTAAATCTGGCAGAGCAAAGTATGCTGGGAATGGTGAGGGTGGAACACTGTGGGAGGGGTGTGGGACAGGTGGCAGAAAGGAGTACTAGGGTGGAGGATGGTGTGGGTGCAGATGCATCCAACCCTGAGACACCAGGAAAGGTCATTTGATTCCACACCATTGGTTAATTGATTATTACAGAATGTCTCTCTGGTGCTTCCTGTTCCCTCCCCTCTCCCTTCTTATTTTCCCAACCATGATTCCCCTCTTCTGGACCCCTTCTTACTCTCCATCCACACTGGAGACCTACATCAGAATCAGGTTTATCATCACTTACACATGTAATGATTTTTGTTTAAATGGCAGTAGTACAGTGCAATACATAAAATTACTACAGTTCTGTGCAAAAGTCTTAGGCACCCTAACTATATATATGTGCCTAAGGCTTTTGCGCAGCACTGTACATTCAATATACTTTGAAAGGACTAATATTGGTAGTAAAATGAATGGTCAGGCCTTTAGGTGTACTGAGGAACAGACAGATCTTGGAATACAAGCCCAAAAATCCCTGAAGGAGGCAGAATAGTTTGATAAGGCAGTGAAGAAAGTTGTATGTTCTACTTAGATACTTGCCTTTATTAATCAGGGCATATATTATATAAGAGAAAGAACTTCCTGGCCTAGGTTACATAATAGCTGGAGTACTGATGAATACAAGGTAGGAAGGATATGTAAAACAAAAACAGAAACTCTAGTGTTTCAGGTAGGTCCTCCTGGCGCTGTTTCTCTTTCCACAGATGTGACCTGATCTCCTGAGGATTTCTAGCATTTTATGCTTTTGTTTTATATTTCCTTCATATGCACCTATTTTTAAATTTTCACCATAGTAAAGACATTATAGCACTGGAGCTATCCCAGTTTGGTGTCTGGGATGGAACATTTCAGTTGTGAGGAGAAAATGGTTAGGTAGCATTTGTGGAGGCGGAGGTGGGGACCCTAACAGGTCCTGTATATGCAAGATTGAAGATAATATGATTAGTAAAGATGGGTACTTGATAGTTGAGTTGGACCTGGTGGGGCAAAGGACCTTTTTCTGTGTTGTGTACGTATAGTAGAAAAATACAGTATACATTACCATTAGTAACAACAGAAGGCTGCTTTATTAACGATTTGAAAACTTGAGCATAAAATGCCTTCTTCTCCAGTTTACAGGGAGAAAGGAAGGGATTTCTATCCAAATACCTTCAAGGCACTGAAATCGATTGAGGCACCCTAATTATTACTTCAGCTGAAAATCAATATTCACTGCAAACACTGGTAATCAAATTTCCTCTGCTGTGTGTCTTACACAAGAAAAGTTACAAATCCACAGCAGTTCCATGCTGCAGAAAAGGTCCTTGAAAAACACTACCAATTTACTGATAATATAAAGTATATTTTGAGTTGTGGGAATGGAAGTAACACTTTAGTCTGAAAGAAATCGTAACCTTTGCCTTTAGCACTGCTTTTTAATAAATAGTCCAGATTCCAATTGACCAAAGTGCAATGACCAAGCAGGCAGTGCGTAAAAGGCAGAAAGTTGTACAATTGATGTTTCTCAGAAGCTAGAGCCAGAGCTGACCCTTTGTTAAATCAGAAATCTTTGAACCATTCACATTACACCACTGCTTTCAAAGATTAACCAAAGAATACACAACCATGCAATAGTGGCACTGAACTGTCAACATTGTAAGATTAAATCAACCAAAATCAGTTTTTAAAAAAATCTAACCTTTAATTCACCAAAAATAATTAAACAAGTGAACTGTATTGTATTCAAGTCACGAAGATATAGATGCTATCATGGCCTAAGTGATTTTCCTTATATTGATCACCATAACTTCCAACAAAGTAAAAGTTTCATCATAAAAATCATAATATCTCACTCCAGTACAGCTTCTTTAGAAATGTGATTCCTGTAGTTTTTAAGCTAACATCAAATTTCATTGTTTTCTTCACAAATTTTGTTTTGGACGGGCAAATGTAGCATATTTTGGAACATATGTTAACAAGCTTTTTTTCAAAAATGGTGGGAGAGAGACTCAGGGGATCAAGTCCATAGTTCATTTAAAATGGCAGTACAGGTTCACAGAGTGGTGTAAAAGACATACGGCAAGCTTACCTTCATAGGCTGGAAACTGAAGAGCTGGGACATTATGCTACTTCTTTACAAAACATTTTGCTGCACTTGCGTGCAACTTGTTACCCCTCTATAGAGAGGGTGCAACTGCATTGAAAACGGAGATAGGAAATTGTCCAGGGCTTTGGCTGGATTGAAGGACATTAGTTATGGATGGAACTCGATAGTTTCTGGCTTATTTTCCACAGACAGTGAGATATACACATAAAATTATGAGAGGCATAGAAAGGCTAAACAGTCAAAATCTTTTTACTATGGTCAGTGTGTGAATACAAAAGGAGACAGGTCTGGAGGGAGAGGAAGAAGTTTTCAAAGGGGTTTTATTTTAAAAAGGAGTGGTGTCTGATACCTAGAGACAGTGTAATGAATGACAATTACTATGTTTAAGTGGCATTAAAGAGGGACTTAAATAGGCAATGCTTAAAGGGATATGATCCTGACACTGAAAAATGGGACTAATGAAGATGGGGAAAAAGGTTAGCTTGCACAAAAGATACCATTTCATTTTATGTGACTCCATGACCATAAAACATACATGACAATGCTCTCATTCCGTTGCTAACACTGCAACATATATTTCAGGTATGGCCTCACCAGAGCCCCACCTACATGCAGTAGGAGCAAAGAGTTTTTCAGCAATATGAGAGTCAGAGGCAGAAATAAATTGAGGCATAACCCAGAAGGGGAATTTAACCAAGAAGCAAATTTTTAAGGTAATCACAGAATTAGGAGCTAATGCTGATGCAGGTCAGAAAAAGAGGTGCTGGACAAGAAAATTTATGAAATACCCAAATTCTTGTTTGTCAAGGAAACCGTTACTTACTTGTTGATATAATTGTCTGATTCTTGTATTTGCTGCAGCTTATGGCACACAACTGCAGCTATGGCCAGGGGTCCTGCATCGCCGCACAGGAAAGTCACCACACGCCCAGTAAGGCATTTCAAGCTTTTATTAACGTACTCAGCAGCTTTTTGCAGAAAATTTTGATCACCATACACATTGTGCAAGTGTAGGTACAGCAAAGCAATCCCTGAAGGAATACAAATACATTGTTATACACAAGAAGTTATAAAGCATTTCCATTGCCAAACAATCAGGCATAAACTATTGTGTCCAAAATCAGTTTATGAAGAAAGGCCAAAATGGCTTAACCCTTCTCATGAAAGGGGTACTTTCTCAGATATAGTCAATCATTTGGGCCAAGAACATGACCAATTGTCAATATTGACACTTTCCAAGTACAGCTATAGGTTACCCATGATATTTCTAGATAGTACTCCTGAAGATTCACAAACTGCTGTTAATACAATTATACTATTTAACTAACATAGAGCACTGAATAGTACACACATGGGCCTGTCAGCCTATGAAGCTGAGTCAACTTATATAAACCTCCTCCATGATCAGTCTACCCCCTTCCCTCCTACATAGCTTGTAACCTCCATTCTTCTTAAATTCATGTGGCTATCTAGGAGTCTTTTAAATACTCCTGCAGTACCAGCATTTCCCACCACCCCAGCTGTGTAGTCCGGGCACCCACCACTCGCTGTGTAAAAAAACCTACCTCTAGCATCTCCCCTAAACTTTCCTCCTCTCATTTTGAATGCATGCCTCCTGGCATTGGCCACTGGTGCCTAGGAAAAATATGTTGGCTGTCCAGTCCATCTATGTCTCCTGTAACAGCGTCATCTCTCATCCTGCCACCTCAAAGATAAAAGCCCTAGCTCACTCAACTTTCCTTGTGAGACATGATCTTTAATCCAAGCAGCATGGTGATAAATCTCTTCTGCACTCTCTCTAAAACTTCCACATCGTTCTAAAATAAAGAGGTGACCAGAACTGAACACATTACTCCAAGTGTGGTCTAACCAGAGTTTTATAGAGTTGCAACATTATTTCACAGATCTTGAACTCAAACCCTGAACTAACAAAGGCAAGCACATCATACACCTTCTTAACCATCCTATCAACTTGCTCAACAACTTTGAGGGATCTATGAACTTGGACCCCAAGGTCCTTCATTCCTCCATAATGCTACAAATCCTGCCTTGTACTCAACTTCAAATTAGATTTTCCTGAGCATCACTTCACACTTTTTCGGACTGAATTCCACTTTCCACTTATTTGACTAACTCAACACCTGTCTATATCTCATTGTAAACCCTCAACAACCCACTCTATCCACAACACCTTCAACTTTGTTTCATCTGCAAATTTATTAGCTATCTCTCCACTTCTTCATTCAAGTCATTTATAAAAATCACAAAGAGCAGGGGTCCTGGACAGAGCTATGTTTCACCTACTACCACCCCCTGCCTTTTAATACAAATATAATCAATAATTAACAAGATGATGACAGATGACAGATTAACTTGTTTCACTCACACCATCCAATATTTTGTTAATGGCAGCACTGCCTCATTTAGTCAGAATAGGTCTATTGGAGATGTTCCTTGCTTCACTTGGGAGCTCTCAAAACCAGTTAGTAATAAGTAAGACTTATTCCAATGATGACAACCTGTAACCCAGTCGAAAAACAGAAAATTCTGAAACATTTTAGCAGATCAGGCAGCATTTGTGAAAGGAGAAATAGTTAGATTCAGGGTGAAGTCCCTTCTTTGCAATTGAGGAAGAGAGAAAACAAGTTAGTTTTAGGCGGAACAGAAGTGTTCCACGGCGGTCAGGTCACTAACACTGAGGCTATTTTAGTGGCTGCAAAAGGGAAGAGGAGAGAAGAAAGCGGTAGTGATAGGCAATTCATTGGTCAGGGGAATAAAAGAAAGAATCTGTAGATTACAATAAAATGCCTGGATGGTATGTTGCCTCCCAGGTGTCAGATCAATCAAGTCCACAGCATTCTTAAAGGAGAAGGTAAAGTAGCCATAAGTCGTGGTACACATTTGAACCAGTAACATAGACAGAATAAGGGATGAGACCCTGAAGGGGGAATATAGAGAGTGAGAAAGGAAGCTCAGCAGGACCTCAAAGGTAAGTAATCTCTGAATTGCTACCTGTGTTACACACCAGTGAGGGTAAGATGAATGCATGGCTGAGGAGTTGGTGCAGGAGGCAGGGTTTCTGATTTACAAATCATCGGGATCTTTTCTGGGTAAGGTATGACCTGTCAACTGAACTCAAAAGGACCAATATCCTTGCTGGCAGGTTTACTAGAGTTGTTGATGAGCGATTAAACTAGGTTGGCAGGGGTATGGGAACCAGAGTTAGGACAGATGATGGAGCAATGGATGTAAAGATAGGTGCAATTCACAAAGAGACTGTAAGGAAGGACAGGCAGTAGATAGGGCTTCCCTATGATTCTGCCTCTCTCAGCTGGATGGGTTGAAATGTGTTTGACATGAGAAGCATTAAGAATAAGGGGGATGAACTCAGCATAGAGCAGCATGTGGAATTATGATTTTGTGGCCATTACAGAGACCATACTGTTGCAAGGGCAGGATTGGCTGCTCATGTTTTGAGGTCCAGATGCTTCAGAAGGGACAAGGAGGGAGTTAAAAGAAGTGGGGGAGGGGAAAGAGTAGTTTTGTTAATCAAGGATGGTAAAACAGCTGCAGAAATGGAAGATGCAATAGAGTAATGACTTTATTGGCAGTATCCTATAGGTTCCCGAACAGCCACTGGAACGTCCAGGAACAGATAAGCAGGCAGATATTGGTAAGGAAAAATAACAAAGCTGTTGTCATGGGTGACTTCAACTTCATAATATTCATTGGTATCTCCTCAGTGCAAAAAGTTTAAATGTTTAAGAATTTGTTAGGTGTGTCCAGAAGGATTCCTGACATAATATGTGCACAGGCTGACTAAAGGAGAGGCCATATTGGATCTGTTACTAGGTAAAGAGCCTGGCCAGCTGACAGACCTCTCCATGGATAAGCATTTTGGAGATAGCAACCACAACTCCCTGACCTTGGGGGAAGGGCTAATTAAGATGTATTAGTCAGAAACCTTGAGGCACAAATTGGGAACGATGTTCTCAGGGAAATTCACCATAGAAATGTGGCAGTTGTTTAAGGAGCACTTGCACAGGGTTCTGGATAGGTTTGCCCAGATAGATAGGGAAAAGATGGTAGGCTGAAGGAGCCATGGTTGACAAGAGAGGTGGAATGTTTAGTTAAGAGGAAGAAGGAAGCATACTTCAGGTTTAGGAAGCAAGAATCACGAATGGTTCTTGAGAATTATAAGGTAGTCACTAGGAAGAAGATTGAGAAGGGACTTTGGAGAGCTAGAAAGGACATGAATAGGCCTTGGCAAGTAGGATTAAGAAAACTCCAAGGCATTCAACATGCATGTGAGAACAGGAGGATGACTTGCACAAGGGCAAGTCTGCTTTAGGGATAAAGAAAGAAACGTGCCTGGAGATGGAAACATAAGAGAGGTCCTTTTGCTTCAGTGTTCACAAGGAGGGTGCCGCTGACAAAAATGAGGTCAGTGTAGAACAGGCTAATGTACTAGAACATGTCAAGGTTGAGAAAAATACAGTGCTGCAGCTTCCCAGAAGCATTAGGATAGGGAAGTCACTATACCAGCTGAGATGTACTTCAGGTTACTTTGGGAAGGGGTATAAGACCTAGACTTTCACACCTCCCTGTGCAAATGGATTTTCAATTTCCTCAATTGTAGACTTTCACACCTCCCTGTGCAAATGGATTTTCAATTTCCTCAATTGTAGTTAGTATGGATTGGCAACAATAACCATCAGCACAAGTACACCATATAAGGCTGTGTGCTTAGCCCCTTACTCTACTAACTTTATACCTATGACTGTGAGGCCAAGCACAGCTCCAATGCCACACTTAATTTGGCTGATGACACCACTGTTTTTGGCCAAATCAAAGGTGGCAATGAATCAACATACATAGGGGAGAATGGAAATCTGGTTGAATGGTGCCACAACAACCTCTCATGCAACATCAGCAAAACCACAGAGCTAATTATTGACTACAGGAAGCAAAAAAAAGCAGAGCCCTCATTAGAGGATCAGAAATGGAGAGGGTCAGTTACTTTAAATTCCTTGGCGTTATCACAGCAGAGGACCAGTACGCAAATGCCATCAGAAAGACACGGCAGCATCTCTACATTCTAAGTTTGCACAGATTTGGCATGTTGTCTAAAACTTTGACAAACTTCTACAGATGCACAGTGGAGAATATCCTGACTGGTTACATCATGGCCCATTATTGAAACACCAATATATAGGAGCAGAAAAGTCTACAGCTGGATACAGTCCAGTACATCACAGGAAAATCCCTCCCCACCATTCAGCATATCTACATGTGCATTGCCACGAGAAAGCAGCATCCACCATCAAGGACTTCCATCATCCAGGCCAAGCTCTCTTCTAGTTATGATCATTGGGTAGGAGGAACAGGATCCTTAGGTTCCACACCACCAGGTTCAGGAACAGTTATTACCCTATACCCTCCAGGCTCCTGAACAAGTGTAGATAACTTCACTTGTCTCAACTCTTGAACTGATTCGGCAACCTACAGACTCATTTTCATGGACTCTACAACTCATGTCTCAGTATTAGTTATTTATTAATATTATTATTTATTTTTTTCTTTTGTATTTGCACTGTTTGCCTTTTTCACATTGGTTGTTTGTCAATCTTTGTTGTGGGTAGTTTTTCAAGAATCTATTGCATTTCTTTGTCCTACTGTGAATGCCTGCACAAAAATGAATTTTGGGATAGTATATAGTGACATATACCTGTACGTTCTTTGATAGTAAATTTCTGATAGAGGAGCATGGCTTACTGATTCCATGAGCACCAGGACAGACCATTACTTAACAAAACCATGGGACAACACACCCATTTAAATCACAACGGTTCAGATATTTGTGAGGAGGAAGTTGCTTGCAAGGTGAGTTGAGCTGGGAGCAATCTTCCTGTGACTGAAGTCAGTGGTTAGGTTGCTGGATGGTCATTCTGCTCCAAAGCAATGGTTACAATACAATGGAATTGTTTGATTGGGCATTTTATGGGCAGTTAAACAGTCATCCACATTGCTCATTTTGGAGTTACACATTGGTTAAACTGGGTAAGGAATGCAGGTTTCCTCCCTCAAATGACAGTGGTGAACCAAAGGAGCTTTTACAATAACTCAATTGTTTCATATTCATCCTTACTATGACTGTTTTTTGAACAAAAATTTCACATTATTAACAAAATTTAAATTCCAGAGCTATCAAGATAGGCTTGAACTTGCATTTCTAGAATGTTAGTCTGGACCTCTGAGTGAGGCAACTCAACAACTTACATCACCACCAAACTGCTTTTATGTGTGAATGTAAAAGATTTCATTTGTGCAAAGGGAAAGTGGAATTCTCCTGATAACCATCTCTCATTCATCATAAACTAGCCAATTGTTGAATTCACTTTGGTTTGTAAGATCTTTCTTTGTTCAAAATAATTACTATATTCCTGACTATTACAAAACAAAAATAACTTGGCTTTTATTTTCCTGTGGTTTAGGGCAGTGATCAATTTGCCTGGGGAGGGAAAATAAATCAACATTGGTTTCTAATGCTGATCATAAAATGGAAACACACATGAACAGAATCAAAATCAAATTGTTAACTTACCCTCAACTGTTAACACTAGACTATCATATTAGGAGTGGCTACTTGCTGAACTAGCTGATGAGTAACCAACATCCATGAAATAACACTCCCAAATCAGCAGCTTCAGCAGAAGGGTGGGTACAAACTAGCAAAGAAACTCTGTAAACAACTAAAGAGTATATGACGCTGAGAGACAGGTCAATGAAATGAAATGTTGATTTCAACAGAGGAGCAGATTAATTGTATCTTGATTGTTCAAGATTAGCCAAAAATTCTTGAGCCTCGCAGTATATTGGGGGAGGGGGTTGGAAAGCTGAAACAGACATATGCAATAATCATTTCAGGTTTTGCTGTAATTATGCACTTCCAAATCTCATTATAAATTAGTTCCAAACATAGATGACTGAATTTTTGGAGCTGAGGTGAAAGTGATTGCCTTCAACATTAGAACAGAATTGACTGAAGATGGAAAACTGAGGCTAATGCTCTCATGACTAAACTATTACATAATACTTTGGAGGGTAGTTGTGTCTGTTGAAGCTAGTGGTGTCAGCCCCAAGGCTTTGTCACAGAATTACTTTACAGCATGTTCCCAGCCCAGCTATTTTCAGCTGTATCATAATATCTTTACCCACCAACATTCAGGGCAAAAGGCAAGGATGTTCACAGATAATTGGACAATTATACAGATAATTGCAATCATACATACAACAAAACAGGCATTCCTTACAACCTAAAAAAGTAGTTTTAGTTCAGTAAGTTACAATTAATCTTTAGACAAGGTCCTGCATTGTAAACTGGTGCAGAAAGTTAAGGCACAAGGGATCTGAAGTGTGTTAGCCAACAAGATCCAAATGTGGTTGGGCAGCATCCGTGGAAATGAACAGTCAACGTTTCGGGCTGAGACCCTTCGTCAGGACTGAAGAGGGAGGGGGTAGGGGCCCTATAAAGATGGTGGGGGGAGGGTGGGAAGGAGAAGGCTGGTAGGTGCCAGGTGAAAAACCAATGAGGAAGATCAAGGGATGGGGAGGAGAAGCAGGGAGGGGATAGGCAGGAAAGGTGAAGAAGGGATGTAAGGGGACAGCACTATGTGTAGTAGAAGAAGGCAGAATCATGAGAGAGGTGATAGGTAGAGGAGGCCATGTATGGACGTATCGACTACACTGGTGCTGTTTCCTGCACCCATGCTGAGCTTGTCAATTTCATCGACTTTGCCTCTAATTTCCACCCAGCCCTCAAATTCACTTGGTCCATCTGAGACAGTTCTCTCCCCTTTCTCAATCTCTTGGTCTTCATCTCTGGAGACAGTCTGTCCACTGATATCTTCTATCAACCCACTGACTCTCATAACTACCTCAACTATACCTCTTCCCACCCTGCCAAACACAAAAATGCTATTCCCTATTCCCAGTTCCTCCGTCTCTGCTGCATCTGCTCCCAGGATGAGGCTTTCCGTTCCAGGACATCTCAAATGTCCTCTTTCTTTAAGAATCATGGTTTCTCCTCTGCCACCCTCACCCGCATCTCCTCCATTTCCCGCACTTCGGCCCCACACCAGGGACCAAGTTCCCCTTGTCCTCACCTACCACCCCACCAGCCTCCAGATCCAGCATATTATCCTCCGCAACTTCTGCCACCTTCAACAGGACCCCACCACTAAACATATCTTTTCACAGGGATCGTTCTCCGCAACTGTCTGGTCCACACATCCCTCCCCACAGATCTCCCACCTGGCACTTACCCTGCAAGCGTAAGTGCTACACCTGTCCCCACACCTCTCTGCTACCACCATTCAGGGCCCCAAACAGCCCTTCCAGGTGAGGCAACACTTCACTTGTGAGTCTGTTGGGGTAATCTATTGCATCTGGTGCTCCTGGTGCGGCCTCCTCTACATCGGTGAGAACCGACGCAGATTGGGGGTCTGCTTCATCGAGCACCTCCACTCCGTCTGCCACAACAGACAGGATCTCCCGGTTGCCACCCACTTCAAATCTGCTTCACATTCCCATTCAGATATGTCCATACATGGCCTCCTCCACTGGCATGATGAGGCCAAACTCATGTTGGAGGAGCAACACCTCATATACTGTCTGGGTAGACTCCAGCCCCTTGGCATGAACATTGAATTCTCGAACTTCCAGTAATTCCCTCCTTTTCCCTTCCCCCATCCCAGTTTCACTCTGCCTCCTCCTCCAGCTACCTATCACCTCTCTGGTTCTGCCTTCTTCTACTACACATAGTGCTTTCCCCTTACATTCTTTCACCACCTTTCCTGCCTATCCCCTCCCTGCTTCCCCTTCCCTACCCCTTGCTCTTCCTCTTATTGGTTTTTCACCTGGCACCTCCCAGCCTTCTTCCCACCCTCCCCCTACCTTCTTTATAGGGCCCCTGCCCCCTTCCTCTTCAGTCCTGACGAAGGGTCTCAGCCCAAAACGTTGACTGTTCATTTCCACGGATGCTGCCCTGACCTGCTGAGTTCCTCCATCTTGTCGTAAGAGGATAGTGATGGACGGGTGCATTTCTGACTGGAAATTTACAATAAGTGGTGCACCATAGAAATGAAAGTCAGAACCTTTATTCTTGTGGTAAATGGCCTGGATGAGAATGCAGGGTGTATGATTAGCAAGTCTGCATATGACACATAAATTGGTGGAGTATTAGACAGCAAAGAAAGTTGTTTAAGTATATAGCAGGACACTGGAAAGTTGGGTGGAGTGACGGCAGATGGAAATTAATCCAGATATGTGTAGTAATGTAGGTTCCAGAATCAAATTCTGGTAGGATATTTAGAATAAATGGCAGCATGCAAACAATGTTAGAATACAACCAGTGTATTGTGGTTGACAGGGGTACCATCTAGAAGATTCACTGAAGCAGCTCATGAAAACAACTTTGACAACACCCAAATTGATGACCTCAATCATCTGGAAGGGTGTAGGAAGCTGGCACAAGAATTTCTCTGCCTTTGTCCCCTTCCCACACTGCATGCTGTTCAGACTTAAAAGTATATAGCAATTGAGACATTTTCACTGGTTATAAGTCCTGAAATTGCTAACACACACATTACTGGTGCCCCTTCACCAGGTAGACTGCAGTAGTTTAAACAGCTGGCATAACAGTGCCTTAAAGATACAGTGGATGCACAGTAATTCCTAGTCTTGCTGCTGTTGTTGAGTTCTGCAGCTGAATAAGAATTAGTTTCTGGAGGAAAAGAAGTAGTAGAGCAATACAAAGGCCCAATTTTAACAAGTACAAAGAGGCCTGGAAATTATTGTTGAAAAATTCCAACAAACAAAAATAGAATTTGTAAACATTTGGAAAGACAGGGGTTGTTCAGGGATAGTGAGTATGGCTTTGTGTGTCAGGGAATCCTGTCTCACTGTTGGATTGAGTTGTTTAAGAAGTTACGAAAAAGATTGACTGAAGGACTTCAGTAAGGCATCTGATAAGGTCCTACATGGTAGGCTGGTCCAGAAAGTTAATGAGCATGGCAAACTAGTTTATAGGGAATTTGTGTTATGTCCCAAGGTACAGTGAAAATCTTGTCTGCATACTGTTCATACACATCAATTCATTATACATGTGCATTGAGGTAATACAGGTAAAATAACAGAGTGCAGCAGCTACAAAGAAAGTGCAGTGCAGGCAAACAATATTGTGCAGATTCATAATGAGGTAGATTTTAAGGTCAGGAGTCCATCTTATCATAGTAGGGAACCATTCAATAGTCTTACAATTGTGGAATTCAAGCTGTCCTTCTAGGCTTTTGTACCTTCTGCCTGATGGGAGGGAGAAGAGAGAAGGTGGGGTCTTTGATAATTCTGGCTGCTTCACCAAGGCAGAAAGGAATGTATACATAGTCTATAGAGGGAAGACCGGTGTTCTGGTACAGTTTTTTGCAGAGATTGGATTTACAGTTGGATTCTATCGAATCCCCATGACTATTGCTCCGCCTGACTTCACACTACCCTTCTAAGGCTCAGAGCTGACCACAGTGCTATTGGTTTGGCTGCTGCTGCCTTGCCCAGATAGGTCATCCCCCTCAGAAGTATCCAAAGGGGTATACCAGTTGCTGAAGGGAATGACCACAGAGGAACCCTGCCCCGACTTCCTTCTCCCTTTACCTCTCTTGGTGTTCACCCACCTACTCCCCAAATTCTGCACTCTGGGTGTAACCACTTGTCAAAAGTTGAATCTATCAATTGCTCTGCCTCCCAGATGATCCTAAGTTCATCTAACTCCAGCTCCAGCTCCTTAATGCTATCTTTCATGAGCTGGAGTTGGGTACACTTCCTGCAGATGTTATCAGAGAGACTATCAGGTTCCATGAATTCTCACATCCTCGAGGAGCATCCCACTGCCATATCTGCCATCCTGCTTGCACTGTACAATGGGCAACCAAGACCAGATCTCCTAACCTGTGTTTTTGGCCTCAGCCCCTTCTCGCTGAAGCCTCTTGGGTCAAAGCCTGACACTCCTACTCTCACTGTTGGCCTACTTCCAACAATGACTGTCCCGTTTGCCCCTTCCGTACTTTTATTTAATTCGAAGTACTTTGCTCCCGCTGCTGATTGGGTCCCCGTAATGTCCAAATGCCTGTGAAGCTCTCCTTTTATACAAGCTTTGTCAACCTACAAGTAACCTTTTTGAAATGTTCTGCTCCTGAAGCTGACTGGGCCTCCGGAATGTTGTCTAAAAACCCATTTAGTAGACACTCTACAAATTTTTCCTCCTGTAACCTAGCACCAACCTGATTTTCTTAATTGACCTGCATATTGAAATCCCCCAGGACTATTGTAACATTGCCCTTTTTACATGCATTTTCTATCTTGGATTGCAATTTCCAGACCACATCTTTACTCCCGTTGGGAGGTCTGGATATAACTCCAATTAGGTCTTTTTTACCCTTGCAGTTCCTTAACTCTACTAACAATGATTCTACACCTCCAATCCTATGTTACCTCTTTCTAAGGTGATTTGATTTATTTTTTTTCACAACAGAGCCCCCTCACCAACCCCTCTGCCTACCTCTTCAATATAAAGTTTCCTTGGAAATTAAGCTCCCAGCTATGATCTTCTTGCAGCCATGATTTTGAGATGCCTACATCACATATGCCAATATTAATTGTGCTATTAGCTCATCTACCTTATTCTGTATATTGCTTGTATTCAAAAATAACACATTCTGTCCTGCATTAATCCTTTTCAATGTAGTCCACCTTTTACATTGCAACTCATCCTGATCATCACAATTTTAGCCATCATCAGACTCTCCTTACTAGCAGTCTCCACTACACATTGCCTGTTTGTAACCAACCACCCCATCCTCAGCACTATCATTCCTATTCCCAATCCCCCCAGCCAAATGGTCCCCCTCACATTCAGTTGTAACCCATCCCTTTGTACAGGTTGTACCTTCCTGAGAAGAGATCCCAATGATCCATAAATCTGAACCCCTGGACCCTGCACCAGTTCACTAGCCACACATTCATCTGCCAAATCATCACCCTATTCTCACCCTCACTGGTACGTGGTACGAGAATTAATCCAAAGATTATTACCCAGGAGGACCTGCATATCAGTTTTCTATATAGCTCCCTAAAATCTCTCTTCAGGACCTCTTCACCTTTCCTGAGTCATTGGTGCCATATGTACCAAGACTTCTGCGTGCTTTAGAATGCTGTGGACCCAAACCGAAACATCTCTGATCTTGGCACCTAGGAGGTAAATACCATCTAGGTGTTTCTATCGCGCCCACAGAATCTTTCCTCTGTTGCTCTGACTATCGATCTCCAATCACCACTGCAGTCCTCTTCATCTCTATTCTCTTCGGCACCAGACTCGGTGCCAGAGACCCAGTCGCTGCAGCTACCACCCCCCCCCCCCCACCCCCCGCCCTGGTAGGTCATCTCCCTCAACAGTATTCAAAGTGATATACTTATTCTTGAGGGGAATGTCCACACAGGTACATTGAACTGGCCACCCACTTCCCTTCCTTCTCCTGACAGTCACCCAGTTACCTGCCTCCTACAACTTAGGGTGGTCAACTCCCTATAGCTCCAATTGACCACTTCCTCAATCTCCTGTATAAGCCAAAGCTCATTGAGCTACAGGTCCAGTTCCTTAACACATTCTCTGAAGAGCTGCAGCTTGGTGCAAAGTTACTTTTAACTTTGATGATGAAAATCTAGCCCCAGAATGCTGTTTTTGTTACCCTGCACACATTATACTATGGTACGTAATCATCTTTTACTGTTAAGTACATATATGTAATGAACAAGTGTAAAACAAAGACTGCTTACTGGTAGCATATAAATTCAGAGTCTGAAAAGATAGTGATCCCAAGCTATCTCATTATGTATTCCAAAATCCAAAACACTTCCAGCTCCAAGCATTTCGGATAAGAGGTACTCAATCTGAATGGTTCCCCAGTATGATAAAATGGACTCACAATCTATCTCATTGTGACCTTCATCCTTATTGTCTACCCACATTGTACTTTCTCTATACTCCAGCACATTGTTCTGCAGTCAGCTAGTGTTTTACCATGTATACCTCAATGCACTATGGCAATGAATGCAAGACAGGTTTTTCACTGTACTGTACCTAAATATGCAAGACAAGTTCTTCACTGAACGTAGGTACATGCAACAATAGTAAATGAATTTCCCAACTTAAGTCTTGACACAGGTGCAGAAATTAACTGGAGTGGTACCAGAATGGTACTGTCGTTGGCAGTTCTGAATTCTTGAACTGGGAGTCGTGGTGAAAGCTTAAAATACAGCACTGAACCCCAGTAAGAACAAAACGTGTTTGAGATAGGGAAAGGTTTTGCATTTCATCTGCTTTCATAGATGGTATTTGCTTTTATTTTATAGGAGTAATAAACAGATAAAACAATTTAAATAATTCACTGTTTCTGCCGTGCAAACACAGTATTTAACTATTGGCAAACAGCTAATGATCTACAGAACTGAAAATCAGTGTCCTAATATCTTTGAGCAACTTCCATACTTTAAAACTATAAGCCTAGTGTGTAACCATTGTTTAGTGAATGGCTGTTGATTAATGTCCTCACAAACCAATTCCAAGGTTATAAGAATTAATAGATAAGAACTAGTCACATGCTATTCGGCCACCAATTTTGATTGCAAATGAAACTATAGCAAATAAAAAAATGACAAAAACATTCTCAACTCTTGATCAAACTACACTACTTCCAACAAATCCCCTCAAGCCCAGTCAATGTGTGTTGTCATCACTACTGCCTTCACCAAGGTTATTGATGTTTACTGGTATTTTTCCATATAAAGACAATCAATAAAACCTCAAAATCAGCAACTCCAAAGAAACACTAATGCAAACAGCAATGAGGGCAAACAAATTGTGATGTTCCTAAACATATACACTACACCTGGAAATCAGTTCTAGAAAATGACAATATTCAGTAGAAATCCACACAGCCCAGTGATGCACGTTCATGCAGCCAAGCTGATGAAGAAATCAGCAGCCAAGTTACACATACTTCACCACAGCCTCTTACAAACATGTGTTACAACTCCACTGGAAGATCTTGGTTTGAGACAATGTTCATCAGCTTTCAAATGTTATTGCTGTTTTTGCTATATCCATATTTTTAGCTCATCTTGACTTTATTTTGGAATTATCTCACATTATTCTTTACTTTATCTTCCAGTCAAGATGGCACCAGCATAAAACACTCCCTTAGACAACATTTTTCAGATAACAAACGAAAATATCTTTTTTACTCTTTTACATCTGTTTTTAGCCTTAAATGTGCTTCTGGGACTGTTAGAGCCCATGATTTACAGTTTGGAGATCATTTGAGTGATCCAGCACTTTGCTGTCTCCAAGAAGATTCCTGGAAGCGAGCACTTGCATAGTCTTGACACAAAGAAACTTCGAGATGAGGTGCAACCAAATGTTTTAGACTCCATTTCGTTGGTTAAAGCATCTATTAATCACCAATTCAAGTATCGATGAAGATTGAGACATTGAGATGAATGCCGAAGGCAAGCAAGAGTTTCAACGCCAACTGCCTGCCTTTTGATTGTTGTTGGAGAAGGAATCTATGAGTGACCTATTGCTGTGTGGCTCGTTGAGGCAGGCAGGTAGGCCTCCCTGCCTCATGCGGCATCCTTCTCTTTTGATGAATGTCAGTGATATTGGAGGATGGTATTTTGGTTCTGCATTTATGGACTGGACTATTGGGTTTATGCACTGTGGACTTCTTTCAGACTTACAGTTTTTAATATTCTGTGTTCTTTTAAAATCACTCTTTCCTTTTCCATTTTGTTGTGCGAGGGGAGGGTGTTTGGGGGTTGATGTTCTGTTTGTTTTGTGCAGGGAAGGGGGTTTTGGGGGAGGGGTTGATGATCAGGATGCCATTCTTTTTTGTATGGGGGGTGCGAGTCTGAATAATTTTCATGTTCTTTGTTTTGTGGCTATCTGGAGAATACAAATTTCAGACCTGTATATGGAATACATGCTTTAGGATAAATGAACATTTGAACTTCAGTCTATCTTCAGACAAAAACCTATCCAGATGCCTGTTGAATATGCAGTATTTATACCAAGAAAGAAATTGATAGGTCTATCATCAGGGTCAAATCCTGTTATGTAGGACACCGTTAAACTAGAATATGTATCAGGTAATACAAAGCTTAGGTTTTAAACATAAATTGATATAGATTTATGGCTGTATTTAAAACGGTAGCTTTCACAACCTCAGGGTATCCTAAAATTGTTTCATTACTCAATGAAGTACTTTTGAAGTATGGTCATAGTTGCAAAGCAGACACAGCAGCTAACTTACATGCTGAAAGTAAACACAACAATAATACAACAAATAAAAAAACAAACCACTTGTGGAACTCAATGATTTTGGAGGGAAATGGACAGTCGACAATTTGGGTTCAGACCCTTCATCGGAACTTAAGTGGTAATATAGTGAAAATAATATAATCATTGTACAAGAGGTGTCTCATCTCTCTTTCAAAACAGTGCACAGGAACTTCTATCTCCTCCTCTTTCTCCCATGGTCCCTTCTCCTTTCCTATTATTCCTTCTTCTTCAGCCCTTTACCTTTTCCACCCATCACCTCCCAGATTCTCACTTCTTCTCCCTCCTGCACCCACCTACTTTCTCCCCCTTGCCTGGTTTCACCTACCAGCTTGTACTCCTCCCCTCCCTCCCTGCCTTTCCTTTCAAGTCCTGATAAAGGGTCTTGGTCTCCATTCCTCTCCAAAGATACTGCCTGACCTGCTGAGTTCCTCCAGCATTGTGTGTGTGTTACTTTGGATTTCCAACATCTGCAGAATTTGTGCTTGTGTATGAATAGCTTAATATCTCATGTGAAAGGTGTCAACTATGTAGCACACGCTGTGGAGCATGCCACTCAAGACTCAATTTCAAATGCAACTTGGACTTCTCAACCATAGAACCATAGAACACTACAGCACAGTACAGGCCCTTCCTTCAGCCCTCCATGTTGTGCTGACCATATAATCCTTAAAAAAAAGTACTAAACCCACAGTACCCCATATCCCTCCATTTTTCTTTCATCCATGTGCCTGTCCAAGAGGCTCTTAAATACCCCTAATGTTTTAGCCTCCACCACCATCCCTGGCAAGTCATTCCAGGGACTTACAACCCTCTGTGTAAAAAACTTACCCCGATGTCTCCCCTAAACTTCCCTCCCTTAATTTTGTACATATGCCCTCTGGTGTTTGCTATTGGTGCCCTGGGAAACAGGTACTGACTATCCACCCTATCTATGCCTCTCATAATCTTGTAGACCTCTATCAAGTCCCCTCTCGTTCTTCTACACTCCAAAGAGAAAAGTCCCAGTTCTGCTAACCTTGCTTCATATGACTTGTTCTCCAATCCAGGCAACATCCTGGTAAATCACCTCTGCATAGCTTCCACATCCTTCCTATAATGAGGTGACCAGAACTGAACACAATACTCTAAGTGCAGTCTCACCAGAGATTTGTAGAGTTGCAACATGACCTCACTACTCTTGAATTCAATCCCCCGTGTTAATGAAGCCTAGCATCCCATAGGCCTTCTTAACTACCCTATCAACCTGTGCAGCGACCTTGAGGAATGTATGGATTTGAACCCCAAGGTCCCTTTGTTCATCCACACTCTTAAGTAACTGACCATTAATCCTGTACTCAGTCTTCTGCTTTGTCCTTCCAAAATGCATCACCTCACACTTGTCTGGATTGAACTCCATCTACCATTTTTCTGCCCAACTCTGCAGCCTGTCTATATCATCTTGTAACCTTTGACCACCTATAGCTCCATCCACAACTCATCCAATCTTTGTGTCATCTGCAAACTTACTCACCCATCCTTCCACCTTTACATCCAGGTCATTTATAAAAATCACAAATAGCAAGGGTCCCAGGACAGATTCCTGTGGCACTCCACTAGTCACCGACCTCCAGGCAGAATACTTTCTTCCTTTAAGCCAATTTTTTATCCAATCTTTTATCCAATTTTTTCTCACTCAGAAGGCTACCGACTAACCAGTTTATTCCAGAACTACTTATATTAAATAGTTGTCTGTATCTCTAACACCTTCTCATGTGTAATATTATGTGTTCTCTACCTTAGGACAATATAATTTACGTATGTAATTATTTTCAGATATTCAGTGCTCACAGTACCTGCCCATCCAGTGTAGGTGCTGCAATCAGTTTGATCAGCTTTTAAAAGCCCATTTTCCATATACTGCAGAAAATCACTGATCTTGCTCTGCAGATGTTGAATGAAGCTGCTGGTTAACTGTAAAGAGTTAATAAAAGGAGATTTTTTTTCAAAGATTAGATCACCAGAAAAGAAAGCACACAACTTATTCAGGTATCTTCATCTGTTCTGCTCTTAACGAAGTTCCAAATAAAAAGCCTAGCTTCATAAATCTCCAACCATAACAGAATCCCTCATCTAGTAGACTATGCTTCAATCAATAGAAGTATCTTTTACAGTTTATCTATCAGCTTATCTTATCTATTAATCCTTCCATAATCAGGGATCTGTAAATTATCTATTTCATGTGGTCTCTATACTTCTTACCATTTTACCATTTACTGTGTGTGGAAAGTTTGAGCTCTCCAAATAGATAGATAGATAGATAGATAGATACTTTATTCATCCCCATGGGGAAATTCAACGTTTTTCCAATGTCCCATACACTTGTTGTAGCAAAACTAATTACATACAATACTTAACTCAGTAAAAAATATGATATGCATCTAAATCACTATCTCAAAAAGCATTAATAATAGCTTTTAAAAAGTTCTTAAGTCCTGGCGGTTGAATTGTAAAGCCTAATGGCATTGGGGAGTATTGACCTCTTCATCCTGTCAGAGGAGCATTGCATCGACAGTAACCTGTCGCTGAAACTGCTTCTCTGTCTCTGGATGGTGCTATGTAGAGGATGTTCAGAGTTAGATGATTCACCTTACACTTCACTGAAAGCTCCTTTGCCAAGTTTTAGTCTCTTAACTAGTTTAATATTAGTAGTATACACAATTTTAAAAAAATCCTTTTTTCATTGGATGGCGATGGCCTTCCTGAACAGCTGCAGTCAGTCCTGCCGACCTTCTCACCGCTACAGAAAGCAATCTTCAGAAGATTCAGTTCACTGCAGACAATACCAAGGAATACTGAATGCATGGGTACATCAACGACTAGATGGTTGAACTGTAGTACAGCCTCTACTACTAATCCTGACTATTCATTCCAAGCTCTTATCTCTCTCCGTATAAAAAAATGAGCCAGTAACATCTCTCCTAAACTTTCCTTGGTTATAGTTCTGTATAAAACAGCCACATCTCCAGCTTACCGGTTTCAGTGCAACCTGAACAACGGCAGGTCCCTCAGAATGTTAAGAATTGCCAAGGTATGTCTTGTTCACAATTGAGCTGCATGTTCTATTCCCAAAACTTAATCAAGGAGTCAGCGTATCACACTGCATGGAAAAGGCCCATTTGCACCACTATATCTGTACTTAACAGCGGGCACCCATCCATATTAATCCCATCTTTCAGCACTTGGTGGAAAGCCTTCAATGCCCAGATCATTTAAGTGCCTGTCTAGACACATCTTAACTGCTGTCAGTGACTATTTCCACACTTCCTCTGCAGTGCACTCCAGATACATACCACTCTTTAGGTGACAAAATTCCCTCTCAGATCCCCTCTAAATCTCTTATCCCTGACCCAAAATCTATATCCTCTAGTTTTATCTATCTTTGATAAAGAAGATTTCCTGCAGTGATCCTCTGATCACAAGAAATGAATCAGTCTACTCTCAATCATTAAATGTGTCATCAACAATATTATGAGTATAGATAGGTTAAATACAAGTAGGTTTTTTCTACTGAGGTTGGATGAGACTAGAACGAAAGGTCATGGGTTAATGGTGAAACATGAGGGGGAACTTCTTCACTCAGAGAGTGGTGAGTGTGTGGAACGAGCTGCCAGCGGAGGTGGGGGATACAGAATCAATTGTAGCATTTAAGGAAAGCTTGGATAAGTACTTAGATGGGAGAGGGGTGGAGGGCTATGGTCCATGTGCAGGTTGATGGGACTAGGTAGAATAACAGCTTGGGCTTGTTTCTGTGCTGTAGCTCTCTATGACTTAATCAAGAAACACTTACTTATAAAATAACTGACCCGCATATGCTTAGTTGGGTTTTGGCAGAATTACTTAGCTTTAGACATCACAAGCCTTTACCAGAGAAGATACGCGGGCTGTTTTTTTTAAAACTACACAGAGTTGTGTGTACCTGGAATGTTCTGCCATACTTAGTAATGGGTGCAAATATGAGAGGGGCATATTAACACTGCAGGAAAAAGGTTTAGTTTTAGAACACAGAATAGTCTAGCACAGTATGGGATCTTCTGCAACAATAATGTGCTGACATATACAGTACAGTGCCTATAAAAAGTATTCACCCTCTCCCTTTGGAAGTTTTCATGTTTTACTATTTTGCAACATTGAATCACAGTGGATTTAATTTGGCTTTTTTTTTAAAACATTGATCAACAGAAAAACTGATCTCTATAAAATAATCTAGAACATTTACAAATATAAAACACAAAATAATTGATTGCATAAGCATTCACCCCATCCCCCCCCCCCTTAATATGACACAGCACATCATCACTGGTGCAGCCAATTGGTTTTAGATGCCAAATAGTTAGTTAAATGGAGATTTGTTTTTTGAGACCTGTGTGCAATCAAGGTGTTTCAATGGATTGTAGTAAAAATACCTGTATCTGGAAGGTCCAACTACGGGTGAGTCAGTGTCCTGGCAAAAACTACACCTTGAAGGCAAAATAACACTTCAAGCAACTCTGTGAAAAGGTTATTGGAAACCACAAGTCAGTAGATGGATACAAGAAAATTTCTAAGTCTTTGAATATCCCTTGGAGTACAGTTAAGGCAATCATCAAGAAATGGAAAAAATATGGCACAGGTGTAAATCTGCATAGAGCAGGCTGTGCTCAAAAACTGAGTGACCATGCAAGAAGGGGACCAGTGAGGGAGGCCACCAAGGCACCTATGACAACTCTGGAGGAGTTGCAAGCTTCAGTGACTGAGATGGGAGAGACTGTGCATACAACAACTGTTGCCCGGGTGCTTCACCAGTCGCAGCTTCATGGGAGAATGGCAAAGAGAAAGCCACTGTTGAAATAAACTCACATGAAATCCCAACTACAGTATGCCAGAAGACATGTGGGAGACTCTGAAGTCAGCTGGAAGAAGGTTCTATGGTCTGAGGAACTAAATATTGAGCTTTTTGGTCATCAGATTAAACACTATATTTGGTGTAAGCCAAGCAACGCACATCATCCAAAATGCATCATCCCTACCGTGAAGCATGGTGTGGGGATGCTGCGCTGCAGCAGGCCCTGGAAGGCTTCTAAAGGTAGAGGGTAAAATGAATGCAGCAAAATACAGGTAAATCCTGGAGGAAAACCTGATGCAATCTGCAAGAGAACTATGACTTGGGAGAAGATTTGTTTTCCAGCAAGACACTGACCCCAAGTATAAAGCCAAACCTACAGAGAAATGGCTTAAAAACAACACAGTTAATGTCTTGGAGTGGCCAAGTCAGAGTCAAGACCTCAATCCAATTGAGAATTTGTGGCTGGACTTGTAAAGGACTGTTCACTCATGATCCCCATGCAATCTAAGTTGAGCAGTTTTATAAAGAAGAATGGGGAAAAATTGCAGTATCCAGATGTGCAAAGCTGATAGAGACCTATCCACACAAGGCTTAAGGCTGTAATTACTGCCAAAGGTACATTTACTAAATACTGACTTGAAGGGGTTGAATATTTATGCAATAATTATTTTGTGTTTTATATTTGTAATTAATTTAGATCACTTTGTAGAGATCAGTTTTCACTTTGCCACGAAAGAGTCTTTTTCTTTTGATCAGTGTCAAAAAAGCCAAATTAAATCCACTGTGATTCAATGTTGTAAAACAATAAAAACTTGAAAACTTTCAAAGAGGGTGAATACTTTTTATAAGCACTGTATAAACCTACTCCATGATCAATCTAACTCCTCCCTCCGACATAGCCCATGACCCTCCATTTTACTTTCATCCATGTACCTATGTAAATCTCTTAAATATCCCTACTCTATCAGCCTCTACCACCAACCCCAACAGTTCATTCCAGGCACTTACTATTTTTCTGTGTATAAAAATCTGCCCATGACATCTCCCCTAAACTTTCCTCCAGTAAGCTTAAAAGGATATCAATTACTACCCTAAGAAAAGTCGCTGGCTGTCCACCCTGTTCATGCTTCTTATAGTCTTATACATCTCTATCGTCGCTTCTCATCTTTTCAAAGCGAAAAGCCCTAGCTCAAGCAACCTTTCCATATTAGACATGTTCTCTATCTGAGCAGCATTCTGTTAAATCTCCTTTGCACCCTCTCTAAACCTTCCACATCTTTTCATAATGGGGAGATCAGAACTAAACACAATACTCCATGTGTGCCCTAATCAGAGTTTCATAGAGCTGAAATATTACATTGCAGACCTTGAACTCAATCCCATAAGTAATGAAGGTCAACACACCATTATGCTTTCTTAAACATCCTATTAACAACTTGTGCAACAACTTTGAGGAGTCTATAGATGTGTAATTCCCAAGACCTCTCTGGTTCTCCACACTGCTAAGAATCCTGTTAGTAGCCACCCTGTACTCTGCCTTTAAGTTCGACCTTCCAAGGCAAATCACTTCACGCTTTTCCAGACTGAATTCCATCTGTTACTTCTCAGCCCAGCTCTGCATCCCCTCAATGTCCTGTTGTAACCTATGACAACTTTCTATGCTATCATCAATACCATCAGTATTTGTGTCATGTGCAAACTGACTAACCCACCCTCTATTTCCTTGCCCAAGTCACCTAATAGAAATCACAATCTGCAGTGGTTCCACAACAGATCCCTATGGAACACCACTAGTCGCTGACCTCCAGACAGAATACATTCCATCTATTATCACACTTCGTATTCTGTAAGCAAGCCAATTCTGTATCCACACAGCCAAGTTTCCATGAATCCATTTATACCACATTGACTGCTCTACTTTTAACATTTTGTTTTGTCACTTCCTTGAAAAGAATTGATCAGGTCTTGAGGCACAACCTTCATCTCACAAAGCCATGCTGATTATCCCTAATGAGACTTTAGTTCTCCACAAGGTTGTAAATCCTGCCCCTAAGAATCCTTTTCATTAGTTGGCAATCGCTGATATAAGATTCATTGGTCTATGACTGCCAGGACTATTCCTACTCCCTTTCCTGAACAAAGAAATAACATTTGCCATCTTCTGGTACTACTCCTGTGGCCACAAAGATCATCATCAATGCCTCAACAGCCTCTTCCTTCAATTTCTGTAATAACCCAAGGTAATATCCTGTCTGACACTTTCTCTTTCTTATCCTCAACACCTTCCAGCATATCAGTCTGTTCTACACTGACCTCACATCTGTCAAGGTCCCTCTCCCTGGTAAACAATGAAGCAAAGTATTCACTTAGGATTTTCCCTACATCGTCTGCCTCCAAGCCTTTATCTTTGAGCAGCCCTACCTTACTCTAGTCATCCTCCTGTTCTTCACATATGTATAGAATACCTTGGGGTTTCCTTAGTCCTATTCACGTACTCTTCTAGCTCTGCCAACTCACTTCTTAAGCTCCTTCCTGGCTACCTTATAACTTACAAGAACCCCATCTGGTTTTTTCTTCCCAGACCTTAAGTATACTTCCTTCTTCCTTGTAACCAAATATTCCATCTGTCCTGTCAACTACACACTAGCATCCTTCCCGTCTCAATGGAACAAACCTATCCAGAACCCCATACAAGTGCTCCCTTAACAATCTCCACATTTTCACTGTGTATTTCCCTGAAATCTGTTCCCAATATGTTTCAAAAGTCCTGCCTAATATCATTGTAATTATCACTCCTAAAATTAAGTACTTTCTCATACTTATTGCTCCTGCCTTTGTTTATGCCAAAGGCCAGGGAGATGTTGTCACTATTTCCAAAATGCTCGCCCACCAACAGATCTGTCACCTGATCAGGTTCATTATCTAGTACTAGATCCAGTAAGGCCTCTCCTCTAGTCAGCCTGTACACATACTATGTCAGGAATCCTTCCTGGACAAACTAACACATTCTGCCCCAACTAAAACCAATGCACTAAGGAAGAGTCAGTTAGGGAAGTTGGAGTCTTCCATGCTAACAACAGTTATTTTTGCACATTTCTAAAATCTGCCTATTACCTACTCTTCAGTATCCTGTTGCATTTGGACGTTCAATAGAGTATCCCCAACACAGTGATTGGTCCCTTCCTGTTTCTAACTACCCACCGACACTGAATCAATAGATAATTATGCTACAATATCCAACCTTTCTGCAGTTGTGATACTATCCCTGATTATCAATGTCACTTTTTCCCTTCTTTTACCTCGATGTCTAAGCTCCCGAATATCAAGCAGCCAATCCTGCCCTGCATCAGCCAGGTCTTGGTAATGGCTACAACATCATAATTCTATGTACTGATTCTTGCTGTAAGTTCATCATCCTTGTTCTTAGTACTTCTCGGGTTAAAGTAAACACATTTCAACTCATCCAACAGACTGCATTTATGCCTTATCTACTGCCTATCCTTCCTCAATTACTCTGCACATTGTATTCTTGTAGAATTCTTAAGTTTTGTGAATATAGCAGATATTAATTCACACAAGCTGTCATCAGTTGTTAATGTTAATTGCAAGCAATAATTAGTTAAAAGGATAGCTTTGAAAACAAACAGCACTGTCTACAGAGAACAGGCCCACAGCACAGGGCTGGCTGCTCAAGAGCTGAAGTTGTCACTAGGCACATCAAACACGGTCACAGATATAGGTGATTAATCAATACTTTGGTTATTTGTGGACTCAGAGAGTCGGCCCTCACAACATTAATTTTGGGTGTCTGGGATCTTTCTCCCCAAAAGCTTTTAGGCCATTTGTGTGAATGACTTTATCCCAGCTAAAGAGTTTGAACATTCAAAGATGACGCCCATTGTAGATATGTAACTCAAAGAAAGCACTGGCAACCCAAAATATTGGAAGTATACAATGCTATTGTAACTATTGAAATTGTATTGAATCTCCTATAAAAAAATGTGCTGCACTTTGTGTTTAAGGGACCCTACCGAGAGGGTCTCCAGAAGAATATCTAATTATCCTGCTGTATAAGTCTTTCTGTCACCAGCTTCACTGTCTCGCAGTCACAACATGCATCTACTGTACATTTACACCAACTGCTCCATCATCTGACCTAATGCCCTGGTTCCTAAAACCCTGCCAATCTCATTTAAAGCCTACCCAACAGTTTTAGCAAACCCGCCTGCAAGGACGTTGAGCCCTCTCAAGTTCAGGTATAAGTCATCCCTTTTGTACAGGTCATACCTTACCCAGATGAGAACTTGATGATCCACAAATCTGACAGCCTGTACTAACTCTTCAGACATGCATTCATCTACCAAATCATCCTATTCTTACCATCACTGCCAAGCGGCACAGGCAGTAATCCAATGATTACTACCCTTGAGGTACTGCATTTTAGCTTCTTCCTATTGCTCCATATTTACTTTTAGGCTCTTTAGTTAAGCACTTAATTATTAGTTTAATTAGCTTAGCATAATAGACCAAAGAACCTGTCTGTGACCTGCTCCTCCATGTTTCAGAGAATGATTATTTTTGTCATCAGGCATTGCTGCAGAATGAAACCAAGAATCTTGGTAAAACTGAAATAAATGGGTCACAAGGGAAAATGTTCTAATATGGATACAGCCCAGTCCATTACAGGAAAAGCCCTCTCCATCACTGAGCACATCTCAATGGAGCGCTGCCACAAGAAAGCTGCATCCATCATCAAGGACCCACACCATCCAGGCCATATTCTCTTCTTGCTGCTGCCACCATTGGGAATGAGGTACAAGAGCTCTGGGCCCCAGAGTCATCATGGATAACTTCATTCACCTCAACTCTGAACAGATTCCACAATTTATGGACTCACTTTCAAGGACTTTACAACTCATGTTATCAACATTATTTATATATTTACTTATTTAACATTATTATTTGTTTTTTTTATTTGCAGAGCTTGTCTTTTGCACATTGGTTGCTTGTCACTGTGTGTAGTTTTTCATTAATATTATTTTATTTCTTTGTTCTACTGAGAATACCTCTGAGAAAATGGATGGTGACATACATGCGCTTTGATAATAAATTTACTTTGTCATTGTAGTCATTTACTTTGACAAATGTCAAAGTAAATTTACTTTGTCAATGTAGTCATTGTTGGAAAATAGCTTGCTCAATGGAAGATTGTTGTAACTGCTGAAGGACTATTATCTTGGGCACAGCCATCTACAGTTACTTCATCATCGACTTTCATGGGGTACCTGCTGATGACTGCATGATGTTCAATTCCATTCACAACTTCTCAACAAGTGACTCAGTCCATGCCTACATACTGCAAGACACAGATAACATTCATTCATGGGCAAAAATGACTGCTTCCAACAAATAAGTATCTTACTCCCTATTCTTGACATTTAATGGTAATACTATCACCAGGTATCTTGGGGCTCTCTACTGACTACAGCTCAAGCTACAAGTACTGTGTCTACAAGAATAGTCAAAGGCTGATGTCCTGCACTGAGTGGATCACCTCCTAACACGCCAAAGATGCAAATAATCGAATTATAGAGGAAAATCTTTTCCCTCTCACCTGAAACTTATGCCTTTTAGCTTAGGCTCCCCTCTACTGGAAAAATGAGGCCAAAGTAAATTTGTTACCCAAGTATGGATATGTCACCACCTTGAGATTCATTTTCTTGTAGGCATTCACGGTAAAACAAAGAAGCACAAAAGAACTGATTAAAACACACTAAGATAAAGAAAACTAATTTTAAAAAATCACAATAAAAATAAATACACAAGATAACTTATATACTGTACATACTTTGTATGTACATAAAATGATAGTAGGTTCAGGAATGTCTGTACATAAGGTGACTCTGACAGGAAATGATAAAGAAGGTGGTGATTTTGAGTCTGGTGGTTTTGGCATGAATAATAAGTAGCCTACTTCCTGATGGGAGTGGGACAAACAGAACATGAGCAGGGTGGATGGGTTCCTTCATGACATTGCTGGCCCCTTTCCAGCACATTTCTGTATATATGTCCTTGATGGCCGGCAGGCTGGTGCCGGTGATGCATTGGGCAGTTTCCATACCATGCAGTGTTACAGTATGTTAGGATGGTCTCTACTGTACATCTGGAGCATTGGTGTGTTTCCTCAGAAAGTAGAAGCATTGTGAGCTTTCTTGATTGCGTAGGTTGCATTCTGGGATTTTGAAAGGTCGTATGAGATGTGCACTCCCAGGAGTTTGAAACTGCTTGCAGTTTCCACTTCTGTAAATGGGTGTGTGAGTGGTGTGTGTCCTCCTGAAGTCGATAACCATCTCCTTTGTCTTGCTGACACTAAGGAAGAAGTTATTTGCATGGCACTAGGTATCAAGCTCATCTACCTTCTCTCTGTAGCTATCTCATTGTAGTTGGTGATGCGCCCTACTACTGTTGAACTTGACAATATGATTATTCGAGTGTTTGGCCGTGTAGTCCTGTGTGAGCAGAGCGTACAGCAATGGACTCAGCACACAACCCTGGGGATCACCTGTGTTTAGGATGACAGGGAGGGAAGGAATGGTGTGCATCCTGTCTATCTGAGGTCTGTTGGTTAGGAAGTCCAACACCCAGTTGCACAGTGGCGTATTTACATCAAGGAGTTTTGTTCACTTGTATTGAATGCTGAATTGAAATCTAGAAACAATATTCTGACACAAGTGTCCTTGTTTTCTAGGTGTATCAGGGTCAAGTGCATGACAGATGCTATGGCATCTGTTGCAGAGTGGCTCTGTTGATAGGCATATTGTTAAGTGTGCAGTGTGGCAAAAATTGAGTTTTTTTTTATGTGTGTCATTACCATCCTCTGGTTCCTTAAGGTTGTTATAGCCAGGAGTGGCAGTGGGGATAAGCTCCTACTACATATTAAATGTTCCCAATGGCATGCATCACAAATAGCCTCTGAAGACCAAGTCCAGCTCCAGGCCTTCATGTGTGGCTTAGCTACTAAGCCCGGCAGAACCATTTCTACTGACAGGAGAAGGGAAAAGATGGGTTACTGGCACCTTAAAACCAGTTGCTTCAGGCCGTTGGGCTCATCAGCCATGGATAGCAGCTCATCTAGGTAAAGGAGATCTCTGATCTCAAACATCTGCTGTCTTGCAGCTATACCTACTCATGGGAAAGGCTTTGGGAGTAAACACCAAGGAAAAATCTGGAGCTGGTGTCCCTAAGGCAGTCCTACGTTAAGTTCAATGCTGACTGGCTACTCCTGTGACGCTGCTGGAGCCAAATTGTATCAGTCTCTGCCATTACTTTAGATTCATCAGCTGTGTGCAGAGGGAGAGCCTGTTTCATAGAAAACAGCTTTCTATCCACATCACACTGTCTTGGCTTGTGCATCATGTAGACGGCTGGGGCACAATGTCTACCGTCAACCCTGACTAACGAAGGGTCTCACCAGCCATTCAAAGCACTTCATGATGATTGGTGTCAGTGCCACCAGATGCTAGTCATTTAGTTCTGAAGGTGTAGAGTTCTTTGGTACAGAGATGTTAGTGGCTTTTGAAACATATGAGGTCAGCAGCCTAGATAAGTGAAGTGTTGAATATGTCTGCGAAGACATTAGTGAGTTGGTGTGCATACTCACTGAGTACTCAGCCAGAGATGCTGTCTGGCATGCCAGCCTTATTGGGGTTGACTCTGTGCAGAGTTCTTCTCACATCTGCTGCTGTTTCAGAAAGTGGCTGCTCACTGGAAAGGGAGGGCAGCATTCGTGGCTAGTGTTGTGTTGCATGCCTCGAAGCATGCATAAAAGTTATTTAGAGTGTCAGGGAGGGTGGTGTCACTAGTACAGTTGATGCTTTTTTTTCTCCCATTGTCAGTAATGCTCTTGATGCCTAGTTACATATGCCGAGGCTTGTTATCGGATAGGTGTTTCGGAAGTTTTGTGCATAGGTGATCTTTGCCCTCCTGATGCCCAAGTTGAGGGTTCCCCTGGCTGTTCTGTCTCCAGACTTGAAGGCACTATCCCAGCACACCTCAGCATTCAGCAGGGCTTCTGGTTGGCCATGAGATGACTGTACTTGAGGAACTAATGCCGTCTACACACTTACAAATGCAGCCGGTTACAGATGAGGTATATCCTTCAAGGCCTGTGTCTTCCCTGTTTCTGGCAGAGCCTCTTTGAACATCTGCCAGCTAGTCCATCCAAAACAATCCTGAAGCATAGAGATTACCTCATTAGGCCATACAGTGATGTTGCTCTAACTGGTTTATCCACTTTCAGCAGCGGTTGGTATGCTAGGATTAACATTATGGAGATGTGGTCAGAAAGGTCAAGATGAGGGCATGGGATGGCTTTGTAAGTATCATGTCTGTTTGTTCCCCTAATGGTCACGGTGATGTTTTGGTAGAATTTGGGTGAAAATATCCTGCAGGTTAACATGACTGAAGTCTCCTTTAATTATGGTCATGAAGTCTCTCTTCAATTATGAAGAGAGCGTCGAGATGCTTGCTTTGTAGAGAGCTGACAATGCTGTAAAGCTCTACTAGTGTGTCCTTGGCATTTACGCTTGGGGGAATGTAGACAGCAGGAAAATCTCTGTGCAGGTAATTTGTCTAGCATTTAATTGTAAGATGTTCAAATGCCACAGAACAGTGACTGTTAACTACAGATGAGTTTGTGCATCAACCAATAAATAATACTGAGAACATGAGTTGTAGAACCTTGAAAGTGAATCAATAGATTGTGGAATCAGCTTAGAGTTGAGATTACTTAGGTTATCCACACTGGTTCAGGAGCCCAATGGTTGAGGAGAAAAAGACTGTAAGGATTCATCTTATCTATGTCCCTCATGATTAATCTACTCCTTTAAGGTTAGCCCTCAGCTTCCGTTACCCTAGGGAAACAGACCGAGACTATCCAGCTCTCTTCATAATACAGGCCCTACAATCCTCTGCGCACCCTTTCCAACTTAACAACATCATTTCCATAGGTGAATGACCAGAACCAAATGCAATACTCCCAAGTGTGGTTTCAGCTGTGACTTCTGTAGCTGTAACATGACATCTCAACTTCTGTACTCAAAGCCATGATTGTGAAGACAAGCGTGTCAAATGCCTGTCAACCTGCGTCTCCACTTTCAATGACCCGTAATTTACTGTGCAAATCCTCTGCCATGTTTAACTTACCAAAGTACATCTTGCACTTGTCAGAGATAAATTCCAACTACTATGTTTGGCCCACTTCTACAGTTGACCTGGATACTCTTGTAATCTTAGATAACCCTCTTCACTGTCTCCTATACCACCAAATATTGTTGTCATCTGCGAACTTACTAGACAAGGCCAACTACACTCTCATCTAGATTGTTAATATAGATGACAAACAGCAGTGGACCCAGCAGAAATTCTTCAAGCATGCCACTACTCACAGGCTTCCAATCTGAAAAAATCAACTGTCCACTTCCACCAAGCCAATTTTGTATCCAATTGGCGAGCCCAACTTGGATCCATGTGTTCTAATCTGCCAAACTATCCTACCACGAGACCTCATCAGAGACTGCAAAAGTCAACATAATTCATATACACTGTTGTGCCCTTGTCAAATGTTTTTATCACCTCTTCAAAAAAAAATCTTCCACCAAATATGACATGATTTTCCACGCACAAAGCCATTCTATCTCTAATCTACCCTAGTCTTCCCAATGCTGGTCCACTCTGTCCCTCAAAAAACCAAAAACACCTCCAGCAACTCTCTCGCCACTTCTGTCAGGTCCACTGGTGTTTAGTTCCATGGCCCTTTTTAAATAAAAGTGAAATATTAACCATCCTTCAGTCTTCTGATACCTCGCCCATGGCAAAAGATGATGCAAATTTTTGCAAGGGGCCATGCAATTTCTCCCCCAACTTCTCATAATGTCTAAGGATACACCTAATTGGGTTCTGGGTATTCATCCACCCAAAGATGCTTTAAGAACAACCAGTACTTTCTCTTTTATAACGTGGACATGTTCCAAGACATCACCATTCATTTCCCTTAAGTCTTTAGCTTCCAAGACCTTCTCCATGGTAGATAAAGATCAGCAATATTTATTTTAAATGGAGTCTTGCTGTAATATAGAATGGAAATAGACCATTTAACCCCAATTTTCCATTCAGACCAAGGTGTTCACTAACATCAGTCCCATTTGCCCTATATCCGTCAAAAACCTTCTTATCCAATGTCTTTTAAATGTTATCTTGTTCATCTTATTTGGCTCCACACAGAGATGGCCACATTGACCCTGAATGGGACTTATTCCTTCCCTAGTCACCCTCTAGGCTGCGGCTTCCCTAGTAGGCTACGGTCAATTATGGATAACTCTGAACATCCTCTACATAGCACCATCCAGAGACAGAGAAGCAGTTTCAGCGACAGGTTACTATCGATGCAATGCTCCTCTGACAGGATGAAGAGGTCAATACTCCCCAATGCCATTAGGCTTTACAATTCTACCGCCAGGACTTAAGAACTTTTTAAAAGCTATTATTAATGCTTTTTGAGATAGTGATTTAGATGCATATCATATTTTTTACTGAGTTAAGTATTGTATGTAATTAGTTTTGCTACAACAAGTGTATGGAACATTGGAAAAAAAGTTGAATTTCCCCATGGGGATGAATAAAGTATCTATCTATCTATCTCTCAATATCATTGTAAAATCTCTTCACATTCTCCTTTACTTTATATGCCAAAGCTATCTCATATCTCTTTCTGTCCTCCTAATTTCCCCTTCTGGTGTACTCCTTATAGTCATTATAAGACTTGCTTGATCACAGCTGCCTAGACCCATAATGCAGCTCCTCGTTTTTCCTGGCCAAGGCCTCAATATCAATCCCAGTGCTCCCAAATTCTGCCAGTCTCTCTATCTACTCCACCAGGAACATGCTGTCTCTGAACTCTCCATGTCTCAATGCTAAAAGCCTCCCACTTGCCAGACATCTCCTTACCTACAAACAGCCAGTCTGAATCAACTTTTGCATGATCCTGTCAAATGTCTTCATAATTTGCCTTGCTCCAGTTTAGGACTTTACCTCATGAACTACTCTTATCTTTTTCCATAACTATTTTAAAAACTAATCAAATTATGGTTGTTGGTCCCAAACTACTCTCCTACTTACACTCATTCATGTATCTTACTTCATTCCCAAAAGGAGGTGCAGGCTTCCCGCTCTCTAGTAGGGCTATCTACATATTGTTGGAGAAAACTCTCCCAGATAAATTTAACAAATTCCACCCCATCCAGTCTCTTTGCACAAAGGCATTCTTAACCAATATGAGCGACGTTAAAATCACCTTCCATTACAACCCTTTCATTCTTAGACATCTGTAATCTCTACATGTTTTGCCTAATCTAATTCCCTCAGACTGTTGGGGGTTGACATGGGTTATAACAGAACCACATCAAAGTGATCATACTCTCTCCCAGAAAGAAAACCAGAAATATTCTTAACTGAAGAAGTTCAGCACCATTTGAGACAAAGCAGCCTGCATAATTAATACTACACTCTCTAACTTCAATATTCATTCTCTCCACCCATAAATGCACTAGGCCACTCCTACACTGCTTCCAAAACCTTACCCATGAAGACAAGGGCAGCAGGCATGAAGAAATACCACCAGCTGCATGTTCCCCTCCAAGACCTGTGTCATCCTCACTTCGAAATGTATTGTCCTTAATGTCCTGGATCTACGCTAGCATAGCATGACTATTACAGTTCAGGGCGTTAGAGTTCAATTCCAGCACCATCTCCATGAACGTCCTTCCCGTGAAGCATGTGGGTCTCATCTGGGTATTCAGTTTCCTCCCATGTTCCACAGATTAGTAGGTTAATTGGTCATTGTAAATTGCCCTGTGATTAGGCTAGGGTTAAATAGGTGTGTTGCTGGGTGGCACAGCTTATTAGGCTGGATGGGCCTGTTCTGCGCTGTATCTGTAAAAAAAATTCCACTTCAGATACTATGGAAGTATCTTTAGCAGAAAGCCTGCAGCAGTTCGCAGGTATTCTTACCACCATCTTCTAGAAGCATTTAGGGATGGAATACATACACTGAAAATTTTACGAACTAGAAAAGAAATTCCACTGTTTTTGGGTGGAACTCCTGGATTTAGACCATTAGATAGCAGCAGTAGCATGCCTTTGTAGGTCAGGATAGCATACGAGTTTGAGAACTCACTGGTGCTCCTATGTCTGACATCACTAACTCATCCTAAAAAAAATCATTTCACATTAAAGACTCAATCCCTCATCTTCAGTTAAACTGATTTTATATTACTAAAATAATCTTTAAAAAGTACCTAGACCATTTCCTTGCTAGATTGTAACACTGTGAAAAATTCAAAAATAAAATGTTTTTAACGAAACCCAATTTCCCTCGGGATCAATAAAGTATGTCTGTCTGTCTGATTGTCTGTATTGCATTCAAAAAACATCAAAATTAATTTTGGGAATTTGTTTCAAGTTCTCCAAAGGAGTGCCTCTGGGACACACCAGTAGTGCATGCAGAGTCTATTTTTGGCAGAATATTTCTGAAGATTGTAGGTTTAGAATTGCACAATATTTTACAAAGACTGGTTCATTTTGTTAAATCTGTGCCAGAAAGAAAAACTCTTGATTTATTAAGTGCCATTCCAACTTAAGATACTTCCTATCATTCAGCAGAAAATAATGTGGCTGACAGGCACTCTATCTCCCACCTTCAATATTTATTCGATATGGCTGTGGCATTATCTACAAGGTGCATAGCAACCCTTGTGACTGCACCTTTGAAACCCGCAACATTTACCACCTTAAAGGATAAAGGAAGCCACAAAATACTCAATCTCAAGTCCAAATACTTGTGAGTACTCACTGAGCCAAAACTCTACCCCTCATTTTTTGCAGTTTTAAATCTTTCTTGCTGCAATTTTGCACTTCACGTCCAACAGTGGAATAGACCCAATCTTCTGAATTTTTGGAAAACTGATCAGCCTATGGCAACCACAATTTAGAACCCCAATTACCCAAACTCCAGCAGTTATTCTGTGGTACACAGATGGCAATTGTGTTTGGGTATGCCCAGTTTGCAATTCCAAGCCAACGTAGCCTCATTCACTAAAGCATGTGGAAGGATGGACCTTGAACTTAACATTTGAAAGATGAAGATCCTTTGTCCCCAATATGTTACTGATTTCTTTTACTTCCTTCCTTGCATGGACTCTTGGACCATCAGTATTTTGCGAAAGGTTTTTATGTCTCTTTCTTTAATTTAGCGTTATCTTTCCATTCGCATACTAAGTCCTGTCAATGTTGAGGATGGTGATGTTCTCAGAGCCTGCACTCCTGTTAATTGTCTAAATGTTGCCGCTGTTCACAAATGGATGTGACAAGACACAGAGCTTAATCTGTACAGTTAGTTGTGCACATTCTACTATATGTCATGCTCACAGTTCAGCATACATGTTGTCTTGGGTTGCAGCTCCACCATGTTGGTTAGCATTTCATTTGCAGGTGTTGCTTCCAGTTTTCTCACATGTCAATCGCATTTTTGAACTACGCTCCTAAACTGTGAAATTCAATACCTGAAGCTACAAGGGATGCAGACTAGGATGACAATTTTAAACACCAGCTCAAAACTTATTTCTTTAACCTTCTTTTTAACTAACATCTTTTTGTTTTTTATTTCCAGAGGTTTTTTTTATACTTAATTTTTATGGTTGTACTTTTATCCCATTGTAAAACATTTCAAACTACATGGTCTTTATGAAAATTGGTCTATAAAGTTATTATATATTAAATATAGAAGTTTGTAGATAAATACAAATATAAAATGGAACTGATTCCCCAAAATTCTTGATGATTATGTACAAATTTTGTCTCCAACATCAACTTCCCTTAGTTCCCATGGGCTTTTAGTGTTTTGGTCATTGCGCAATTTGGACTTTGCTAAAAATTCACACTTTGGGGTCAATTCACAAGGTTTTGATATAATTACAACTATAAGGAGACACACAATTAGTACAAAATTTTTACGTTTTAATAACAGGATCCCCACTTATTGACATTTTCACCAACCATTTATCAATTATCATATTGCTGTGGATGCAGCATGAGCAAATGTCAATGATAAAATTGATCACTGTCTTCAAATGTGGCAGCACCAACTTTGGCTGATGAGGATAAGGATATCTGAAGATGAAGAGATCAGACTCAGCTCAAAGCTTGTGGTCTTCTTGGATGCACCTTGCAGCACTGGAAAGGCATCACCGTTGTCTCCTCAAAAAAAAGTTACACAATAGATAAGCAGCACACAAAAAAGGCTGGAGGAACTCAAGTCAGACAGCATCTATTTCTTGTTGAAACCCTTCAATCAGGACAGGTCTTAGTGAAGGATCACGGCCAGAAACACTGACTGTTCATTTACCCCCACAGATGCTGCCTGACCTGCTAAATTCCTCCAACATTTTGTGTGTGTTGTTTCAGATAGCTGAGCAGGCCTGGGAACCCAAGCATCCATGGGTCAAGTTCCAGCCCAGGCCCAGATCCAGATCCAGATCCAACCCGTAGTTATTCAGGTCCCCCTCTTTCCCAGGCCAGCCTAGTTCTTTCACCCTGGACTACCCCCGCCCGGTCCTGCCCCCTCCTCTCCAGAGGAGATTCCTCTGCATCCTACTGACCAGCCGTCCCTCCCAGACTTAGACTCAGGCCCATCACGACACAGAAAAACCTCAATCAAAAATCCAATTCACATCTCTCCCAGCACCCGACTACACCCTCTCGCATCACCGGGGCTACGTCCTTACCACCCCCCCCCCCCCCCTCCCCATCCTCATCTCCCAGACTGCAGCTTCTAGGACCCTGTCTCCCACACTCACATGTCCTGCGGAGTCGAACAGTTTTTCGGTAGATGCTGGGCCCTCATAGTCCAAATAGGGGTTTTTGAAGAACCGCGAATCCATCCCTCAATCAGTTTGATGGGGCCTTAAACTTCAATCAAGTTCGGGGTTCGCACAGTGCAGACAACCCACTAGGCCTCGGTAACCACAGCAACCAGCTCCAACCGCCCAAAGCGCACCAACGCAGATTGTCGATCACATCGACGGCCCCGCCCACCGCTGGGCTGTCACAAATAACCTACCCCTTAACCTCGGGCAGCTGCCAATCAGAAGGCGAGGTCTTTTGTTAACGCAGGGATTATAGGCAGAATCTACTGTCAGTCACAGCAATCCCACCGCCTTATCGGCGCTACGAAACTCCTGTCAGAAAATTGGCGGAAGCACCGCTGCAGGCTAGAGAAAATCTGCAGATGCTGGAAATCCAAACAACACACACTAAATGTTCGAGGAACTCAGCAGGCCAGGCAGTATCTACCCTTATTTTACCACGGCTATCAGCTGTCGCAGCAGAGCAGGTGATGTGCTTCATAAGGTAACTTTTGGAAACCATAGGGACCCATCGTGCAGGGCGCAGAAAAGAAGGGAATATGTCTATAATTCACTGGCGAGGTAGGGTGTGATGTTCAGTTGTCAAATATGTTCAGGACACTGAACATACTTCTACTTCTATCATGTCCCCAATCATCCTGTTTTTCCCCTCTTCCACCTAAACCATCTGCCCATCACTCACACTACTCCATCCACTGATTCCTTTCACCACCTCCCTCCCTTGATTCCATGCTCCATTTGCCTTTCCATCGTCTGTAGTCCCCTGGAAACAAAAGAGACTGCAGATGCTAGAAATCTGGAGCAACACACCAAGGAGCTAGAGAAATTAATTGGGTCAGGCGGCATCTAAGGGGAGAAATGAACAGTCAATGTTTCGGGCCAGGACCAGTCACAGATCACACCCGATATTATTCCCATTCTCCCCCTCCCCTCTTCACCTGCAAAATTTTGTTCCATCCTTTCTTGACACCTTTTTGGTACTGCCTAATTACTGTACCTCTTCCATTGCAGTACAAGTGAAGGGTCCTGATCCAAAAAAAAATGACTAATTCCCTTCATAGATGCTACCTGACCTGCTGAGTTCCCCCAATTTCTTTGTGTATGTGCAGCCCTTTATGCCGTTATTTCCACTCTCCCCTCTTCCATCTGCCTCCTCACCTGAATCCACCTATACAGACTATCGGTTCCATGCCTTCCCTACGCTTATTTATAATGGCTATCTCCCCTCTGTCTTTCAGCCCAGGAAAAGGGTTTTGTCCAGAAATGTCAGCTGTTCATTTCTTTCCACAGATACTGCCTGATCTGCTGAGTTCCTCAAACTTTTTGTGTAGGCTCTATATTCAGCAAAAAAGATTGATGGATTTTTGAATATTATGAGAATCAAGAGTCATGGGGCTTCTGCTAGAAAATTATGCTAATGTAAAACAGAGATGTGCTTTTATTGGATAGCAAATAAGATGAGGGGCTGGCAGTCTAATAATAATAAATCCAGCATTATTTGTGCTCATGATGGTCTGTGATGCAGGCATCTTTGCTATCTGAGAGGATGTTATCGAACAGATGCCAATGCTTGGGCTGAGAGTGTAAATGTATTGTGTAATGTATTGTGCTACTGCTGCAAAAAGCTACTTTTCATGGCATATATACCTGCGTATGTATGCTTATGACAATAAACTTGAATTTTAGTGATCTGTAACATCTTCTGTGGAAAAAAAGTTGTGCTCCAACCTTTATTGTCTTCAGACTATAAGGTTAACACAAGACACTGGAAAATGTGGAGCACTTCCCAAATTTTGGGAACCTTCACTCAATGGAGGCAGACACTCATGGTGCAATTCATTACTAACTTCAGTACGCCAGCACAGCCTTCATTCAATTGAGGAAAATGATGTTTCAAGATCAGGACCAGAAACATGACACAAAACCTGGGCATCAGTGCAGATGTTGCATTTTAACAAGGAAACCTTGAACTTATTCCTCTATGTGGTGATCGCTGGCCTCTTCTTGAATTGGGGACTACCTACAGTTGACATCTCAAGTCACAGGAAAAGTACCATAAGACCATAAGATAGAGCAGCAGAATTAGGCCATTTGGCCCATCAAGTCTGCAACACCATTCCATAATGGCTGTTATATTATCCTTCTCAATCCCATTCTCCTACCTTCTCCCCGTAACCTATGGTGTCCTTACTAATAAAGTTTCTATTAACTTCTGCTTCAAATATATACCCAATGACTTGGTCTCCACAGCCGTATCTAGCAATGAATTCCAGGTGTTCATCACCCTCTGGGTAAATAAATTGCTTCTCATCTCTGTTCTAAAGAGATGTCCTTGTATTCTGGGTCTGTGGCCTCTAGTTCTAGATTCCCCCACTGTAGGAAACATCCCACCTGTGTCCACTCTATCTAGACCTTTCAGTATTCAATAGATTTCAGTGGTATGAATAGTTCAGAAACAGCTGATCTCCAGGGATTTTCACATAGGACAGTCTCTAGAATTTACAGAGAATGGTGTGTGAAAAAAAAATCCAACAAGCATCAGTTTTGTGGACAAAAAAGCCTTGTTAATGAGAGAGGTCAGAGGAGAATGGACAGACTTGTTCAAACGGACAGGAAGGTGACAGTAACTCAAATCAATGTGTTACAACAGTGGTGTACAGATGAGCATCTCTGAATGCAATATGTCAAACTTTGAAGTAGATGAGCTACAACAGCAGAAGACCACGATCATATACTCAATGGCCACTTTATTAGATACAAGAAATAAAGTGGCCACTGACTATATGTTCAACATCACAGTCCTGAACCAGGTTATCTATTCTGAGCTCCAACTTGGGAAGAGGTTATCAGATAAACAAAGAAAACAGTTCAAGGCTTCCTTGAGGAAATGTAACATTTCTGCTGATTCCCAGGAATGTCTCCCTATGGTCCTTGAAAGAGGAAGAGGAGCATTCAGGATGGTATTGAGATCCTCGAGTTAATACACTGGAAGCACATGTATCAATGGTGGATGGAGAACACCTCCTAATCTGCTTTCTGACCATCTGTGGAAGAGTATCTGGTTCCTATATCGACTTTATTAACCATCTCAGAACTCACAAGACTGGAATGGAGGCAAGTCAACTTCAGCACTGAAAAGAAGAAGCTGCTCTTGGTGAGGGGGGAGGGGAAGCAGTGTGGTTAAGTCATTTTAGACTAGGAACAGATGAGAAGAGCACAAAGACTGGTTTGGAATATTTCTACATAGAGCAGTATGATACAGGGACAGGTCCTTCTGCCCACAATCTGTGTGCGGAACACAATATCAAATTCATCTAAATTTCTTCTGCCCGCACATGACCTATATCCCTCTGCACTGTGTATTTTAGGTGTTAATCTAACAATCTCTGAAACACCGGCTATCATATCTGCTTCTAACATCATCCTTGGCAGCCCATTCCAGACACCCACCACTTTCTATATAAAAGAACTTGCACCACATATTTCCATTAAGCTTCCATGCCCTCTAGCACTTGACATTTCTACCTGAGGAAAAATTTCCGATATTCCCCCATTGCCTTTGTAGCGTTTGCAATATTTCAGTAATATTGTAAATATATCATTTGAGTAAGCATCCTTTGTTTGTTGACATAATTCATTATGGGTGATCTGTGAGAAGTATGTGAATGGTATAAGTCATTATGCCACCATGCCATATGTGAGTGCCTCACTAAAAAAAGGAAAGAAAAATTAAGAAAATAAATAGCCCAGCTCCTGTATTTTTCTTTCAATTAGTTTCTGGAATTACAAAACATAACAGTAGTAATGAGGAAATTTTAAAACAAAGCCAAGCCGACTACCTACCCCTTGAAGCACTTTCTTCAGAAGTGGAGAGAGATGTTTGAGTTTTTAAGAAGTGCAGCATGTTTTTCTTCAGAGGGGGAGAGAGACGTTCGAGTTTAAAAATAGACAGAAAATGGACAAAATTAACAAGCAATGTGTATAGCCAGGGGTTCATAATCAGTGAGTACCAGGTGATAATAATAATAATAATAATAATAATAATAATAATAATAATAATAATAATAATAAATAAGCAGAAATGGCTGGCTATATCAGAAAGATAGGCACATTTGATTGTACAACGGATAACTAGATTATGTATACTGAATGAATTGAGCAGTGTTTTGAAGCAAATGAAACATGATAAAAAAAACAAGTGCTAGTGTTGCTGAACGCAGTAGGTGGAAAAGGATATAGTGTGCTTAGAGGTTTAACAACTCCATCAAACCAGCCAGAATGAGCTTTGCTGATATTGTGAATGTAATGCAGGAACATTTATAATCAAAACCATTATTGATTGCAGAACACTTTAGATTTCATAAGTGCAATCAAAAGGAAGGGGAGTCCATTTAAGTTTTTGTGGCTGAATTGAAGAAATTGTCTGAGCATTGTCAGTTCAGTGATGGGCCTAATGATGCACTAAGAGATCATTTAGTTTGTGGAACATACTTTCCAAAACGGCTCCTAACTGAAGCACAACTCAGATTTAAAAGAGCAGTTGAAATTGTTGCACCAATGAAAACAGCAGTCAGAAATGCAATTGAGTTGCAGTCAGGAATGAAAATGAGTGTGAACAAAATTGCAATGTCCAAACAAAAACCCATCTGGCTGGACAAGTGTGTTACCATTATGGCAGGGGCTCATGTACTCCTGACCAATGGAGTTTAAAGGTGAAACTTGCTGACAATGCAACAAAGTAGGATACATATAAAGAGCATGTCGGACAGACAAAAGTAAATGGACTGCACAGAGAAGAGAAAAAGATAAAAAGTCAAGTTTCAGTTTCAATAAGAACACTATTATGCCTGCTGCGATGAAACATCCGATATTATGAGAATAATGTAGGACTGAGTAGCCTTGAGAGTTACAATGTAAAAATTAACAAGTGACAAGCAATATGGCTTACACCAGAAGTGAATGGCAAATCAATTAAAATGGAATTGGATACTGGCTTAGCTGTTTCAGCCATTTCAAAGGTACCAAACTGAATCCTGCAAATATCCAAATAAGATCCTATACTGGAGGAAAGATAACTCCTGTGGGATTGACATTCTTAATAGTGAAATACAACAACCAACAAGCCACATTGGGCTTGTATGTGGTAAAAAAGGAGAGCCAGCATTGAGAGGCCTGATTGGCCAAGACAACTACAACTTGACTGGAGATCCATCCACCATTTGCATGCCACATCACCTACAATAGAGTCAGCTGAAAGAGAACTAAGAAAGGTGCTGGATGATGCCATAGCAGTGTTCAAGGATGGCTTTGGAAAACAAACATATCAAGGGTAAAATAGTGTTAAATGAAAACACCACACCCAAGTTTTACAAAGTCTCTCTGGATCTATATAACATCTGTGATAAAGTAGCCAGTGAGCTCTATTGCATGGAGGTGAAAGAATTCGTTCTAAGGTTGCGTGGAGCCTGTGGGCAACCTAATAGCCAAGAAGGATGGGTCTGTTAGGATTTGTGATGATTTTAAGGTCACCATCAACCCACGTCTGAAAGTAGATCAATACCCTCTACCCAGAATAGAGGATATCTTTACAAACCTTTCTTTTTTTTAAAAAAACTTTTTTTATTGTGTTTTCAAATAGTTACAGAATAAAAGTGTATGAAAAAGAAAATATGTGTTACCCATCCCCCCTCCCCTTAACCCCTCCCCCCTAACATCCCTATAGAAAAGAAAAAGAAGAAAGAAAGAAAAAAAAAAGGAATGCCTGGATATTGGAAGATCCCCACATGCTCCATGGAGTTCGTAATAACTTTAGTATATATATTTATTTCTTTCCCCAAGTAACCAATTATTTCATCTTCGGAGCACCTATATATTTAATCCTATCTTTTGTAAATAAGGGCGCCAAATTTTCAAAAATGTTTCATATTTATCTCTTAAATTATAAGTAATTTTTTCAAGTGGAATACAGCCATAAATTTCTTTCTTCCAACGATCTATACTTAAATATGTATCCGATTTCCAAGTAACTGCAATAGCCTTTTTGGCTACTGCCAATGCAATTTTTATAAATTCTTTCTGATATTTATTCAATTTGGATATCGGTTTTATCCCTTCAATATCACCTAGTAAAAGTAATATTGGATTATG